>NW_021703784.1:78438506-78957115 GCF_005190385.1 Monodon monoceros | reverse complement strand
CTTTTTTTTTTTTTTTTTTTTGCGGTACGCGGGCCCCTCACTGTTGTGGCCTCTCCCGTTGCGGAGCACAGGCTCCGGACGCGCAGGCTCCGTGGCCATGGCTCACGGGCCCAGCCGCTCCGCGGCATGTGTGATCTTCCCGGACCGGGGCACGAACCTGCGTCCCCTGCATCGGCAGGCGGACTCTCAACCACTGCGCCACCAGGGAAGCCCTCTTTCTCTCTTTCTTAACAAATAATTATTGAAAACACAGAATATTCCTGGCCCTTAGGATATAACATTTAAATTTTACAGACACTGTCCCTGCCCTCATGGAACTTAGTCTGGTGAGGAGATTGGGCAAGAAATTAAAACTTACACAAAGTGTTATATAATCACAGTAATAATAATATGTGCTATAAAATGTGATACCATATTATTTTAATGTTTAACAATTCTTTAAGGTTAGGAAGGGCTTTCCCAAAGGAAACAATATTTAAGCTGAGATCAAAAGGATAGACAGCTCATAAAGGAATCCCAATTATAAAAGCTTTCCAGAAAATGAAAACAGCCTATGTGAACACACAGAAGATGAACAAAACAATCTCTAATACACTCTCGATTTAGATCCACAACCATGACTCTAGCAGGGAGTGAAAGATACTTTTTCTGCCATCTCCTTTTGGAACCGTATTCTAGAAGAAAAAGACCTGCTGTTAAACATCACAAAAATTGTCAGTGATATAAATAAATAAACCAAATATATTTTTACCCCAAAACTTAGATGACTTGTAAGCTACAAGAACAAATAGCAGTAAATAATGCTCACAGGGTCTTTAATGTGGCTATAAAAATTAACCTACTGCTCCAATTTATATTATAGAAAACATGATTGTTTGGTCCAAACATAATTATTTGCATCCCCAGTGTAGAAGTACATTTGTTAGTGTATAAGTTTGACTGCCATCATAGAGACTCAAAGCAATAGAAGTTTAAACATGGTGGAAGTTTGATTTTCTCTTGTCTAACAGTCTGAGTATAAGCATACCAGAATTAGGATGGTGGCTCCATGGTGTGGAGGGTACAGTCTCCTCATATCATGTTGCTCCATGCTCTCTAGAATGTTGCCCTCATCTTCATGTTTCAAGATGACTCATAGGAAGAGAAGTTAGAGAAAAGTAAAAATTTTTCCTTTTAAGAGGCACAGTCCAGAGTTTTCTCATGTCATCTCTGTTGTTAAGTCACTACCTGGATGGACTTTGTCACAGGGCCACACCTAGGCCGGGGAATATAGTTGTTATTGTGAGCAGTCATATGCCCAAGTGAAAAATAGGAAGAAGGTGCTACCTGATAATTAGAGGAAGCAAGTATGCACCACCACAATGAGAAAGGGTAAAAGCTCTATGATAACCAGAAGGATACAAAAACGAGTGAGACTAGATTCCTGACCTCAAGGATGCTGGGATCCAATAGGTGAGAAAGACAGCAGAAATGTTGAAGAGAGGCAGTGTTTTGGGAATGAAGAGTATCCATAAATTGATTCTGTTTGGGGAATTTTTTAGGGGGGGGGCGGGGTACGCGGGCCTCTCACTGTTGTGGCCTCTCCCGTTGCGGAGCACAGGCTCCGGACGCACAGGCTCAGCGGCCATGGCTCACTGGCCCAGCCACTCCGCGGCATGTGGGATCTTCCCGGACCGGGGCATGAACCCGTGTCCCCTGCATCGGCAGGTGGACTCTCAACCACTGCGCCACCAGGGAAGCCCCTGTTTGGGGAATTATCATTATAGAAAATGTAACAACTGAGCTGGACTTTGAAGTACATGTATGTGTCAGATTTCAACTGGAAAAAATGGGTAAGAACCTTTCAGGAAGAAGAAACCATATTACAGCAACTTCTTTGATGAACTTACATGTGCTTACTGTGCTTAATGCTGTATCCACACTTAGTCTGTAGTCAGATGATCTAAATAATAATCTTAGCTGCAAGTCTTAGTCAAAGTAATGAATCCTATCTAGGTTAATGTAAAAGTGAATTCTGAACGTTTTGAATCATAACCAGAGCATTCCTAAGTGTTGAGATTGTACTTGATAGAACTAACAGAAAGATAAAGCTGATGTTCTTAGAACTATTAATCCACAAAATATGTAGCCATAAACATAAGTTTTCCTTTTATATTCTGAAGACATACCCAAAGGAAGGTAAACAGTGAAGTAGGATCTGTAAAATAATCCATCTCAGGAACATCACAACTCATAAAAATTGGATTAACTAAACTCTGGCATGATGAGAAAATAATAATTTCCATTAGTATATCAACTTGGTTTTCTTGAAGTATATTTTACATAAATTTTCAGTTGACCCTCAATATAAATTTATGATGTAGGTATAACTAGTATTGTTATCTCATTTTTAAGGGTGAGGAAACCAAAGCTAAAAGATATTAAGCAACCACTCAATATCAAACTGAGTTTCAGAGATGACACTCAAATCCAAGACAGAACGAGAACACATAATCACTGTTGTGGGAAAATACAATTTTCCATACATGCATTCTCAGGTGGAGGGCAAAAATCAAAACTAAGCATAAAGCATTGATGTTAATCATCTAAATATATTCCCCATTAGCTCTTTCCTAATCTTGTCATCAGAAATAAAAAGGCATATAAACTTTGTTTTTTGTTCTTATGAACACAGTTGCAAAAGAAATTTAAGCAAAAATGATGTAGTTCCTGAGAATTCTAGAGAAGTCGGGACCACCTCTTTTGTTGTCTTAATTTATGTATAGGTTTTCCCAAGACTGGAATGCTAAAATATTCTGATATGAGGTTTATTCTATACAGAGATAGTGTGACAATCCATTCAATTTAGTCATGATATTTTAAAAACTGTGTTGCTACAAGAGGCTATTGATAGAAATGTAGAATAATTTATCAAAATACTTTTGAGTCAGATTAATTGAGGATGGCTATTTTGGTCAACTGGTTAGTCTGAATTTAGAACATTTTAATAAAATATCACTTCTTTAATATTTTAGTAAATAACAATGTACAATCTAACTGGAAATTTTGCTGGGTATATTTTAACAAATGTTTTCAATTTGCAGAGCATGCAAACAATGCCTAAATGTTTTAAAAATAAATCTATATTCTGATGTAAAATATCCATTTACTTAAGAAATCATTATTCTTCAAACTTATAAACACCATAAAGACAACTTTTTAACAAAGGCAAATGCTCATAATTTAAATTACTGAAATGAGTGAAGTTGTCATGAATTGAAGCCAATATATATCATGATGCCTTTGAAATACACAAATCACTATTGGTAAAGTTTCTGTTCATTGAACAACTCTATACACCATCCATGCACATATACATATATGTGTTTGCGTACATATACCAACCTCACAGCTATGCTGAAATGCAGGTTTTATCATTCCCACTTTACAGATGTGGGTGCTGAGGGTCAAAAATATTAAGTGACTTGGCCAAAATCCCACAGTTTATAGTGAGGGAGACACAATTAATCCCAGGTTTGTGTGATCTTACAATCTATGTCTTTCCCAGTATATCCACAATTTCTTTCTACATATGCATGTGACTGTCTAAGAAAAGTTGTACCCTCACAAGAACATCTGGGTTGATAGCAGTATTCTATTTCTTGACTCAGGTGTTAATTACAAAATTGTTTGCATTATAAATATTACTCTGTACTTTCTTTTTTTTTTTTTTTTTTTGCTTTTGCACTTCTAGGTATGTGATATAATTTCACAATAAAATGATAAAATAAATATTGTGCTTTCTAGAGCAAGATTGTCGTGACGAAGCAATGTATATATTGGTTGGGTTTTGCTTCTAAGTAAATTGAGAATGGGGCCTCAATTTACAGTAAGTCATTGGCTACTGGAGTAGGGCTGCATATTCTGGGAAGATCTCATTTACGTTAATTTGGGAGATGTAGATCTGGGGAGGGGAAAGTGAGGAGTGAGTCAAAGGAAAACATTTATCGTCAATGATACGCCTGTTGGTGCATTAGCACTCATTTAATCTTCAAAACAACGCTTAACAGTAGTTATTATGATGACTGCTTTAGAGGAGGTCAGTACATTTCCCAGTGGCTTACGTTGATTTACGTATTACATCTGTCTGACAACCAAGTCTGAGTCGTTGAGGGGAGCAAGGATTCAACAGTTCAGAGCAGTCATATAAACTGACAGTGATGGACACGAGTCGTTGGCCCCTAAAGAATTTGTACTGCATTCTTTTCTGAGATTTTACTTACAGGGGGTCTGAAATACCTGTCATCTGGAATGACAAAATGGGATTAAAACACCACCAATGGCAGAAAAGTTGGCTACAAAATGATGCCAAAGGAAAACCAGTCTCCTGCATGTGGGCTGTCACTAACATGAGAGGGAGGATATTGGTCTTTTGGGTAAACTGTCTTCTGTGACCAGCTCTGGGTCCAAAATCTTGTGTCTGGGTGGGCTGGTCACTTTTTTAAAGATCCCTAGCAGTAAGTTTCTTCTTTACGTAAAAAGAGGAGAGGATTGCACGTGAACACACTCTGCCTGTAAAGACCTTTACAGACACTAGACGTTCTTATTTTAGGATTCCAGTGCCCAACTTGCAACAAGGCCAGCCATTTCAACTATGCCACTACCTTTCTAATTGAGATTCTTTTCATTTGTGAGTTCTGCCCTTGTTTTATAGAAGGTAACGCTATATCTTAATTAATTTTGGAGCAATCTTGCTGAAATGCACATGCTGGCTAAAATGAAGAGTGGAAATATAGTCTGAACCCTAAATTTCCAATTGTTCATCCAGCCTCCCATTTGCCAACCTCAGTGTGCCAATTCGATTTAGTTCAGGTTTACTGAATCTCAACTTTTGGAGAGAATTTCTGGATCAGAATCCCACATAATTGGCATGAGGTTATCGACTTCTCTGACCTTTTTTTTTGTATCAATAACTACTTTTCATTTTTTATTGCTCAGCTGCATTTAAATAAAGTGAGAAAATTAGAATGAATTTGGTTAGGAGGATTTCATTTCAGAAATCCTTCCTTTCTCTTTGCAAGTTTTATTTTTGAATTTTATTTATATACTTTTTTATACAGCAGGTTCTTATTACTTACCTATTTTATACATATTAGTGTATATATGTCAATCCCAATCTCCCAATTCATCCCACCCCCTCCATCCCCCACTTTCCCCCTTGGTGTCCATACATTTGTTCTCTACATCTGTGTCTCTATTTCTGCCTTGCAAACCAGTTCATCTGTACCATTGTTTTAGACTCCACATATATGCGATATTTGTTTTTCTCTTTCTGACTTACTTCTGACCTACTCTTGTTCATAATTTGCAGTCTTGGTTTTCCTTACTAGAATAGGATCACTTTTCATTACTTATATACATCCCAGTTTGTTCCAAACAGGGTGTAAATAGACTCCCAAGAATATCAATTGAGAGGAAAAGAAATATGGAGGGACGACCTGAAGCATGTCTCATGTCACATTATCGCTCTGGCCAAAGGAAAGTGGCTGCAAAAATGGTTCTGTTGTTTGCCACCTCCCTTTGACTCACTGCCAATGGAGAATCACCTTGCAATGTGACTCAGATGTCACAAACTAAAGTTTGGAAAGTTATTTGTTCAAAACACCAACAACTGGACAGTAGGCTGAGAGCCATAAACACAGATACCTGCAGAACAAATTTGCTTTTTGAATCAGAAGTCGGCGTCCGAGTACCGTGGGCCCGCTGAAGCATCTCGAATATTTACACGGTAAGGTAATTAGGGAGCCTCCTTACTTTTCTCTTTTCCACTGATTTAGTCACCTATTGGTAAGTTCACAAGCTCAGTAGGGGTTAGGAACCCCCCAAAGCAATTTGTGTTGAAATCACAGAAAATCAAGATGGAAAGACTTCGTTGGTATAGCCTGTGTACGCCCAGGGAATTGGGGGAGCAGAGTATTCACCATGGTATACGTTCTGTTCCTCTGTGCAACCTGGGTTCATATGCCTCCTGGGAGGGTGGCTAAATCACCTTCTTAGAAATAGTCATGATTTTGATAGACTTTCCTGCCAGGAAGTTTTGTATTTTACTATTTTTTAATTTTATTTTATTAATTTTTTAATATCATTATTGAAGTATAATTGCTTTACAATGGTGTGTTAGTTTCTGCTGTATAAAAAGTGAATCAGCTATACATATACATATATCCCCATATCCCCTCCCTCCTGCGTCTCCCTCCCACCCTCCCTATCCCACCCCTCTAGGTGGTCACAAAGCACCAAGCTGATCTCCCTGTGCTGTGCGGCTGCTTCCTACTAGCTATCTATTTCACATTTGGTAGTGTATATATGTCCATGCCACTCTCTCTCTTCGTCCCATCTTACCCTTCCCCCTCCCCGTGTCCTCAAGTCCATTCTTTACACCTGTGTCTTTATTCCTGTCCTGCCCCTAGGTTCTTCAGAACCACTTTTTTCTTTTTTTTTTTAGATTTGCCAGGAAGTTTTACTTTCAACAAACATTTTGTTTTCTTCATTTTCTGGTTAAGTCTCCTTGGATTATTTTGGGGAGCCTGGGGAAAGAGGCTGATCATCTTAATGGTTATCCCTTCTAGATAGATCTGAAATCAGATTTGACATCATTTTGGCCCTTCTTCTGCTACAAACTACTTGCATGCATTTTTTTTTTTTTTTGCGGTACGCGGGCCTCTCACTGTTGTGGCTTCTCCCGTTGCGGAGCACAGGCTCCAGATGCACAGGCTCAGCGGCCATGGCTCACGGGCCCAGCCGCTCCGCTGCATGTGGGATCCTCCCGGACTGGGGCATGAACCCGTGTCCCCTGCATCGGCAGGCGGACCCTCAACCACTGCACCACCAGGGAAGCCCTGCAGGCATTTTATATGTAGAATATTTTCTTTTTAGTTTGGGACTTTAGTCTTGTTCTCTTAGTAATCAGTTTCATTAGTCTTTAAGTGAAATACAAGCTTTCCTGAACTTGGTATTGCCAAAGCTCTCTGGGGATATATTATGGCTATTTCTTTAATGAGGTGGCCTTTGCAACAACAGACCCTGTGACTGCTTGCCTTGTCATACATTACATGTCTCTTCTTATTTCCTGGACATCTCCATTACTGTTTGTGCTCCAGATTTGCCCTTCATCTAGAATTTTCTATTCCTTAGGCATGCCATAATAATAAACTGGTTAGTCTTCTCACTAGTCACATATTCCCAAGATGATGAATCTGAATAAAATTGGAAGAAGACCCATTACTTTTGGGCAAAAAGGAAGTTTAGAGAGAGCAGAGAGAAACAACTAACCTTAAGAGAGCTCCCACTATACGCCAAACCCAGGGAATTGGGGGAGCATTCCTTGATAACACCAAGAAATTGTGGATACAGCGGTGAATAAGACAGACAGTGTCCCATGTTATTTAATCCGTGTAATAACTCAAGATAGTTATTATGATCAACTTGTCCCCCATTCTTTCCATTTCATAGTTGAGGAAATTGAGCCATTTGTGCAAGACCATTCAGTCACAGAGGTTAGACTGGATTCCAGATCCGCCTTGTTTCAAAGACAGTTATTTCCGTTATGCCATATGGAGCTCTGTTTCCTCTTACTTCTGGGTCAGCAAAGCTGGGATGAGGTGTGTCTCCAATTCTCCATGGATGCCGTGTTTTCATCCACACTAAAATCTCCTCCATTTCCCACATGTTTCCAGAAGCCCTTGAGCAGTTGTTGTGCCCAGTTGCTATCTGCTGCTCCTAGGTTCCTGACCACTTTGTCCTTCTCCTACATTTCAGGCTTAACCATAAAAGTAACACAAGAAAACTTTCAAGGGTGATCACACCAGGATTTGGGAATTATACTAAGAATAAACTGCGGTTTATCTTCTTTGCTAGGATGAGTCAGAGCACCCACTTCTACCAGCATAAACAGAGATGTGGGAGGAACAGTGTGGCAGGACCCAATGAACACTTGGTCAGTAAATCAGGATCTCTGGCTTCTACATCCAGAGTGTGCGACCAGGGGAAGTCCCATCACCTCCTTGTGTCTCAGGTGAGGTGTTTTGATTATATTACTAATAATCATAGACCTTCTTCTGAGTAACTATGGTCCTAGACCTGTATCCACAATATAGGAAGTACAGTTGGAAAATTTTATTGAGGATAATAGATTTGTCAAGGAACAGGGAAGGGAAGACACAAAGTAAAACAGAAATGGACACGGAGGGATGGTCTTTAAAATTTTGGCACAAAACTAGAAAGAATACCTCCTTTCCATTTTCTTGGAGCTTTGCAGGTACAGCTCCCTTCCACAGCCTGCTATGGCTCCAGCCACTCTGGGATTGGTAACTAAGGAGGAAACAGAAGAAAAAGGTTATGTTTTTCCTCTTTTCTTTTTAAATAAATGTATTTATTTATTTTTTGCTGCGTTGGGTCTTCATTGCTGCGCGTGGGCTTTCTCTGGTTGCAGTGAGTGGGGGCTACTCTTTGTTGCCGTGTGCGGGCTTCTCATTGCGGTGAGAGCACGGGCTTGTCTTGTGGATCATGGGCTCTAGGTGTGTGGGCTCAGTAGTTGTGGCTCACAGGCTTAGTTGCTCCTTGGTATGGGGGATCTTCCCAGACCAGGGCTCGAACCCTTGTACCCCTGCATTGGCAGGTGGATTCTTAACCACTGCACCACCAGGGAAGCCCCTGTTATTCTTTTGTCCAGGGTAAGAATAGCTTTTGAGATAAGAACAACATTTTTTGGTTTTGTTTTGTTTGTTTTTTTGCTACCGTTGTCAATTCCATCTTTTTTTTATTCAGTTATTTTGTGCTGTTTATCATAAAAGGGTTTGGGGAGAGTTTTGTGGGTTTTGTTACATCATGGAACTAGTTTTCATTTAAACTTAGTCAAATAAAATTTCTCAAAATTGAGATGTGTTTCTTCCAACATATCTTTCTAACTTAGATTATTTATTGTATGTTGTCAGAATAAAAGGAAGATTAGACAGATTTGATAAAACAGTCATGATCATAGGTAAACATTTGAGAGGGAACAATTTTGCTTTCTCATTGAAAGTTCAAGTCTTCTTTAGCATGATTTATGAGAGAAAAGACTACATAGACCAAGGGAGGGTTAGCAGGAATTTGTGGGCGGGGACACGTGCCTCCTTTAAAACTGTTTTGCGTTTAGTTATCCTACATCATGGAAAGCCACTGGAACCTTTGGTTACAGGTATATAGAAATGTATACAAATACAGTTATATACATATATCTGTCTCTATACAGAGACCTACATTTATTAGTCAAACAGTAAAAGAAAAATCTATTCCTGCAAAAAAGGGCTCAAGGTAAATTTGTCACAAAGTGGAGGGCTTATTTTGTTGTTTGAATCATCCCTGAATGACCTGTGTACAAATTACAATACCCTAAAGAGTTAAAAGTGTTTGTTTCACAGGAAATTGGAAGAAATTTATGTGCGCAAGTGAAGCTGAAAGGTCGAATGTGTGACTCACATCTATTGACAGATGGAATGAGCATCACATAAGCAGACAGTGACTAGAAAACAAGCTGGTTGTGTGAAAGTATTTTTAGAGACTAATTTGTACCCAGCTGTGTCATCTATGAATGGGAGAAGTTTGAGAAAGTTACCTAGGGGTGTTTGAGCTCAATCAAGTGAAAGTTAATGATACTGATTTGGCTTAAATATTCACTTCGAACTTGGATATGCAAATGGAGTTAGTATTTGAACAAATTTTCAGGGAAGTTGGATTGTTCTTTTATCAAAACGATATAACCCTCCGTGTTAGGACCTCATTTTAGTGTGGAAACCTGAGGTCAACAGTCCATAAGTCACTGATAATTTCAGAATGCTACCAAATGGTGGTTATAACATAAAAAAAGGTCTCCTGCCAACTGGTATAATGACTAAGTGTGTGATCTCTCAAGACAGACTTCATGGTGCGAATTCCAGCTCAGCTACTTAATAGAGATATGGTTTTGGACACTTTTACATTTCTGTGCCTTAGTTTCCTTTCCTTATCTACATGAGGTGAGTAATAACATATGTTTCTTACAGGGATATTCATTAATAAGCCCATTTTAAATGTCATGCTCTTTTCTACGTAAGGGGATAAAAAAAATCCCTCCTCTCATGCAGCTTACGTTCTAGTTGAAGCAGAGTAGACAATAAACAGATAAGAATGTAAAAATAAGTGCATCAGGTGGTGATAGGTGCTATGGAGAAAAATAAAACAGAAAAGTTCTTTATTTATGGAGAGTGCTATGCAGGTGGCTGTGGCGATTTTAAGTCAGTTTGAGAAACTGACACATGCTAGATAAGTAACAGTCAAGTCCATGGGAATTAATATTTGCTTCCTTAGTCAGCCTAGCTAGTTAGGGTGCTTCATCCCCCAGGTGAGAATGGTTGATTAAAAGGATTAGCGGATAAAGCCAAAATGCTCCAATCTAGGTGAATTCAGGGAACTGTATTGGAGATACTGGAAAGATTCTGGAGAATCTGGATGTAGCATGACTCATGCCTGAAGATTTTGGCAGCCATGTAAACACCCTGTGGAACCTGCAAATAAATGCAAGAAGAGTAAAAAATGGAAACTATGTTCTTATGACACCTTTTGAGTTTCCACCTCAAGTCTTATCTACCTTTGGCATTTTTGCTTGTATAAGCCAATAGGTTTCCTTTATTCATTACTTTGGTTTGAGTTGGGCTTTCTGTCATTTGCCTCCAAGAGTCCTGACAGGCATAAGTATAATGAAGGATGGGCAGGATTTCCTGACAGATAAAACATGCATCTCAATCTTGCCATGGAGATAACTGACATTACTAGCAAGGAAATGGATTCTTTTTTTTCCCCCCCAAATAGGTGAGTCTATAGTATGGGTGAAACTTCTTGGCTTTTTCCCCCTGGATCTCCCAAGTTATATCAATGGTCATATCAACTTAAAGGGGACTCTAAAATGAGAAAATATTTGTGCTAAAAGGCAATTAAAAATGATTAAGTCCAACACTCTCTGGGTTTGGATAAGGAAATTAAGACTTAGATAAATGGAGAAATATTTCCCCCAAAGTATAAGGCTACTTTGTGCAAAACATACCTAGGCTTTATGACCTCAAATGAATTGCTTTTTCCACTTTAGCATTAATTCTGCCTCTGTTTTCTTCCATATTCACCAGCCTACCAAAGGAGTATGATAGCACTTCCTTTGCTGAATTCTATTTCCATAGAGGCAGGAACTTTGAAGATGCAACAAACACAGTGAGTAACCACTTGCCATTACTACTGTTACTTGTTACTTAATCCTTCGTAAAATTGTCTTAATGAATTTTCTTCTTTGTCACCAATTTTGTGGTTTAGGAAGCTCATCCTGTTTCTAAACAATAAGATATTTAAGTCCCCATCTTTAAGGTCCATAAATAAAATAATCATATTCATTCTTTTATCATTTTGAATATGAAATGGGGCACGTTTGATAGAGAAGCAATATGAATTACATTCATCTCTTAAAAGTTGTCTGTCTTTGCACATACTTCTTAATTTTTTTTTTTTTTTTTTTTTGGTACGCGAGCCTCTCACTGCTGTGGCCTCTCCCGTTGCGGAGCACAGGCTCCAGACGCGCAGGCTCAGCGGCCATGGCCCACGGGCCCAGCCGCTCCGCGGCATGTGGGATCCTCCCGGACCGGGGCACGAACGCGTGTCCCTTGCATCGGCAGGCGGACTCCCAACCACTGCACCACCAGGGAAGCCCCTCTTAATATTTTTGAAGTTCAGTTTCCTTGTTAGTAAAGCAGAAATAATCATTTTTTCTCTGTCAACCATCCATGGTTGCCCTGGGTTGCAAAAAAAGATTCCATATAAGAAATAGCTTCCAGTGCTAGATAAACACAATGTCTCATTATTACTAATCACTGTAGAGTTGCTAATTTCTCACCACTGTTTTGAAATTATGAGTAGCTATTGAGGTCTTGATGATACCTGAATAACACAGCAAGAGACCTTAGAGGTGCCAACATGGAATGAAATCTCCACGCTTATGAATTTTTGATGAAGAAAGCACCTTAGCCATGATCTTTTCTAGCATTTTTTTCAAAGAAATATATGTTCCTCAGAGCTTTCACAAGTTACTACAGGAGGTAAGAGGAAGTCCGATTAACAGAGCCTCAGGGGCCTCTGTTTCCCTTTCAACCGAAGTAGTTCACTTGTATCTACATTTTTTTTTTCTCATTTTTTTTTTCCCCTGAGATACAATGAAAAGAAACAGCTTCTGGATATTCTGACTGGCATCTCTCCCTACCGCCCCTCCTGCCTCCCGCCCCCCACGCACACAAACCCACAAACGCTAAAGTTTGAAAACTCCAGATGGACTCCAACCTCTTCAGTTGATAGATGCTGAATTTGAAGCCCAAAGGGATGAGTGATTTTCCAAGGTTACCCACCCCCACTTCCGGTCAGGGGCGATGTAAGGACTAAATCCCAGTCCTGAAACCTCGACCATCACCATCTCATCATTCTGCCCCATAATGTGACTGGGAAGATTTTCCGATTCAGCAGTGTCACTTTTGGTTTTGTTTTATTTTGTCTGGGGGTAGGCATGGTATATGAACTGTATTATCAGATTGAGCCACATGGCACTAACAATCCCCAAAGTATGGCTTCAAATGATTCTCCTCTCAAAGTTACTGGCTTTCACCAAAATAAACGTACCTCGTTATCATGCAGGTTGAGGCTTCAGTCTAGGTTTTCTACTTAGGAAATACTTTTCCAGATTAAGATTCAGGTACGAACGATTATTCTGTGGATCATCAGCAATTTCTTCTATTTTATACAAAAGCTAAAATCAAATAGAACTTATTTTTTTTACAGCCCCTCTCTAGTAAGGCAACCACAGAATTTATTGCCCAAATGAGGACAGTTTTGAGAGCTAAAAGAAACACAATTAATAATTACTCTGGGAAAACTGATGTGTAAATTGGAGTTCTTCTAGGCAAACTGGGAAGTGAGATCACCCTGTTCATTAACCATCCTATAGATTGTGTTTGAGCTCAGTGAGGGTGAACTATTGGTTAACTGAACATGACTTTCAGTCATAAGTATTTAAGGATTGGTACTAATTGTCTTTCTTTTTTTCTCTGAAAGAATGGTAATATTAGCAAGATCAGATTCAAAATTAAAGCAGAAGAAGAATAAATGAATTTATCTCTCTCCTCTCCCCTCCTGCCCCACCCCGCTACCCGCTCACACACGTGCTGTGCGTGCACGCGCGTGCACACACACACACACACACACACACACACACAATTTTGGACACAAACTCTAAAAGCAATTCATTCTTAATAAGGAAAAGGACTACTTTCTCTTTAACAAAATTCTATCAAAGAATACCCTTGAGACAAATTATATAATCAGTTTAAACATGGCTAAGAGACACTTGATCATTTCCCCACACTTCCTCTTTCAAAGAGAAAACAAAACAAAACAAGGCCACCTATTTTAAATGGTAATAAAAGATACCTGACCTTAGTGAAGAAAATAAGGCCTAGAGACTTTTAATGTTTGTGGTTTTATAATAGTGACTTAGAGTCAAAGACTATGGAAACCTGCTTTGGCTAAGATTTCTGGTCCATAGGGTTAACCACTATTTTGCTGATAATGACTGATTTCACTTAAACTATTTCATACTTTTTAACATGAAAATGAAGCAAAAAGGTATTTTTAAAACTTCTTAACCTGTTATAATATATCTGCAGTGTCGCTCGTGGTAACTTTTGGTGACTGCCTTGATAGAAAATATATGGGGACAGGAAAATTTATTTGCACAAAGAGATAAAGAAAAAAAAACCATGTGAAATACTGTAGATGAATCACTTCTCACAGTCATTCTCTACAATTGAACTTTCAATGCAAACTTCATGAGAGCAAGGAACTTACCTGTTGTGCTTATTATTGCAAACCCTAGGTCTGGCATGGTGACTGGCATGTAGTAGGCAGTCAGTATATATCTGATAAACATAAAGAAAGGCATGAATGAATGATCCTCATTAGCTAATTCATATTTACCTTTTACAGATATCACTGTGTCAGTTGGATCTAGTGTAGAATTGATCTCATATTTGCAAAGACCAACTCTCCAATCTTTCAAAGTCATGCATTTCCAGTTTATTGGACATTCCTTCTAATTGTAGGACAGCTACTTAACTGGCACATTTCAACCTAGGATACTGAGGCCACACTCTTAAAACTTTTTCTCATGTGGAAAAGTCCATTGGGAACATTATCAACTATATGTGGCATTCACCAATATTCCTCACCTTTAACTCTCTGGACAGGGTTCATTTATGGCCCAAGGTGCCAAAATTTACCATAAGATCCTCATTTATAAATGCTCATATAGAGCATGTTCTATACTATTTCAGAAAATGGGAGATCTGGTAGGAATGGCTTTTCAGAAAAATAAAACAGGAGCTATGTTCTCCGTCTTTTTAACCTTGTTTTTTAATGACTTTTAGTTACTTTCAAAGATCTGCTTTTATCCTTCCTCCAGCCCCTTTCCTTATACAAAGAATACAAAGATTCTGGCTTTGTATGCAGAAATTTGGTTTTATCATTTAAACTTAAGGCATCCTGAACAAACAATGGACACATTCAGTTGTCTCTGCATAAGCAAGGATCTTACCCTATTTTAAGACTAAAATAATTTTCACCAACAAATAACCTAATTTAACCAGTTTATAAGCAACAATCTTACGTAATTAAGTATCTTGTTTAGTTTTTCTTGTTCACAATTTGCAATATTTTCCAGAAGTTCCTTACTATAACTTCGGGAAGTGGCTTTCAACCTTTTTTGACTAAAAATTGGAGAGACACACGTTTAATTCACAGCCAGGTACACACACACACACACACACACACACTTAAAATAAAAGTTTCTTGAAGCAATACTTATCTGATTATGTGTAATGCATTCTCATACTTCCCATTTTATTCTAACATATATTTCAATTATTTAAAAACATTAGACCTTAAATTTCTATCTACTAAATTGGTTTATGATACACTAGTGAGTCATAAAATTTATATGTTTAGAGAAATTTTCAGTCATGATACAAAAAAGTTATTACTGTTTTTATTTTGTTACATTTATATATCATTATATTAATATACATTAAATGCTTATTAATATTGTTATTATTATTATTAAAGTCCTTCAGCCTTGCAGAAGAATCCAGCATGCCATAATGCTCATAAACAAAACATGTGATGAGAAATACAAGTCTTAAATTTTTAGTTGCCTCTGTGGTGGACAGAGTTTTCCAACATGGTCATAACAAGATAGCTCTTTCCCTTACATGGTGATACTGATGTTTCTCCTATTAAGGTATGGCATCTCTGGCCCCTTGAACCTCTGTAGGTCTATGTCTATGGTGAGAGTGACACTACATGACTAGTCATATAGGGTGATAGGTTTCTCCCTGGAAGCTCACTTTTAGTCCCTAGGCGCCAGGCTGTGACGAGAAAGAAAGATGACATAGAAAGGCCACATGTAAGTGATCTGGGTGACAGCCCCCAGTGAGATCCAGCCATAGCTGACATCAATGTCTAAACCTGTGATTAAGTGAGATCTCAGATGATTCCAGTCCTAGCCTTCAAGTTACTTCAAGTTTTTGAGTCTTCTCAGCCGAGAGCTCAGAAATTGTTGAGCAGAAATAAGCCATCTATGCTGTGCCTTTTCCAAATTCCTGACCCACAGAATATATGAACATAATAAAATAATTTATGTTTTATTCAGTTAAGTTTGGCTTTGTTTGTTATGCCGTAATAGCTTACTGTAACAACTTCCGATTCTATTCTATCTTCAAAAGATTTCAAATTGATGGTTTTTCCAAAATACTATTGGAGTGTGTAAGAAGAGAATTACTTTTCTGTACCAACCTCTAGGAGTAGATCATAAATAAACTAAGGCCAATCATTAACTGTAAAATATTCCTTTTCAATTGTTGAATTTTCTCATTTGAATTATATAGTTATCTTTGAAAGGACCTTCTAGCTTTCCTGGAAAAAATGAAACCATAGAGACAACAGGGTGCATATAATGTGTGGTGAAGCCAAGTCTGCTACTAGAAATAAAATGTTTCTGTACTCGTATATTCCTAGTATGCACATCTGGGAAAAACAATTGGTTAATTCAAAATCAAAAAACTGTGTCTATATGCACTTTGATGCATAATCATTATTAATTTAATAATGGCCTGGGTTTGACTGTATGAGGGATTAGACTGTGTCTGTCTTATTCTCAGCTATATGCTTAGTAACTAACACAATACATATTTATTGAGTGAATAAGGAATATGCTGCCTGAAGCAGCCCACAAACCACTTTTCTCTTTCCTTTTCTTCAAGGAAGTGTAACATGGATGAATTGCAAGCTTTATTATAAAAATAAAAATGCCTAATCATTTTCATGTGATAAGTAATTCTAAAGAAAGCAGGATATTTTTGTAAAAAGTGAGTAGATTTCCTTATCTTTAGATGTATAAACAAGGCCTTAATTTTTCAGTGATTACGAGATTTATTTTACTTTATATTACTTTGCTTAGATTTTTTCCTCTCTGGAAAGAATAATCTATAAGGCTATGCATCACTTTGACATCTACATGTCTTCAAGAAAATAATCATAGCTTAATCCTTGTGACTCCAGATTTAAACAAAACATTGCTCATTGCTACTTTATTTTTTTTTAAATCATGAATTTGATAGTAATTCTGTATATAATAAGTTATAAGTATAAACACTCACTTTTAGAATATACAGAAAGTACTGTATTTTATTATTCCAGTTTCTTTATAGTCTCTGGTGTTTTCAACTCAATTCCTTCTATGCAAATATATTGTACTTTTTCTTTATGTTGAAGAATATTTTTGAATATGATGGGAAATATGAAAACACAAGATGTTGTATTACCGAAATACTCTATTTAAAGCTTCTTTGTGGATTTAAACACTGTATTCACTGTACAGTTTGGTGTTAAAAAATTCTGTTTATAGCGACTATACAAGGCTATTTTAACAACTAGGGTTCTTTTTTTCTACTGTAAGTTTTTGAGGTGCCCAGTATCCAGGATCAAACGATCTTTGAAAAAGGATATGTCTACCTGACACCATGCAGTTTGATTTTTAAATTAATTATCTGGACAACTCAATGGCAGAGGCAGTCATTTTAATAACATATCAGGTCAGCTTGTCTAGCTCCTGGTTTCTTTGTCCAGGGAGTTGAGGGAAGGGAAAGATGAAAGGCAAATGTTTGGAGTCAAATTATTTGCCTGCTTAAACATAGTTTAAAATAAAATTTGGACGTCAGACCTTTAAGCATCGCCTGTTCAGATGCACGGTGACCTAATGCATATTCATAACTAGTATGACATTGTTGAATGGAGTAAACAGCCTCCAACATTTTTCAGAATAGGTTAGTGAGAAATAAACCTTCAAATTATACAGCATGAAAGTTCCATATATAACAGAGGGAGTTAATAACAAGAATGTTGTTATGTTTCAAAAGGCTAAGGAGGGGGAAGATTAGGGGCGGCAGAAGGAAGCACTTTGAATAGGAAAGGTGGAAGCTTCCATCCTATCAAGAAAATTTTAACTCCTCCCTAGATTGGGGGGAGACAGATGATGGGGTGGCTGAGACTGGTGGCATGTCTGAGACCCCAGATAAGGGAACAGCTGTGGGACATCAAGTTAATAGGGGCATTTCTTTAAGGGTCATATCAGAGCCAGAGTAGAGCAGTAGTTTCAACGAGCCAGATGGCTAGGACTGGCCATTGAGAACAGCATCATGTGGCCATAGGAGCAATTTTAACAATAACAGCCTCCATGGAAGACTGCAGCCTTCTCCATATTTCAATCCCTGTAGGTAGATAGAGAGCCCCCAAATTACTCAAATTGAAATTCCTGTATTTCACTGGTGAAAACTCTGAGGCAATTAAATCTGATTTAGAGAAAAATGAAGCACGATAATCTCTTGCATCTTCTGATTGTGAACTAAAATTCATAGCTGATAAATATGTATGTATCGATGTGTATCCATATATATATATATATATATATATATATATATATATATATAAAACTATACCCCTCTGGAAATATGATAAAGAGGTAGAGAGGTAAATAGATAGGTATCCCTGACCTTAAGTAATCATTATTGATAGTAAATATTCTTCAGAATATAAATGAAAACACATTCCAGCTGATAAATTTGATAATTTTTCTTATTGTGAATGCTAGTTCATTTTATCCATAACAAAACTAAAGATACGTATTTCTTTAGATTCATTTCTATAGACTGTAAGAAATTCTACTTATTCCAACTCAACCATCTCAAGGGAACTTGCTCCTATAATTTTATTGCTCTAGGAGAGATATAAGTCCCCTATAGGCTACCAAGAAATTAGAATTTAAATGTCACACCAAATCTACAAAAATATAATAAGTCTGTTGATTGATATATGCATCAAATGTCATATGTCAAATATAACATAAATATGTTTTTCAAACTTTGGTTTAGAGGAGGACTTAAAGGGTTTTTTTGTGTGCTTATGATTATATTCTCAACAGAATGCCTTATGTATATGAGTAAATTAATACAAAATTATTGTACTTTAAAAGAGAAAAGAGTATTCTCCACATTTCCAGATCGTTAAAAATGCATGGACCCATTTTATGATAAGTAACACTGGCATGCTTAGAACTGGCTGTTTACAATTCCTCCTTTTTCACATGTACATTATTTGACAACCTGAGGCTTCTTTCTGCCCTAGGATTTGGGATTTCTACAGTTCAACTCCCAAGTGAACATTTGATACCTTAGAGGCAGGTGTTTTTTTTTCTAGCCAGCAAAATACTTTGATCAGTGCCACCATCTTTGTCAACAGTGCTTACAACTATTTAAATGCTTTATTTATGTCTTTCCCTTAAATTAAAAATATAAAATAAAAAAAGAAGGATGAACTTCAGGCCAGTGATAAAAAGGTAGGTTTCCTTAACCTAGTAAAATTGAGACAAAGGTGAAAATCATTAGGTTTGGGGAAACAGGTAAGTCTTTAGCCTCAAACCCTCATTGAACTCAAGCTGGTTGACACTTACTGTGCTCAATGGAAATGAGACATGAGAAGAAATGAAAACACGTGAATGAAGAATTGTTGCTAAAAGCTGAAGTTTGGGATAGTCTATATGTTTTAATCCTATGCACGTAGAAATTCTCTAATAACATGCAAGTCTTTTGCCTATTTGACTTTATTACATGATTTGAGACATTGGAAAAGTAGAAGCTGCCAGTTTCTAAATGTATCTGCCTTAACCT
Source organism: Monodon monoceros (assembly GCF_005190385.1). NCBI lineage: Eukaryota > Metazoa > Chordata > Mammalia > Artiodactyla > Monodontidae > Monodon > Monodon monoceros. The sequence continues at coordinate 78,937,757 of NW_021703784.1, read as the reverse complement.
AACATGTGAAATGTAAACAGCACAAACTTTGAAGTCAGGAAAAAGTTGGTTACAAATCCTGACTCCTCTACTCATGTGTAAGCTTGGCCATCCTAGAGAGCAGCTCCTAGAGTACCAGCTTTGTGAGGAATTGCGGGGGTTAAAGAAACATTTCAAAGTGGCTGGCATGGCACTTACTTGCAGGTCAAAAACAGTATTCTCTTTGCACTTCAGGCTAACCTGTGTTCCATTACGAATAGAGTTATCTTTCTTCTGCTTTTCTGCCTGTCTCAGTATTTCCATGTTGTCCATTTTGAAGAGCTTCAATATCATCCTATTGCAGTTTTAAAATCCATCTCAGACTCCACACACACACAAATACCTTATATATGTGTGTGTGTGTGTGTGTGTGTATATATAGATATATATATAAAATATATATATTTATGTTATATATATATACATCTTTTCATTTATTTTTCCAGCTTTATTGAGATATAATTGACAGATAACATTAAGTTGAAAGTGTCTGTGTTGTTTTGATACCCTTAAATATTGAAAAATGATTCCCACCATAGCATTAACTAATACCTGCATCATGTCACATAATAACCATTTCTTTTTGTGGTCAGAACATTGAAGATCTACTCTCATAGCAACTTTCAAGTATGTAATACAGTATTAATAATTACAATCACTATGCTGTACACTAGGTCCCCAAAACTTATTCATCTTGTAAGTGGATGTTTGTACTCTTTGACCAACAATATAGATACATAATTTAAAACATTTATTGTTGAGACTCCTATAACTTTGTCTATCTACTTACCCTGATCCTCTCAAAATTCTTTTATTTTATTGTTGGGTTATCTTTGAAAGTTATATGCTTACCTAATTTATCTTACTGAAAAGACGATTAGTTCTCTGAGAGCAGTGATTATGTCTTAGGCAGTGACTTGTTTTAGGCCTGTTGGCCCACTATGCCAGCATTAAACATGGCAGTCAGAGAGCTCTTCCGGAAACCAAGGACTTGCTTTAGGAGGCAGAGGAAAGATGTTCTGTGTACACAAATTGTTATTTACCCAACAGTAGTGATTTGGCCAGATGGGCATGTGGATAATTCTATGCATTAATTATTGAGGACTCCTCAGAGTGTGTTAACCATCGTTTTGGGTATAGTTTCTCCCCAATCTAAACACCAGTCTGGATAGCTCTGGAGAAAGAAAAGGAGGGCGGAGAGGCTGACTTGGCTAATTCAGTGAGAAAAATTACAGTTAAGAAAACTCCTTTCAAAAACCCTAGATCTTCTGGCTTATTTATCCACACGGCCAATGTTCACAGGAGATGCAGCTGGGAGTCCATTTCCACTTGCGCCATACAGGGGAGCTGGACAAGGAGGCAGGGACGTGAATTTAGATCTGATTCTCAAATGACTCAGCCCCAACCTCAGCCTTGGCTTTTGTGGTGATGCTTGAGTGACTCATTTTCCTGGCACTGTCTTTGTTAAATCCTGGGATCAGAAGTGTCCTGTTTACATAGCCTCACATGTGACTGTTCGCTCAGTTTTTTGTTCTGAAAGAGATGGAAGATGGTTGCCTCCATCCCTGCAACTGTTTGGTGGTGTTCATTGACCAGAAAAATGACTCGTTATACTCCCCTTTCCACTCAAAAGTGTACCCTCTTCTTTCCAAGCAGCCGACCCTTTCTTACAGCTTTCCGCCTAATCTCTCAAGGTTAAAAAAAATTTTCCCTTCAGAGAAAGCGTTGAAGGTCTGGATTGTTTACATTAGATCCTGTAGCCTGCTTTTTAATATATAATCCTTTCCTAAGATATAGGGGTGGATTTTAACACAATTTCCAATTCTTTAGTCTGAACAGCATCCTTTTTTTTTACAAGTGACTCTTAGGCTTCAATTCAGATGTCATATAAACTTTGGACATTTACGAAAGTGATAATTCACTCTGGAAATGAGTAATAGGCTGGCAGCATGGGGGTCTCAAAGGACAGTACCATCAGACACTCTAGTCAGAAAATATTTAGAATCTCTCCCCGCTCCCCACCCTCGACAACCTGTTCTCCCTAAAGCATTCGGAATTTGCAGTCCCTTTTCCCCACACATGCCCGCCCTAACGGAAAGAAAATGACAATCAGTAAAGAGCTCAGAGACCCATCCACCTATAGCTAACTGCCTCTGATCATTCTAGCTCAGCCTCATACACACGGGTCTTTAGGGGCTTCCCCTCTATTGCAATGTCATTATTTGGGTCCCCTGTCACAGTGTTTCCAAGGTAAAGAATAGCTTTCTTCCTGGTGCTTTGGACAAGCTGTCCTGATTCAGCAGGAGAAATCTGAAGATTGTGATGTGTGTGCACTTCCTAATCCATTATTCAAATCCATAGACACCCCTAGCATTTAGAGAGAAGCCTCCTCCCTGCGCCCTCTGGAGAGAATCACTCATTCAAGTGACTGATGTAAAAATCAATCCCTTCACTCTTTTTTAAAAGATGTCATTTTCCCCTCTTCTGGCTTCTTTTTCATTTTGATGATTGCAAACTGCAATGGTTAAAGATACAATTTAAATAGCATGATGTGTTTGTGGCTATGGGACATTCTAAAATCCACTCTCCTCCCCAGGCCCCACCCCACCATTGCCACCAGTGGCCCTTTAATTAAAATGCTCTTTCTGAATAAGACAGTGCAAGCGTTAAGGACAGCATGGTTTCAGCATTACAATCTGAGGAATAAAGCTACAAGTGTGTGATCACATAGCAACTCTCAAAAACCCCTGCACTGAAAAAAAAGAAAAATAGATTATTTATAAAAATCAGGTTTCTGTTTAATTTTCTCTGTAAATATAGCTCATGGAGGATAGTAATGGTTAAGTATGATGTCACTGTCAGGGTATTCACATGCAGGTAAATCACACACACACTTACATATATACAGATTTGGCAATTGCTAGGATGCTGGCTGGTGTACTTTAAAGGGTTACAAAATAAAAAAGAAAGGGAGGAAGCTAGATTCTGCAGTCAGAGGTTCCTCACCTCCTCCTTCATCTTTGGGGTGTGCATCTTGCCCAGTTTCCACAGTGGGAGCTACTTCAAGGAGGCAGCCCTGAGAGAACACTGTGGTGTTGAGACGATCTGGACACAGTACATGTGACTTTAAGGCAAAAATGACTCAAAGCAGACTGGACCGATTAAGAAGCAGTTAGGAGACCTTCAAGATGGTGGAGGAGTAAGACGTGGAGATCACCTTCCTCCCCACAAATACATCAGAAATACATCTACATGTGGAACAACTCCTACAGAACACGTACTGAATGCTGGCAGAAGACCTCAGACCTCCCAAAAGGCAAGAAACTCCCCACGTACCTGGGTAGGGCAAAAGAAAAAACAGACAAAAGGATAGAGACGGGACCTGCACCAGTGGGAGGGAGCCGTGAAGGAGGAAAGGTTTCCACACACTAGGAAGGTCCTTCGCGGGCGGAGACTGCGGGTGGCAGAGCGGGGAAGCTTCGGAGCCGCAGAGGAGAGCACGGCAACAAGGGTGCCGGGGGCAAAGAGGAGAGATTCCCACACAGAGGATCAGGGCCGACCAGCACTCACCACCCGGAGAGGCTTGTCTGCTCACACGCCAGGGCGGGCGGGGGCTGAGGCTCAGGGTTGGATCGCAGGAAGAAGACTGGGGTTGGCGGCGTGAACACAGCCTGAAGGGGCTAGTGTGCCACGGCTAGCCGGGAGGGAGTCCGGGGAAAAGTCTGGACCTGCCTAAGAGGGAAGAGACCATTGTTTCTGGGTGTGCGAGGAGAGGGGGATTCGTTCCCTGTATGCCCACAGAAGGCAGAGCATGGCCTGAATGAGCTTCAGAGATGGGCGTGAGCCATAGCTATCAGCTCGGGCATCAGAGACCGGCATGAGACGCTAAGGCTGCTGCTGGGGCCACCAAGAAGCCTGTGTGCAAAGAGGTCACTATCCACCCTGCCCCTTCTGGGAGCCTGTGCAGCCCGCCACTGCCAGGGTCCCGTGATCCAGGGACAAATTTCCCGGGAGAACACATGGCGCACCTCAGGCTGTTGCAAAGTCATGCCAGCCTCTGCCGCCGCAGGCTGGCCCCGCATCCGTACCCCTCCCTCCCCATGGCCTGAGTGAGCCAGAGCCCCCGAATCAGCTGCTCCTTTAACCCCCTCCTGTCTGGGTGGGAACAGATGCCTGAGGGCAACCTACACGCAGAGGTGGGGTCAGAACCAAAGCTGAACCCCAGGAGCTGTGCAAACAAAGAAGAGAAAGGGACATTTCTCTGTGCAGCCTCAGGAGCAGTGGATTAAATCTCCACAAGCAACTTGAGGTACCCTGCATCTGTGGAATAACTAAATAGACAACAAATCAACCCAAAATTGAGGCAGTGGACTTTGGGAGCAACTGTAGACTTGGGGTTGGCTGTCAGTGACTGACTTGTTTCTGATTTTTATGTTTATATTAGTATAGTTTTTAGCTCTTGTTATCATTGGTGGATTTGTTTAGATACTCTCTTCTTTTATTATAAACTTTTTAATTTTTTTATTTTAATAATTTTTAAATTTTAATTATTTAATTCAAGTTATTTATTTATTAAAATTTTTTTTTCTTTCTCTTTTTCTCCCTTTTCTTCTGAGCCATGTGGCTGACAGGGTCTTAGTGCTCTGGCCTGGTGTCAGGTCTGAGTCTCTGAGGTGGGAGAGCTGAGTTCAGGACACTGGACCACCAGACTTCCTGGCCCAATGTAATATCAATTGACAAGAGCTCTCCCAGAGATCTCCGTTTCAACGCTAAGACCCAGTTCTACCCAACAGCCAGCAAGCTCAGTTACTGGACGCCCCATGCCAAACAACTAGCAAGACAGGAACACAACCCCACCCATTAGCAGAGAGGCTGGCAACAATCATACGAAGCTCACAGACACCCCAAAACACACCACCAGACACAGCCCTGCCCACCAGAAAGGCAAAATCCAACCCCACCCACCAGAACACAGGCACCAGTCCCCTCCACCAGGAATCCTACACAGCCCACTGAACCAACCGTACGCACTGGGGCAGACACCAAAAACAATGGGAACTACGAACCTGCAGCCTGCAAAAATGAGACTGCAAACACAGGAAGTTAAACAAACTGGTAAGACAGAGAAATATGCAGCAGATGAAGGGGCAAGGTAAAAACCCACCAGACCAAACAAATGCAGAGGAAATAGGCAGTCTACCTGAAAAAGAATTCAGAGTAATGATAGTAAAGGTGATCCAAAATCTTGGAAATAGAATGAAGAAAAACAAGAAATGTTTCACAAGACATAGAAGAACTAAAGAGCAAACAAGCAATGATGAACAACACAAGAAATGAAATTAAAAATTCTCTAAAGGAATCAATAGCAGAATAACTGATGCAGAAAAACGGATAAGTGGCCTGGAAGATAAAATAGTGGAAATAACTACTGCAGAGCAGAATAAAGAAAAAAGGATGAAAAGAATTGAGGACAGTCTCAGAGACCGCTGGGACAACATTAAATGCACCAACATTCGAATCATAGGGGTCCCAGAAGAAGAAGAGAAAAAGAAAGGGTCAGAGAAAATATTAGAAGAGATTATAGTTGAAAACTTCCCTAACATGGGAAAAGAAATAGTCAATCAAGTCCAGGAAGCAGAGAGAGTCCCATACAGGATAAATCCAAGCAGAAACACATCAGGACACATATTAATCAAACTACCAAAAATGAAATACAAAGAAAAACTATTAAAAGCAGCAAGGGAAAAGCAACAAAAAATATACAAGGGAATCCCCATAAGGTTAACAGCTGATCTTTCAGCAGAAACTCTGCAAGCCAGAAGGAAGTGACAGGACATATTTAAAGTGATGAAAGGGAAAAACCTACAACCCAGATTACTCTACCCAGCAAGGATCTAATTCAGATTCGATGGAGAAATTAAACTTTTGCAGACAAGCAAAAGTTAAGAGAATTCAGCACCACCAAATCAGCTTTACAACAAATGCTAAAGGAACTTCTCTAGGCAGGTAACACAAGTAAGGAAACGGCCTACAAAAACCAACCCAAAACAATTAAGAAAATGGTAATAGGAACATACATATTGATAATTACCTTAAATGTAAATGCATTAAATGCTCCAACTAAAAGACACAGACTGGCTGAATGGATACAAAAATAAGACCCCTATGTATGGTGTCTACAAGAGACCCACATCAGACCTAGGGCACATACAGACTGAAAGTGAAGGAATGGAAAAAGACATTCCATGCAAATGGAAATCAAAAGAAAGTTGGAGTAGCAATTCTCATATCAGACAAAATAGACTTTAAAATAAAGACTATTATAAGAGACAAAGAAGGACACTACATAATGATCAAGGGAACAATCCAGAAGAAGATATAACAATTGTAAATATTTATGCAGCCAACATAGGAGCACCTCAATACATAAGGCAAATGCTAACAGCCATAAAAGGTGAAATCAACAGTAATGCAATCATAGTAGGGCACTTTAACACCCCACTTTCACCAATGGACAGATCAACCAAAATGAAAATAAATAAGGAAACACAAGCTTTAAACGACACATTAAACAAGATAGACGTAGTTGATATTTATAGGACATTCCATCCAAAACAACAGAATACACTTTCTTCTCAAGTGCTCGTGGAACATTCTCCAGGATAGACCATATCTTGGGTCACAAATCAAGCCTTGGTAAATTTAAGAAAATTGAAATCATATCAAGTATCTTTTCTGACCACAACACTATGAGACTAGATATCAATTACAGAAAAAAAAAACTGTAAAAATTACAAACACATGGAGGCTAAACAATATGCTACTAAATAACCAAGAGATTACTGAAGAAATCAAAGAGGAAATCAAAAAATACCTAGAAACAAATGACAATGAAAACATGACAGCCCAAAACCTATGGGATGCCACAAAAGTAGTTCTAAGAGGGAAGTTTATAGAAATACAATCCTACCTGAATAAACAAGAAATATCTCAAATAAACAACCTAACCTTACACCTAAAGAAATTAGAGAAGAAGAACAAAAAATCCCCAAAGTTAGCAGAGGAAAGAAATCATAAAGATCAGATCAGAAATAAATGAAAAAGAAATGAAGGAAACAATAGCAAAAATCAATAAAACTAAAACCTGGTTCATTGAGAAGATAAATAAAATTGATTAACCATTAGCCAGACTCATCAAGAAAACAAGGGAGATGACTCAAATCGACAGAATTAGAAATGAAAAAGAAGCAACAACTGACACTGCAGAAATACAAAGGATCATGAGAGATTACTACAAGTAACTGTATGCCAATAAAATGGACAACCTGGAAGAAATGGACAAATTCTTAGAAAAGCAAAACCAGACAAAGATGTCACAAAAAAAGAAAACTACAGATCAATATCACTGATGAACATAGATGTAAAAATCCTCAACAAAATACTAGCAAACAGAATCCAAAAGCACATTAGAAGGATCATACACCATGATCAAGTGGTGTGTATCCCAGGAATGCAAGGATTCTTCAATATACACAAATCAATCAATGTGATACACTATATTAACAAACTGAAGGACAAAAACCATATGATAATCTCAACAGATGCAGAAAAAGCTTTTGACAAAATTCAACACCTATTTATGATAGAAACTCTCCAGAAAGTAGGCATAGAGGGAACTTTCCTCAACATAATAAAGGCCATATATGACAAACCCACAGCCAACATCGTTCTCAATGGTAAAAAACTGAAACCATTTCAACCACGATCAGGAACAAGACAAGGCTGCCCACTCTCACCACTATTACTCAACATAGTTTTGGACGTTTTAGCCACAGCAATCAGAGAAGAAAAAGAAATAAAAAGAATCCAAAACAAAAAAGAAGAAGTGAAACTGTCACTGTTTGCTGATGACATGATACTATACATAGAGAATCCTAAAGATGCTACCAGAAAACTACTAGAGCTAATCAATGAATTTGGTAAAGTAGCAGGATACAAAATTAATGCACAGAAATCTCTTGCATTCCTATACACTAATGATGAAATATCTGAAAGAGAATTTAAGGAAACACTCCCATTTACCATTGCAACAAAAAGAATAAAATACCAGGAATAACCCTACCTAAGGAGACAAAAGACCTGTATGCAGAAAACTGTAAGACACTGATGAAAGAAATTCAAGATGAGACAAACAGATGGAGAGATATGCCATGTTCTTGGACAGGAAGAATCAACATTGTGAAAATGACTGTACTACCCAAAGCAATCTACAGATTCAATTCAATCCCTATCAAGGTACCAATGACATTTTTCACAGAGCTAGAACAAAAAGTTACACAACTTTTATGGGAACACAAAAGACCATGAATAGCCAAAGCAATTGAGAAAGAAAAATGGAGCTGGAGGAATCAGGCTCCCTTCCTTCAGACTATACTACAAAGCTACAGTAATCAAGAGAGTTGGTACTGGCACAAAAACAGAAATATAGATCAATGGAAGAGGATAGAAAGCCCGGAAGTAAACCCACGCATATATGGTCACCTTATCTTTGATAAAGGAGGCAAGAATATACAATGGAGAAAAGACAGCCTCTTCAATTAGTGGTGCTGGGAAAACTGGACAGCTACATGTAAAAGAATGAAATTAGAACACTTCCAAACACCATATACAAAAATAAACTCAAAATGGGTTAAGGACCTCAATGTAAGACCAGACACTATAAAACTCTTAGAGGAAAACATAGGCAGAACACTCTATGACATAAATCACAGCAAGATCCTATTTGACCCACCTCCTAGAGAAATGGAAATAAAAACAAAAGGAAACAAATGGGACCTAATGAAATTTCAAAGCTTTTGCACAACAAAGGAAACCATAAACAAGACTAAAAGACAACCCTCAGAATAGGAGAATATATTTGCAAATGAAGCAACTGACAAAGAATTGATCTCCAAAATATACAAGCAGCTCATGCAGCTCAATATAAAAAAAAACAAACAACCCAATCTAAAAATGGGAAGATCTAAATATACATTTCTCCAAAGAAGATATACAGATTTCTTACAAAGACATGAAAGGATGCTTAACATCACTAATCATTAGAGAAATGCAAATGAAACCACCATGAGGTATCACCTCACACCAGCCCGAATGGCCATCCTCAAAAAATATACAAACAATAAATGCTGGAGAGGTTGTGGGGAAAAGGGAACCCTCGTATACTGTTGGTGGGAATGTAAATTGATTCAGGCACTATGGAAAACAGTATGGAGATTCCTTATAAAACTAAAAATCGAATTACCATATGACCCAGCAATCCCACTACCGGGCATATACCCTGAGAAAACCATAATTCAAAAAGAGTTATGTACCAAAATGTTCATTACAGCTCTACTTACAATAGCCAGGACTTGGAAGCAACCTAACTGTCCATCAACAGATGAATGGATAAAGAAGATGTGGCACATATATACAATGGAATATTACTCAGCCATAAAAAGAAATGAAATTGAGGTATTTGTAGTGAGGTGGATGGACCTAGAGTCTGTCATACAAAGTGAAGTAAGTCAGAAAGAGAAAAACAAATACCATATGCTAACACATATATATGGAATCTAAGAAAAAAAAAAAAGGTCATGAAGAACCTAGGGGCAAGACAGGAGTAAAGACACAGACCTACTAGAGAATGGATTTATATGGGGAGGGGGAAGGGTAAGCTGTGACAAAGTCAGAGAGTGGCATGGACATATATACACTACCAAATGTAAGGTAGATAGCAAGTGGGAAGCAGCCGCATAGCACAGAGAGATCAGCTCGGTGTTTTGATACCACCTAGAGGGGTGGGATAGGGAAGGTGGGAGGGAGGGAGATGCAAGAGGGAAGAGATATGGGAACATATGTATGTGTATAACTGATTCACTTTGTTATAAAGCAGAAACTAACACACCATTGTAAAGCAATTATACTCCAGTAAAGATGTTAAAAAAAAAAAAGATGTGGAACGTTTATACAATGGAATATTACTCAGCCATAAAAATAAATGAAATTGAGTTATTTGTAGTGAGGTGGATGGACCTAGAGTCTGTCATACAGAGTGAAGTAAGTCAGAAAGAGAAAAACAAATACCGTATGGTAACACATATATATGGAACCTAAAGAAAAAAAAGAAAAGAAAAAATGGTTCTGACGAACCTAGGGGCAGGACAGGAATAAAGACAGATGTAGAAAATGGACTTGAGGACACGGGGAGGGTGAAGGGTAAACTGGGACGAAGTGAGAGAGTAGCATAGACATATATACAGTACTAAATGTAAAATAGATAGCTAGTGGGAAGCAGCTGCCTCGCACGGGGAGATCAGCTCTGTGCTTTGTGACCACCTAGAGGGGTGGGATAGGGAGGGTGGGAGGGATACGCAAGAGGGTGGGGATATGTATACATATAGCTGATTCACTTTGTTATACAGGAGAAACTAACACAACATTGTAAAGTAATTATACTACAACAAAGATGTTAAAAAAAAAAAAAAAAGAAAGAAAGGGGGAAAACAGTTACACTCTTACCTAGCCCTGGAAAATACCAGCCTCTAATTAATGTGCAACCAGGGTGGGTTTCTTTAATACAAATCTAGAGCAAACTGTCTTTCTCTGTCTCTCTGCAGCCCAGCTTCCGCAATGGAAGAACTTGTTAGGACTCAAGCACACATGGCACAGATCTCCTGTTTAAGAACCTAAGGCTTTGTCTTGACTGGATTTCTCTTCCCACTTATCCCGGCCCCTTTACCCTGACCACTCATTTTACTAGAAAAGACTATCCTTCTCTAAACAGATGATGGAGAGTCACATGTCTGCACCTCTTCAGTCCTGCTGGTGCTTCTTATCTGATTCATTTATTTATATTTTTATTAGGGTGACCAGTTTTTGCTGGAGGAGGTGTGCTGCCTTCTCAGCTAATAATAATATTTCCTTTTTACCCATTGCCACTACCATCTCCTGTTGAAATAATTAAATGTCTCAATTTCACTCCACTGACAAGCACTACTCTGAGCTGATCGGACAGGGTAGATGCTCTCCGTGGCTCCGGGCAACTCCCAGGGGAAAGGAAAAGCTCATATGTAATATTTATTTCCTGGGTATTGAGAATTCAGCAGTTTTCTCTTCATTTCACACACAAGGTTTTGTTGAAATGAAACAATCATATTTCCTTGGGAGGAAAATGAAGACAGTGATAAGATCTGAATGTCATAATTATATTGGATTAAAGGGCTTTTTTGCAGTGACCTAGAGAAAACCAAAATGTAAATGTAAGGGTAACAGGTAGAATTAAGATGGGTATATTAAGAATGTGTAAAGTGAGGGTGTATAAGTGTAAAAACAGACACATGCACAGTCATGTTTTACAACCCTCTGTGCATTATGGTCAGGCTTTGTTGCTGTTGTTTCCTCCCTCCCCCAGTATCAGCTGAATGTCAAGGTCAGCTTGCTTAGCTAAATAGGTCTTGCTTATAAGCTTATGTGGATGTATCATTATTTTTGTGACTAATCTTTTTATAATCAGATAATTCAATGTATCTTTTTTCCTTCTTTTTTTAAGTGTTTCATACACTTGATTATTAGTTCAACCTGAATGTAGTGTAGAATTTTCTAATTTTCTGTTATAACATCTTACCACAGCATTTTCTTTAGTATCTGATTGTGAACCTCATTCTCATCTAACAGAGGTGGTTTATGCTAACCAGAATTAACACGCACGCACACACACACTAGTCCCTGATTTTGCCATGCTCTTTAACTGGTGAAAAACTAACAGTCATGGACATTGTAAAATCACTCAGCTAAGTTTAGCATCTTTTTGTGGCTATTGTCTTCCTAGAAAATTTTCAAAAGCCCCCTCCTCCCCTCATTGCTCCTGTCTTCTATGCTTATGAGGAGGTGAGCTGTGTTTCTTACTAATCAAATTTTCCATATCAAAGTTTCCTTTTTTAAAAGAAAAGAAAACCAGGATTGCAAAGACAAGGCCTTAGGGAAAGTTGCTACCAATAAAAGGTTAGAAGAAAACTTAAAAATCATTTCAGAAACAGTTAACCAGCTGAATCTGGCAATGGTGTATGGTCAGTCCCATGCCTTGTTAATGGGAATGAAAATTGTTACAGCATTTCTGAAGAAAAATGTGGCAATATATTATCATTGTATTTGAACTTGCATATCCCTTGAGTTAGCAATTCTCCCCCAGGAATCAATCTTAAATGCGAAAGGGGTCTTTTGGTGTACAAAGATATGCCTGTAAGAATCCTACAGTAATTTTATAATAATGAAACAATGAAAAGAAATTCAATATCCAGTCAAAGGAAATTGATTATTTAAATTATGGCAGTTCCATATCATGCAACGTTATGAGGCCTTTGAAAATTATTCCATGAAAAATATGTGATGATGTAGAAAGATAAACACAGTATACCTTATTTAAGAAAAACAGTTCATGACAGAATATTACTGTTGAATCCAATTTTGTTAATTCAAAATATTTCTTTTGCATAAAGAATGTAACAGAATGATATAAACCCAAACAAAATGTTAGTAATGGCTATTTTCAATAATACATGTATAGACAAAATTAAAAATGTTTTTTCTTTAGGTGTATCTATAGTTTAGAATGTGTAAATAAAGAATTTAAGAAAATGTTATTTTTTGAAAAAGAACTAGTTAAGTAGCAAAATGGCTTATAGCTTTAGCTTTTTAAGACATAATTATTTGTTAGTATAACACATTTGTCACTTTTTTCATCATAAGTACACGTGTAATTATTTTAATTGCAGTAATTGTACACTTCGTCATCTAGCTTCACAATATATCAACATACATTTTAAAATGTAATGTTAAAACAGTAAAGGACAGGGCTTCCCTGGTGGCGCAGTGGTTGAGAATCCGCCTGCCGATGCAGGGGACACGGGTTCATGCCCCGGTCTCGGAGGATCCCACATGCCGTGGAGTGGCTGGGCCCGTGAGCCATGGCCGCTGAGCCTGTGCTCCGCAACGGGAGAGGCCACAACAAGTGAAACGCCCGTGTAACGCAAAAAAAACAAAACAAAACAAAAAAAAACAATAAAGGAGAAAATGAAGCTATGGCATCAATTATTAGCACTTGACCCTAATTAACTGAACATTACAGGTGCTCCCCAAGTATTACATATATTTATGTATGTTTTTCAATATTGGAAATACATTTCCAAGTCCCCTGTCCTCTAAAAGAGGTGACTGCACAGGTTTCTAATTTCCTAGATCTAGTTTCTTTTCACTCATGTAACTGTGAGTGTGCTTTTAAGACATGGCTCCTGCTTTGCTTCTCGAAGGATTAGTGGTTAGCATCCCAGGCAATGGGAAAATCATATGTACAACATGAAGTATGATGGGAACAAATGAGTTAGGAAACTATCTCATTTTGTACGTTTGATTTACGATTGCTATGGGATGTGGTGAGGGAGGTGACTGAAGGAGGATTGGGATGGGTGACATCATGTAGCTACCAGCAAACCATGATTTTTCTGAGTTTAGATCTTATGAAGGTAATGATTGGTTTAAAGTCTCAGAGTACTAAGATCATATTTATGTTCTAGGAAGATCATTCTAGCTACAGCAAGGAGGATCCTTTGATGACTGAACTGAGGAAAACCTATAAGGCTATCAAATAGATAAATATAGCATAGAAATGATGGGACCCATTTAAGGTAATATGGATTGAGGAAAGGATACAGTTTTAAGAGAAATTAGAAAGTATAATGATTTGCTTTTGCATCCTTCTGACGTAAGGTGATGAAGGAGAAGATCAGTAATGATTGCCAGCTTTCTGGCTTAGGTAAATAGCTTGGGTAGACAGGAAATTTTCCCACAGTTCAACAGTTTCATAAGTAACATTGTTAGGGTTACATACCCTCTTGATTTTCTACTGTACCTTTTGCTCATACCAAGAAGTGTGTAAATTCCACTATCTACTTCATTCATGGAGAGCATCATAAACTATTGCACAATATTTGTGCTCCATAAAATACTTGAAATATCAGTGCCTTCCAAAAAGCATTTGCCTCACCTCATTCACTGTCCTATAGTAGCTGCTTCAAACTTTCCCTGCTTCTCTCAAGTTGCTAAACCAAAATTTCTCAAAATGTTTGCCATATAACATGTTTCATAGAATGCTTTGCAACCAAAGGGTTCTATGGTAAATTAAGTTTGAGAAACACTCTATACACAATGAAATATGGTAACTTTTGCAGGCATTCTTCTGTTGTAAATATTGGCTTATGTCAATGTTTTTCAAACATTTAATTTCAGTGCTTATATATGTATGTACATGCATATGTATATATGTGTATAAATATGCATGTATATATTTAAGTGTGTGTATCAGTCAGGGTTCTCCAGAGAAACAGAACCAATAGGGTGTGTGTGTGTGTGTGTGTGTGTGTGTGGAGAGAGAGAGAGAGAGAGATTTTTAGAAATTAGCTCACTCAGTTGTGGGAGCTGGAAAGTCCAAAATCTGCAGGGCAGGATGGTAGGCAGGAAACTCAGGCAGAATTTCTATGTTATAGTCTTGATAAAGAATTCCTTCTAATTCGGGAAAATAGTTTTTGCTCTTAAGACCTTCAACTAACTAGATGAGACTCACCCACATTATTGAGGGTAATCTTCTTTACTTACAGTAAACTGATTGTGGGTCTTAATCAAATCAACCGATACCTTCACAGCAACATCTAGATAAACAGTTAGCTACCACAAGTATATAGAAATGTATACATAATATATGTCTGCTTCGTGGGATGTATTATTTTGTAGAGCATAATTTGAAAAATATAATTCAAACCCACTACACACATTGCAAAAGTCAGTTTCACCTGTTCAGGTAAACACTTGCATTAGAAAGTTTTTAGTTTCCTTGTTAACTTCAAAATATTTCTCTATATTTATATTCTCATTTGTCTTTTATTCATATCTCACCTTCCCATTTCCTCCTACCTCCTTGGAAATTCCTATAGGGAGTAAGTAGGTCTATTTTGAAAAATGCCCTGACATGAACTTTCCTATGACCAAGTAATTTTCTAAGTGGTCAGCCTGAAATCTTTAGCAAGTAGGCCCTTTCCTACAAAAGGTTTTTCATATTTAACTAGGTTAAAACTGATGAGACTTTTCTGATGATCCCAGATATTTTCCATTAACTGTTATAGAGTAGGACCTAGAGGGAATGGACCAGGATAAATGCAATGTCCCAGTTATCAATTGCTGATAACAAACCACTCAAAAACTTGGTGGCATAAAATTAAAAAAAAATATTATACCTACAGACTCTGTGGTCCAGAATTCAGACTCATCAGAGTAGGGATGTTTTGTTTCTGCTCCACAGTGTCTGGGACAGCAGTTATAAAGTGTAAGGGCTAGGAGTGACTGACATGGCTATGGACTGAAATATCATGGAAGATCCATGTCCAAGTTGGCTTCTGCACTCAATATGTACATGCCCTATGTGACAGGATTACCCAATGACGTAATCCTCAGCTGGGTAATCTGTTGACCAGAGCAAGTACACTTGACCTCTTCATGGGGCTTGGGATTCTCAAGACATAGAGAGTGGGTTCTTAGATGGAACATCTTGAGAGGGAACATCCAGAGATTAGCATTCCAAAGGACCAAGGCAGAAGCTGCACAGCCTATGACTTAGCCTCATAAGTCATATGGCATCACTTCTGCCAAATCTATCAGTTAAAACAGTCACAAGCCCACCCAGATTCAAGGGGAAAGGACATAGACCTCAATCTTGATGGGAAGACAATCAAAGAATTTTGATCCATGATTTAAAACTTCCACATGTATTTTCATTGGCATTAAGTTCAAGGTCAGAGTATAGGTTGAGCAAATTTGCAGGAGAAAGAGGTTTTTGAGAGACTCTAAAAACATGAGGATACTGGATGCTGTTAGACCCATCCAAAAACCCTAAATAAGTTCCCCAAATAATACTAAACCACTCTTAAACACTAGAATTTCAACATAAAATGTAGCATTTACAAAGTCAATTATCAAATTATTTGACATTTAATGAACTCACACATCTATTCAATAAGTTACAATGCCACAGAGTACCAGGTACTTTTTCCCCCTACGCTTCAAGGAGGAATTAAGGAATGTTTAAGTAAACAAACAATGAAATGATATTAAAGATATGAAAGGTATTATATAAATTGGAACTAATTGGTGGTGTCCCCAGGTCTGGCAGAGGGAAAAACTTGGGATCCACGAAGAGTTACATCTTAAGGGAAAAGGTGGGGAAGATGATAGCAATAATGCAAACATGTTAAACAATAGAGCAGGAGGTGGGAAAGCAACAACTGTGTTATGACTGCAGAGGACTCAGTATCCTCTTGCCTGAACTTGAGGGCAACTGAAATATTTTTTCTATCGTGACCATGTGAATCCATTTGAGCTGATTTTCATTTCAGATAGTAAATAGTCAATAAAATTTTGCAAGTCTTTATGGTGACTTAAAAAATATTGTAGGTTATCTGTACTGGATTAAAAGTTGGGTTTCTCACACATGAGTCTTAGCAAGACAACTTAGTCTGGAGTTTTTGGGCAAGATCTGGTCCTCAGTTCTTCATTTATAAAATAAGAATAGCGAGGGTTCTCCCATGAGAATCCCTGTAGCATATGGAAAAGATTCTGGCACACAATATATATTCATCAAATATTGCCCATGTATGCGTCTCACTTCTTTTTTTCAGGATTTAGTTTCCTTATCCGTGACATGGGAGAATGCTATCTCTAAGACTTGTGCTGGTTCCAGAGGTCTAGGAGAATAGCACAGAGAAGTAAATCTTGGTGAGGATAGACCAGTGGGTCTCAACTGGGGTGAGAAGTTGAGACATTTGCCTTAGGAAGACATTTGCCAATATCTGAAGACATTTTTGACAACTGTCACAACAAAAGGTGGGGAGAGGATGAGGAATGCTACTGACATCTAGTGGACAGAGGACAAGGATGCTGCTAAACAGCCTACAATGCACAGGGCCGTCCCCACAACAAAGAATTCTCCAGCCCTAAATGTCAATAGTTCTGAGGTTGAGAAACCCTGGTTAGAGGGCTTTTGATGGGGAATATTGACAACGTCCAAAGCAAATTTGAATTTACAAATCTGTGACTCATTCTTCTTGGCATAGTTTCTAAGTCCAAAAAGCTGAATGAATCTCAATTCCAGTTTGAGTTCAGCTTGTTTCCAGGTTTTCTCTTTTCGCATTGAAGCTTCACTCTCTGCCACTAAGAAGGGTAGTGGTGGTGTTCAAAGAGGCGTTAACTGAGTCTCCTTTATGTTCTTATTAATTTGTGAATGAAGTAGATGAAAACCAACAAGGCAGAAAATGGCTGTAAATGTAAACGTCAATGTGCTTAATGATCCGGGGAAACAAGTGCAATTGGTGCTTGCCAGATGAAAATTATTCTGCTGGTTGACCTGTCCATAAACACAAAGAGGTTGAGAGACTGTGGAAGGCTGGCCAAATACTAGCACTAGCTGAGGAATGACTTAATTAAATGGATGAAGGGAAATCCTGAGTAATGAATCTTTAAAGTGATGAAAATCCTCTGTTCATTTGCTGGTTTAGGAAGCAACCATGGAGTTACCCTAAGTAGAACTTGCTTGGTATGGCTACTCGCTGTATGTATCTTCCAGCAGGATGTCGAAGGACAAAGGACCTGGGTTTGATTTCCGGTTTCACTACTGACCAACTTCTTTTTTCCATTGTAAAATGAGGTCAGTCATGTGTCATAACCATACAAGGTCATTGTAAATATCAAAGGATGTAATAAATGTAGAATGCTTAGCATTTTCCATGTTCCTCACTCATTAAAAAAAAGAGTTAAATAAACAATACCATCTCACACTTATCAGGCACTTGATCAATGTTAATTCCACCCCTCTCTCTTAGAAACCTTGTTCCACCACGTCTCAAATTTTAATTTAAGAATTTCAGATCTGAGTAAATCCTTTGAAATTATGCCGGAATAAGGGGTGCGCTGCAATATTATCATTCAATAGTCTTATCTTATTTTGTATATTGAGGAGTATGTGTACCTTGCTCACCTACTATGTATTGAAAAGATCCTTAATAAATAATTGAAACATAAATGTTTTCTAAATTCTGTTCTGTGAAGGCTCAGGAACATGATCTTACAGTACTGTATTGGCATAGTGGAAAGTGCACAGGTGTTCAAATTTGAGAGGTGAAATTTCAAATCCAGCTACACGTTTAATTAACTCTGACTGTAGGTCAAATTCCTTATGTCCTCTTAATGTTTTACTTGTATATTGTGGATAACACCTACTTCATATTGCAATTTAAGATATTACATTAGATAAGGTATTGGGAGTGTTTTATACAGTAGTAAGCACAAATGCTTAAATTAACTTGTTTTCTCTCATTGATTGTTGTGAAACACATAAACAAATAATGTATATTCACTTTCAGTCTGTATGTGTCCCTAGGTTGGAAGTGGGTATCTTGAAGAAAGAGAAAAACAAATATCGTATAATATCGCTTATATGTGGAATCTAGAAAAATGGTACAGATGAACTTATTGGCAAAGCAGAAATAGAGTCACAGATGTAGAGAACAAACTAATGGTTACCAAGGGGGATGGATTGGAAGATTGGGATTGACATATATACACTACTATTTATAAAATAGATAACTAATGAGAACCTACTGTTTAGCACAAGGAACTCTACTCAGTGCTCTGTGGTGACCAAATGGGAAGGAAATCCAAAAAAGAGGGGATATATGTATATGTGTAGCTGATTCACTTTGCTACACAGCAGAAACTAACACAACATTGTAAAGCAACTATACTCCAATTTAAAAAAATTAAAAAAAATAAATCACTGTGCCAGCCAAGCCAAAAAAAAAAAAAGTAATAATGCATACTCATAACTTCTGAAATAACACCTGATACAAGGTACGGGTTCAACAAGTATCAATTCCTTCCCGCCCCCCATCTCTAGATGTTATTTAAAGTGTGTTCTAATTACTCTATATATTGTTAAGTACTCTACAAGACGAAAATCAATCTATAGCTGGGTTTATACTGTGCCAATGTGGCCAACTTAAAGATTTGGTGAATCCAGAGATAAGACAAAACAAATCTAAAACCAAAGGGCTATCAATTGACTAAACTTTTCACATTGCAGCCAGATGTTTTCGTATCCTTTGACTCAGCAGAGTGTGTTCAGTTTTGTTTAAAATCATTTTTTGTTAGCTTTTTATTTACTCGATAACACCAGAATCATTGTGATTTTTTCTTTTTGAGACTTGTAAAAACAACAACAAAAAAAACCCACGCAACTAAATAAAGCGGAAAAGTAAGTAAAACCACATATAAACCAGCAAGAGGACATGGCAGAAGAATTCAAAAGGCCTCACATATAAGGAAATGAAAATATGGGGGGAAGCTTTTATATGTTTACATTATATTTCCTGAGCATCTGAACAAGCCCAGTTCACTCAGAGACAGAAGAAAGCATGAGATTTGTTTTAGACAATTGCAACCGAACGCTGAAATATCGCACCGTTAGAAACGTGAGACAGCCTGCAAGGAGCGAGTTGTCTACTCTGGCCAACAGGAGAGGCATAAAGCAGGTGATGGAATATTGGCAATGTATATTTTTTGGCGGGTAGGCATCAACTATGCCAGAGGCATCAACTAAAATGCCCCATGTGTAAATGGTTTTGTATCTCTGTCTCTGTCTTTCTTTTTGCTCCCTCCCTCCACTTTTCTTTTCTCTTTTGAGGTTGGGGAGAAGGTACACAATCTGTCCCAGCATCTGTCACTCCACCTCCCCTTTGTTCATTGTTTTTCTGTTTTCCTCTAACCTTGTGAGATGTAAAGCCATTTTTACATCCTTTCTCAATACTGGAAATAATTTATTCTTATTAACCCACTCCATTTATGTTAAAGAACAGACTCTCAGCAAGATGTCTTTACTTCCTACCTCTTTTCTCTTATTGAGACTCATTGGAAATGAGATGGCGTAAGTATGGCTGTGCTCAGAATCACCAAATGGAATTACATGCACTTAGAGTCATATAATAGATCTCGTGGGAAATCCTGGCTTCATCACTTAAGAGTTCTGAAATTCAAGTAACTTTCTTGACCAGCCAGAGCTTTGGTTTCCTTACTGGTTGACTGGTGGTAATAGTTCCTATATCTCGGTTTTACTATAAAGAATTAAAGTGAATGTCAATCCCAAGCTCCCAATCTGTCCTTCCTTCATTACCCCCTGGTAACCGTTTGGGATTGACATATACACACTGCTGTATTTAAAATAGATAACCAGAGGATTTCCCTGGTGGTCCAGTGGTTAAGACTTTGCCTTCTAATGCATGGGGAGCAGGTTCAATCCCTGGTCAGGGAGCTAAGATCCCACATGCCTCGTGGCCAAAAAACCAAAACATAAAACAGAAGCAATATTGTAACAAATTCAATAAAGACTTTAAAAAAATAGTCCACATCAAAAAAAATCTTAAAAAAAAAATAAAATAGATAACCAACGAGGACCTACTGTATAGCACAGGGAACTCTGCTCAATATTTTGTAATAACCTAAATGGGAAAAGAACTTGAAAAAGAATAGATACATGTATATGTATAACTGAGTCACTTTGCTGTACACCTGAAGCTAACACAAGAGTGTTAATCAACTATGCTCCAAGATAAAATAAAAATTTTTAAAAAGTGATTGTAAATAGTCTGGCTTTGTACTTATGATCAATCAGAGGCTTAATAAAAATTCTTTATAATTTTTATCTGATAATAAATGGCCAAAATATTTTCATCTTTATCTTTAAATAAATCCAAACTCACTGAGGAGTTGAAGAGACAATGGCAATAGTCATCTAGGTGTGTAAAAGTTAAGGAATTAACAACCCAGACACATTTATTTTCAGGTTATGTTATGTATTTTAACATTTTACTATCCATATTGGTTTAGTTATTTGCCCAAAGAGGAGAGCAAATATTACTCTCTCTTTCAATTCTGCACACCACTCCTCCCATAAACATTAGAGAGAAATTTCCAGGTACGTATAGCAGATTTTTAAAGATTAATTATTTTATTAATTGGCACAGATTACATCTGGGGGAGGGAAGCATCTTTGGTAGGAAGAGTGTCTGACTAAGTGAGCTTGAATGTGGAATTGATGTTCTAGGGCCACAGTTTTATAAAGTACTTTAAATAGTATACTTAAAGTACTCTGTCTAATAAATACACATAAAGTTCAGAGAGAAGAAGGTAAAAGAGGAGAAGGGATGGGTGAGAGTACAGTGGAAACCAACCATAAGACAGGTGGATGATCCTGCAAAGCAAGATGGTCCCTAAGAAATTTCTGGTGGGGGATTGATGGAAGAACTTTCATTAAAAATAACCCAATATTTAATTTTACTTTTTCTTGATTGCTTAAGGAAAACCGTTTCAATTATTCCTAAACCTCAGCAAAATCTTCTATGCACCACGTGCCTTTTGTCAGAGATTTGCACAAATACCATAAAGGGGCCAATTTCTACTTCTGAGTTGGCATTAACCAAAAAGAAATAAGAGATAACTCATAGAAGTGAAAGCATCTAGTGGAATCAGTAATTGAAAGACAGGCAATACCATGAGAAATCTTAGAGAGTGCATTAGACTTTGCAGAGGAAGTGAAACAGGGATTCAGATCATTTTAATTTGAAACCTTAGCTGGCATGCAGAATACAGACACAATTCTTAGGAAGATGGTAACCCATGGAGAGTGGAATGACCCACTCCAATTCAGATGAAGACATTTACAGTGGAAAAATCTTGTATATCTTAAATATTAAAAACCACTAATCTAAGAGAAATCATTTTTTTTTCCCATAAAGAAATAATTCAGTACTGAGTCAGAGACTTTGTCTGAACGTGGGCAAGTTCCTTAAAATTTACTGAGTCTAAAATCTCTTCTTCCAAGGGAAATACCATTCCACATTTTCAAATGAGAATGATTATAGTGCATAAATCTAGGACTATACACAAGATCATTTGTGAGAAATGTTTAGTGTACTACCTGGCACACAGTAAAAGTTTAGTAAATTTTCATTTTAGAAGAGATAATTATTTTTAGTTGTATCTTAACAAATGATATCCAAACCCATAGGGAAGAACCTGTACATATTTAGGAAAATATCTTGAAAAATTCTAGAAGTAGAAAATGAGATCTTTAGGACATGGGAGTCTCAAATAACAAACACAATTAGAGGCTGTAGTGGTGGAGTTGGGTAATTCAACAGCTCTGTAAAGTTACTGGAGACCCAGATTCTTTCCATGTTTCTTCCTGTCAACTCCAAGATGTTGGTCGATTTTTTTAGGTTTCATAATGGCTGTTAATTTTTATCAAATATTAAAATCTCCTTTAACTTCCCTGTATTCTGAGCAAATATCTATATCAGTTGTGTTTTCTTTGAAGCAATATTTCATTTAAATTGAAACAGTCTATTATGAATGTGCAATAATTGAAGAGTTTATTTTGCATGTCAAAATGATTGTTCTCAGTACCGTTTATCCAAATTTGAAAACATGAGATTAAAATGTTTCTCTGTACCTATGAAACCTCCAAAATGTTACATTTGCTTTCCCAAATTTGAAGGTCAAAATCAAGGGAAAATACGTGGCTAATACTCTGGAAATTATTGTTTGGTTGTAACCAACTTCAGGAAGATTTTAATTCAAGGTCTTCTGGAGAAAGAAAACAACAAAACAAAAACACAAAACAAAAAGTAACCTGACAACACATTGTGATTCACAGTAATAAGGCCAAAGGAACACCATAGGAAACACCCCTGTAGCTTAATCAATGATCAGCCCTTGCACATAAGTCAAAGATGCACTCAATTGCTCCAAATTAGAAATAACTGACGTCAAGAACTGGCTTGATTTCTTACTGGTTTCACACCCTGTTGCCTGCAGTGACAAAGTAATAAATTCTGTTCCTCCCAATGCATAAACTTTATTTTGTGTTATCTTCTTTCTACTTGTATGCTTCCCTAATTTATGCCAAAGGCAAACAAATATGTCCAGAGAGACTTTACCAGTAGTGATGATCTCTATGTTGTTATTAGCTAGAGATGACAACAGTGTAGTAATTAATCTTACATCATTCAGTTCCTGTTCTCTACACAACTTGGAGTACATGATGTTATACTTACTACCACAAAGGAAAAATAGTTATTTTATATACAATTGAGCCAAGAACTTTACACTTTTAATTCTTATTTTCTTGATTTGTGGTTTTCTTTGTAATGGTCCTGCTCATCTCTTAGGATATATCAACTATAAGAATAAAATAGTGATTTATTTCAACTTGAACTTTTGGAATAGTCTTTTAGTGATACCAAATGATGAGAATTGGGGAGGGTGGGTGAGGTTCATTTATTTTACATTAAAAGAGAAAGAAATAAAATATTTTTACCCTAAATATTTATCCAAAATTGCATGTGAAAATGTATGCTCTCCTCTTCTCCCACTTGTGATACCCAAGGAGGAAATGAATTTAAAAACTAATTTGACCCCCACAAAAAATGGGTATGTAGCCAGGGAAATACTGTGTTAGGGAAGAGAGGCAGAATAATATTGTACTCATTTTTATAGTTACTTCTTTAATAGTTTCTCAAATTGCTGAACAGTGCTAACAAGAGCAGAGGGACATACTGTGTGCCATGCTCTTGAAGGTAGCAACAAAGAACGGTTTTAGAAGAGAAGTTGTTGTTGTGAATTGAAAAGGAATAGAGTATTCCCCAGACTCATTCCTCTTCTTACTTCCTATTTCCCACCCCTAGAACTTAGTTTACAAGCCCAGAAATCTTAGAATGGAATTTTTTAGTATTTTAAAGGCAGATCCTGTCCATAATTTTTTTAACATCTTTATTGGAGTATAATCGCTTTACAATGGTGTGTTACTTTCTGCCTGTCCATAATTTTTAAAAGAAATGTCTTAAGAAAAAGTATTTTGAAAAAAGACAGGACCTAGTACAGAATCTGGCTTGAGAGTTTGATGCAGTGTTTCTGAGAAATTATCAGTATTCAAAGTTGAAGTTCTAAAACAGGACTTTTAGAATATCTATCAGTTGAAATATGCCAGTACCTTCCATTCTCCATGTTTTCTATCTGTTGATCATTGATGCTCTTGAAATACTGAAGGATTCCAAGTTGTCAAATTGATTTGTGTTGATACTCCCTGTGGCTTCTGTTTCTACCTTTATCAATTGTGAATTCCTTGAGAACAGGTCATTCACATTTCTACATCCCCAAATAACTATCGCTGTGTAGGAAATATAGCTAAATAATACATACGTGTTGCTTGAATATATGTTTGAATCAAGAGGGAAATTTTCAGTAATGTTAAATAGTGTTTAGTATAGCTGATGTATTCATATTCTTGGAAGGTTGCGAAGCCTTATATAACATATGTGGCAACTCAGTCAGAATGTTGACTAACCAGAATGCTCCATTACCTTGCCAGATAACAGAGTTAGACAGAATTCACAAACTGGTGACCCACATGCCACATTCGGCCTACAGACATGTTTTGTTTGGCCTACAGAGGGTTTTTAAAATTTTCAAAGTAGTTGCCAACATGTGAACGTTGGTAGTTTTCACATTTTAAAGATCCACATTTTCTACTTCTGTTGAATAAATGAGAACACTCGGCCCTTATGGGTTACATTTCTGCATAGCAATAATTGCCGAGAGCGCCACGGCTACCACTTAAGACAGGTCATGAAACCCCAAGTTCTTCACAGTCTCATTCTGGCAAGCACTCATTATTTTTCTAGGTTACCTGGCTGTTTCATAGAGGCATCTGGGTTTGCCAATGCCTTAGGTAAAGGATGTATATCTTTCATAAAAAGGTGAAGCGTTAGTGGAGAAAGGAAGAAAGGAAAGGAAAGGTATTTTTGATTTTGCAGCATCCATTAAAAAAATCCAATCCAACACTATTTGAACTATTTTGTTTAGTTAATTTTGACATATAGGTTCATTACAGCTCCCATTGTTTCTATCCTCGTGAAGTTCTCCTGTACATTTAGCTTGAGTTATGCAGAAATCTCCCAGCTGCTGTTTCTGCTTCCTGTTTCTTCCTTCTACAACCAATTCTACAAGATCTATCTTCCCACAGGCCCTGAGAGACTCCCCATTGCTGACTTAATAAAGTTTATAATTGATGACTTGCTATTCAAGTTCCTTCATGATCCGTCTTAAATTCCTAAGACTGCACATTCACTATGCCTTCCCATATACCAATGTTGTAACTACCCATAGTTTATGCATAATTTTGCTCATATTCTTTCATCTGTCCATAAATCTTTTTTTTACCTCTCAACTTGGCCTGTCTCAATTCTATTCTACTTCCTTGAGATCTCTCCTCATCTCTCAGCATAAAATATTCTATTTTTACAAGATCCTATAGTAATGTATCTTTAAATATCTAATAGAGCCCACCATTATCTGTGTTGTATTATAGTCATTTATGTCAAGATCATATTAAATAACAATAATGAAAATGGCATTATTCACTAGTTTGTTGTATTTTTTTAGATTCCACATGTAAGGGATATCAGATGGCATTTGTCTTTCTCTAACTGACATTTCACTTAGCATAACAATCTCCAGTTCCATTTTGTTGCAACTGACACAATTTCATTCTTTTTTATGGCTGACTAGTATTGCATTGCATATATATATACCACATCTTCTTTATCCATTCATTTGTTGATGGACACTTAGCTTGCTCTCATTGTGGTTTTGATTTGCATTTCCCTAATGATTAGTGGTGTTGAGTACATTTTCATGTACCTGTTTGCCATTTGTATGTGATTTTTGGAAAATAAATGTCTATTCAGATCTCTTTCCCATTTTTAATTGGATTATTTGTGGGGTATGTTTTTTTGCTATTGAATTGTACAAGTTCCTTATATAATTGGCTATTAATGTCTTATTGGATATATGGTGTGTAAATATTTTCTGCCATTCTGTAGGTTGGCTTTTCATTTTGTTCCTTCTGTTTCTGTGCAGAAGCTTTTCAGTTTGATGTAGTTCCACTTATTTTTTCTTCTGGTCCTTGAGCTTTTGGTGTCATATCCAAAAATGTCATTGCCAAGACAATATCAAGGAGATTTTCCTCTATGTTTTCTTCTAGGAGTTTTACAGTTTAAGGTCTTATATTTAAGTCTTTAATCTATTTTGAGCTAATTTTTGTGAGAGGATAATTATCTTATCTATGGTCAAGAGGTAGATTCAGACCCTGGTGATCTGACTCCAGATTCTCTACTCTTTACCACCAGATAATTCTTATTCACAAAGCTTAACATGTGCCAGAAAACACTGATTTATATAGATTACCTAATCTGATCGTCCGTGAAGCTATAAAATACCCATTTCAGAGAAGCCATTATTTACCCAAATGCTCATAATCTTAAGTGATAGTTTGGGTTTGAACGCAAATCTAAAATTATGAGTCTACGCTATAAGTTCCTTCAGAGAACTTTGCTGGTTGCCTTTATGTATCTAAATATCTAGCAGAGTTCAATATATATTTTTTAATTAATAAGTAAACAAATAAACAAACAAATGGATAAACACCTAAAAAACTTTTAGGATATCCCTTGCTATTCACTGTTTGGGCTGGCTACAATGGCAATTAGTCTAGGTATTTTGACTTTAAAAGTTTGCCCCTCACATTTCACTCTTGATTTCCTAATTTTCAGCAATGTGAGGAGATTGTGATAGGTTTCATCTTCATTGGCTTTCAATATATGGCTTAGATTTGATGCCTTTTTCTGTGTGTGTGTGTGTGCAAATTCTGAAAGGTTGACAGGGTCTGCTGTCTCTATAGTACCAGCTTAATAATTCACAGCTATGAAAGGGACCGAACTATCTCACATAATTTTTGAGAAGAAATTCTAGTTAATAGTAAAGATGCGTGAGTATAATACACATATCAAAATTTGCTGGCAAAAGTTCAGCATAAAAAAGAAAATCTCAAAGTCAAGAATATATAATATCCTTGTTGACGGACCCTGTGATTTAAGGCAGGATTAGCAAAAGAAATATCCAAAGTACTATTGTGGAAAGGCATAGCTGTCTGATGTGTACATAATATAGGTCATACAATGGTAAACTGCTTCCTGGCTACTTAGAATGACACCTTTAGAAACATATTCCTTATGATTTTAGGCTTTAGAAGACTTTTGTCCGATGTAAATATCCTAAGAGATAGTTGAGCCATTTTTAATGATTGGCAGGGTATAAGTTAATGGACCATGAAGAAGGGGGACTGATTTGGCTCAAAGCATGTTGGTCTTGAGTAAAGTAACACTCAAGTAGAGAGGGCGAACATCATGAGGATAATGAATATTTTAGTTGAGGGGCTCTAAGAAGTGGAGAAAATGGATGAAAGTAACCAGAAAGGATGCCTAGGGCAAGCCTGGCTGATTTTCCAATTTTGTGTAAGTTAAGACTTCGTAGGAAAGAGAGTGTACTCAAGCCAAAATCTATGGTGGTTTGCATGTGAGCAAGTTGACTTCTATCTTTCCTAACATCTTGGCCTCACAGAGTCTTCAGTTACACACAGAAAAGCATATTCTATTTCAGTGCATTGCAAGAGTTAATACTTTAAAATAGAAATGTATTATTCCCTTTATTCTGGGTTCATAAATGAACTCAAGACTCACATATCTTGTTATTTCCCTGACTTTCAACCCATTATTAATCATTTATGTGGGAGCTCATTTCTACCTGAGCACCTGTATTTCACAAACTGTGCATATAGTTCACTCATGGTTCTTTCTGTTATTTTTGCTGGGAATTTTCCTAAAGACTAATAGAGAGATTGGGGAATTTATCATGTGTGATAAACCTGTTGCCTCTTAGTCACAAGTTCAAATGCTGCCCAGCCTCTGGGGGAGGACAAATCAGCAGCAACAGATGCTGTTTTTATCCCACTCATTCCAGCTTTGACACAATGGTTCAGAATATATGCCAAATATTAACCATTAGCTCACCTCCTTTCCAAATCAATGGTAAGAACATCAGAACTCTACTCTTTATTTAGCAATCTTTTGTGTAAGGTAGATTCCCGTACTCTCCATTGGACGGAGGGGAAAAGAGAGCTAGTACATGTTCATGCTTTCCTTTTCTACACTGCAATGTTCCCTCCTTAGAATTCTATCAGGTCTACTCTACATAAACCTGTATCTTTAAGTTTACTTATTTTTTAATAGGAAAGAAACTGGCATGTAGAAACATAACTGTACTGCATTAGGTATTAAATCCAGGGTGAAAAATCAAAGGATAGAAATACGTTTGTGTAAGAGAATTAGACAATTCTACAACCACAGAGGATCCAGTGTGGTATTATGTTGACCTATTCCATTTTCATCTTTCATTTCTATACTCCATACTTCCTCACCATGCTCTATGCCCCGGGAAGGGTAGCCCCAGCGATTGACCTTTATGGACTGCTTCAGTGGACTCATTTGTACCCCAGCTTCTGGTTGAGATCAGTCAATGGGAAGCATAGTCATGGGATTATAGAGGTGGATAACATGTTGTTGGGGTAATTATTTCCAATGAAATTCTCTCTGTTTACTTACCATGGGATGGCTACTTTCCTCTCATGGTATGTTGTAATTGATTTATGCAATAAAGATTTACTTCCTGTATCAAAATGTATGTACTCTTGTCTCAAAACCTTGCCTTCATCTAGCTGTTTCATTGGAAAGCTATCTAATAAACTTATAAATTACTGACCCATAATGTCAGAATCCACTCTCTGTCACTATTTATTTGTGTGGCCTTAAGAATAAAGCATGACCAGTTAACATTTCGGAAGTCTCATTTTCTTAGGTATAGAATTTAAGAGTAGGATTGAAATTCTCAAGACCATCTAGCATTAAGATTGTATGGATTTTGATCAATCTCTATACATTTATTTAATATGAGTCCATACGCCATGCTAAAGCTATCAGAGAAGAAGGACACAAGGCTAAGTGTTATCATAGGATCCATGCAGAATCTGAGGATGGAGAATTCCTGAGAACATTTTTTTTGTGTGTGTTATTCAGGACAAAATGGTTAGTTGAAGACATTTATTGGTGAGAGTTATATCTTGGCTTATCACAGATATTTTTCAAACATACCAGATGAAATTTATTCGACTGTATCATAATCCAATTTGATTATTACATTATGGAGCCAGTAGCAAAACATTAGATAATATCAGGAAAAGGGTGAAAAAGATAGTCCAGGTGTTTTTAGGAATACATAGTAATCCTTCCTAAAATATTGGCTGGTAAAGATAGATTTTGCATGGATTACACAAATTTAATTCTATAATCAAGTCTGATACTAATTCTCTGACTAAAATAGATGTACTACTACATGCATTGAAAAGCACTCAAATTGATTTTTACTGGTTTACGTACAGATTTTTGGCAAATAGTTTTCAATTAAGAAAAACAGCATTGGTGACACCAAACCAGAATATAAGTCTTTCCTTTTTAACTGAAAGTTTAATTGTCTCTTTAAAATATTGGGTAACAGCTGATTATGGATGTAGAGATAGTCCTTGATTGTAATATACTAAGATTAAAAGCTCTATCATAGTAATATAATGCAATAATTATTCTAGTATTTGAGCCTTCTACACTATCTCTTGCTCAGTTATATTACACAAGTTTGTATAAGTCAAGTTTGAAGAGAGCTCAAAACTGAATGGTAGGTGATGAATTCTTTTAGATAAAATATAGATAAACTTTTGGAAAATCTTAGCTAAATGCCTATGCAATTAATAAAGTAAGTCAATTGCAATTTGATACATGTCAATTTGTTCTTACTTCTTCACTGGGAAGTTTCATTGGGAAACATGAATTCATTGAGAAACACTTGCTGCTGTAAAGAAGTGTCTGTAAAGGCTGTTCAAGTGAGCAAATGTCCATGACTAAGAGAAAAGTCACGTATTCTTATAAATTAAATAGGCATATATTTGAAATTTCCTCAGCATAAATTTTGTGCATTTCAAACTGGACTAATTGTTTGATCATGTTTTAAAACCAAAGTATAAACCCAATCTATTTTTTGAAGGGTATAGCTTATCCAAATTAGCAACACTAAGTCTAGATTTAGACATATTTTTAGACATAATACCTTAAATTTCTTCTTCCTTATTCCACCCGGTAACCTTGGTAATATTTCTTAATCTCACTAAGCTTCATTTTTGTCTTCTGTGAAACAGTCATATCAAATAGTACCTACATGAAAGAATATTCTGAAGATTAACTGAGAAAATGCACACAAAGCATAAAAGAGCAAAACACTTGACACATAATAGATACTAAAATATTGGCTGTTATTGCTGTTTTTGTTAATTTGGTCCTAGTAATATAAGTAGATTTTTAGAAATTGAAAATGGTTCTATATGCTTACTAGTCTAGAAACCCAAGATTATTGAAAATTCTGAGTGTATCAACTCACATATTTGATATTGAATAGAGTGTGGTTTTCTTGCTAGCCAGGAAAAATATAACATATTCTGTAATATATCTTAGTGGAAAATTAGTTCCAAGGGAAAGATCTGTCTTTTACACATAAGGAAGGCTTGGCCAGCTTTGGGTTCTGTGTAAAATGTGTTCATATATCTTTAGCTAGCACAAAAGACTACACAAAATTTTAATAGCAAATTGCAAGGTCATGGAAACTTTAGGACTTGCACATAAATATGCAAAATGTTCTCAAAAAACAAAGTATTTGGTGAGTTCAGTTTCTTGAAAATAAAATGGAAAAATGTAAATATCTTTATAGTTTGCAGATGCAGGTAGGTAGAAGAATAACTAGATGATGACAGTCACATGGGCTTTTCTTGTGAACAAAAAAAGAAGGGAATAAACATTTAGTTGATTGCCTGTGCTGAGATCTAAGATGGGAAAGTTAATGTTATCTCATTTAAACGTGTAAACAACCATGTGAGGTAGGTACTATTACCACTAAGAACAAGGATATTTCTAAAAATAGAAAGATGAAATAACTTGCTCTTGGTCCATAGTTTGGGAATGACATAGTTGGGATTAACTTGAGTTTATTTTACTTCATAAACTCTTTTCGTTAAAAAAAAGAAAAGAAAAGAAAATACCCTACATCCAGGGTCCATGTAGCCCAATCTCTCTGAGAAAAACCTTGATAAATGCCAATTTGGTCTCCCAAAATTTCATTTGGAAACATGGTGAAACTATATTATTCATACCCATATATACTTATATGCACAAACACACATGTACACATAAACTATATACACATATATGTATATTATACACACACACACATATATACACACGTATCAGTAAACGTTGTTCAACTGGCAAATTTATATGACTAGAAGAAAAGTTTATTTTCAAAACTCCCTTTGGGCATCCGTTTTATCAATCTGGCTCAGAGACATGGTGATTGGAAAAAAGGTAAACTTTAGAGAATAACCTCTGAGAAAAAACCAGTGGCCATGAGTGGCCCTGAGGTGATCCAGGTGCCAGCCCTATAGAGTGCCCTGAGGATATGACTGTCTACTCCATCAGGAGGCTTTTGGCTACCAAGTGACAGAAAATCCAAATCAAATTGGCTCAAAAAATTAGAACTGTTTTGACTAAACTAACGGAAAGTTGAAAAGTAGATCTGATGTTACAAGAGACTAAATCAAGAGGCTCTGGCTCTATTGCCTGTAAATTCCCTGGCTCCGCTCTCCTCAGTGTGTTGACTTCATCCTCAGAAGGCGAGAGATGCCTTTGCAATTCACATCCACTCCTCACAATAAGCAGGAGAACGGCTCTCTCTTCTTGTGTCCTTAAGAATGTTTCCACAAAATCTCAGCAAAATCTAGGTTCTGGCTGATGCCAGCTGGGGCATTTTCTGAACCAGGAAAAGGGATTGTTACATTCATAAATTAAATGGGACCACCCCTAGAACAAAATTAGGGTTCTTTTAGGAAGACAGACGCGATTAGATGATCAACATTTTTCCATTGTACCAACCAGCCTGACACTCACAACACTGCATATATTCCAGAATGATTTGAAAAGAGACCTTAAACTCAGTGAATTTAGGTGGACTTTCTGATCCAGGTCAGTATGTAAAATTAGCATGAGAATACATGAAAAGGAAAAGTGATTTATGGGTGGAGAAAATAGAAAAATATCTCTTCATTTAAAAAAAAGTTTTAAAGCATTATTTTTCAATTTAGAAATTACTGACCAATTGTTGACATTTAACTGCTTTAGTAAATGATTAACTTTATTATTATTAAATGTATGAGAAATCATAAAATTCTACACAGTTTTGAGAGGAGAGCTCACTTTTTGAAACTTAAGTACCTTCTAGGGGCAGCTTGACTAAACTTTAGGGGCAGAATTTTGAAAATAAAATATATGAGGGAAAATTTTTAAACTCAGAAGTAAACTCTTTATCACAGAATAATAACCTAGCAAGTAAATTTTACAATTCTGAAATCCTCCCCAAATTTAGAATTTGTTGGAAATTCTTTTTCTAAAACATGATGATCTGCTAAATCATATTTGTTGCTAATCTTTAATTTTGGATTTTTAAAATTCTAATTTCATCATAGGTTATTTTTTTTAATTTTAGAAAATCCTAAATATCCAGAAAAGTTAAATGAAAAAATTATAATCGTCTATTATCTTACCATCTCAGCAATAAGCATTGGTAATATTTTAGTGTATTTTTAATCTACTTTAAAATATAATTTACTTTACAAAGAAGTTTCCATCATACTTTACATTTGTTTATATTTGTTTTGTTAACTTAAAAAATTACATTTTGATCATTTTTTCCAAACAAAGAAAATTTGAAAATTATTTTAATTGTTTAAGTTTTCCAATTTGTCTCTTTTTTAGAGCTATTGTTAGATTCTCAACATCACAGAACTTGCTCTGAATTGGTAAAACCACTCTCAAGCAATTTCTAAGGGCCACATGATATTGCCACTTATAATATGATAATAATATGACACTGTAGGGCAGATCTACTTTTCTATTTAAACTTTTTTTTGGTCTAATTGTCAGATTTCTTCCATCTTAGCAAGAGCTCTTTCTTCTCAGAAATATTAATTTCTACTCACAACTCCCCTGAAATATGGAAACAATTAAATGATGGGCAATCATTTTTATGTTCATGATATCTTTGAAATATTTTATAATTTGGTAATCAGAAAATAGTTTATGGACCAAATTTGGTACTATGAAGTTACTTTCAAAAAAGGACCTAAAGATAATTTTTATAATTGTATTCTGTCTAGTTTTTATTAGATAATTATTTGTTACATCACACTCACTGAGACGTCCAAAATGGAGTAGCCATTATCAAGACAATTTATGAGTTACATTGACTTTCCCTACCTCACTCTAATACTTTACTCCATCCTGTGCTCAGCCTCTGCTTTTTGTAAGTAAACAATTAGGAATATTTCTGGACTCTCCATAGTTTTTCATCTATTATAGGAAATAAATGTTAGAGCTTCTAATGGAAATACTTAGCTCTGTCTTGACTCTCAGACTGATTCTAGCCACGAGTCATGAAAAGTGCTTTTAAATATAGTAAAATAAAATGCTGTAATATTTTATCCATATATTCTGTGACACATCCCATTCCACCTCACATTGTTGATATTTTCCTTAAATTTCATCTTCTTGCTTGACTGTAAACAACTCTAGCACAGTGGTCAGGTCTTCATGACTATCCCTGACAGTGTTCTGCAGTCAATAGAATTTTCATTAAATTAATAGAAATCAAGGACAGGAGAAGAAAATTCATAGTCACAGAAGTATAAATGTAGTTGTGCTTCTATATCTCTTCCTTTAAGAGTCATTAGCAGATCTACTCCATCTAAAAGCTCAACATTTTGCTTTCCTGATTTTTAGTATCCCTTCAGCATTAGTTTAATTGAAAACATAAACTTCACCAACTTCTGAAAAACAATTGACGACAATTATAGTAAGGCTGTTAAATATAGAATTATCAAAATATAATATATAGGACTTCAACTTCTAGCGATAATGGAGTAATTGAGACTGGATTTAGTTTTGAAAACAAAAACAAAACAGAGAAAATCAATGAAAAAAGATCAGGTTCTTTGAAACAGATAAATTTTTAGCCACAGTGGTGAAAAAATAAGAAAATATAAATAAATAAACAAATAAATAAATAAGTTATTAATACCAGGAATGAAAGAGAGCTTTACAACAGAGCCTACAGTTGTTAAAAGTACAATGTTAGGAATTATAATGAGCAACTTTCTGTAAATATATATGAAATAGACAAATTTTTTGAAAGATACAAACTATCAAATCTCATTAAAGAAGAAAGAGAATCAAAATAGCTCTATACATATTAAATAATGAATTTAGAGTTAAAAACTTTCATATCAAGAAACCTCCAGGTGCAGATGGTTTCATTGGTGACTTCTACCAAAATTTTAAGAAAGAAATAAATCTAATTCTATACAAATTGTTCCAGAAAATAGAAGATAAAATTTCCTTAACTTATAAAGCCAGCATTTCCCTGATACATCAACTACACAAAGACATTACAGGAAAGTAAATCTACGGAACGATATCTGTCATGAACACAGACACAGAAATACTTAACAAATTGACTCAAGCAATACAACACTATATTGACAAAATAAAGGAGAAAAACTATACAGTAATTTCAAAAAATGCAGAAAAAGCATTTGATAAAATGCAACACCCATTCACAATAACCATAATAAAAAACACCTCAAACTAGGAATAATAGGGAATATTCTCAAATTGGTAAAAGTCATCTAAGAAAAATCTATACCTAATACCATAAAGGGATAAGTGGAATAATTTTCTATAAGATCACAAATATGGCAAAATTAAAACAACAACCACCAAAGCTTGTTTTGGAGGTCCTAACCAATGCAATAAATCAAGAAATAGAGATATACAGATTAGAGACAAGGAATAAACTTTTTATTTGCAGAGGTGATGATCACCTACCTAGAATAAACTAAGGAAACTACAAAAATGCTTCTAGAACTAATAAGTGGGTTTAACAAGGTTATAAGATAAAAGGTTATAATGGGGATAAATCTTTGCAAAGCAAATATTTGACAAAGGTACTATATCCAAAATATGTAAAGACTTCTCAAAATTCAGTGATAAGAAAATAAACACCCAATTTAAAAAATGGGCAAAAGATTCTAACAGACATTTCACCAAAGAGGATGTGAAATGATAATTGATGAAAAAAAGCTTAACATTGTTAATCATTACAAAAATTCAAATGAAAACATGAGATATCACTACACACTCACTAGAATGACTAAAATTTTTAAAAATTAGAAAACCTGACAAAACCAAGCACTGACAAAGATTTGGAGCAGCTGAAACTTTCACATATTGCTGGTGGCCTACAAAGTGTTAGAGTCACTTTGGAAAAAACAATATAACAATTTCTTTCCTATACAATTAAACATATATCTACTACATGACCTAGCAATTCCACTCTTAAGCATTTACCCAAGGGAAGTGAAAATATTTGTCCACATGAAGATATGCACTCAAGTGTTTGTAGAAGCTTATTTATAACTGCCAAAACAACCTAAATATCCTTCAACTGGTGATAGGGTAAACAAATTGTGATATATACACACAATGGAGTCCTACTCAGCATTAAAAATTTATTAACAACCAAAACACAAAACAAAATGTAAAAATCTCAAAATGGTCATGCTAAGTGAAGCCAGATATAAAAGGTTACATATTGTATGATTGCATCTATAATATCGTTTTAGAAAAGCCAAACCACTAAGGACAGAGAGCAGATCAGGGGTAGCTAGGAGTTGGGTCTAGGATAATAATTGACTGCAGGGGTACAGTGAGGGAACTCTTTGGAGTTATAGAAGTATTCTATATCTTGACTATGGTTGTATGTCTGTAAATATTTGTTCAAATTTATTGTTTTATATACATGAAATTAGTGAACATTATTGTATACAAATCATACTTCTATGAAGTTATCTTAAAAACATCAAGGAGAATGAAAAAGAAAATACTATTAACCACTTT
Organism: Monodon monoceros; assembly: GCF_005190385.1. NCBI lineage: Eukaryota > Metazoa > Chordata > Mammalia > Artiodactyla > Monodontidae > Monodon > Monodon monoceros. The sequence continues at coordinate 78,901,551 of NW_021703784.1, read as the reverse complement.
GCCTTATGTTGATTGAATAAAATGACTGAACATAAAATTTATCTCTAAGCTTCCTAGCAGTTAAGGTAAAAAGAAAAGCAAAATATGGTGTTATTACCTAATGTCCATTATGAAACTGTATATTACTCATCATAGGTTATGAAAGGAAGGTATCACATGAGTTTTTAAAAACTTTCCTGGTGATTGTACATTTTACATAAATATTCTTCACATGTCACATATCAACCCCTGATAAAGGCAAAGATATACCATTAACATATCACCCACTTCCCCCAATCATTAGAGAACTTTAAATTATTTAAGCTTTAAATTATTCCCAGAACTAAAGTTTTGTCTCAGAACACACAGAGGGATCAACAGGAAATTATTCCTCAGAGTCTACCCTGGGTAAATACATAATATGGTTATTTGGGTACTACACCATCTCCGATGAAGTGGAGATGTTTTCTACTACCAGAGGTAGTAGAAATGTCTTCTACTAGGAGAGGTAGCTCTGGAGTTTTCAGCCTCAACTTGCTTCCTTTATTTATCTTGTGAATGGCAGAGACTTAGAAAAACCCCAACATGCACTTTCACACTCACACCTGTAGCCAATTAAAAGGGGTTATTTCTAAGATCAATCACATCTAAGTTAGGCCTGCCTGGGTAAGAGTCTTGAGCTTGGTCAGAGTCACTGAATAAGTCTCATAAAAAATTATTGTCACATTTCCAAGACAAAAGAGAAAAGTTTGTGCTACATTAGGAAAATTGCTTTCACCTATGACCCAGATCTCATTAGTAGAGCTACATAAGCATCTTCTAATAGCCATTTCTCCTGTCTTGGTCCAAACAGTCAATCTTAGTGGGAAAGAAAAAGTAGGACCCAAATCTGACTCTGACTTGCTTTTTCAAATTCCACTAGTTGGTTTTTACTTTAATCTCCATTTCCTATCACTTTATGTAACTAAAATTCACAAAACAAACACTTTCCACTCTTGGGAAGAAATATCATCTGTATTCTTTCTTGCACTTCTTGTTGTTTTTGACTTTTGTTCTCAGTCGGCATTCCTGGAAAGTCACAGATTGATATACAGATAGGAACTGTTCAATTATTGATTCCTGCATTTGAGAAATATGTATTGACATTCTATGCTCTATGCTGTATATTCAAAAATAAATAAGACCCAGTTCTCACCTCTAAGAACCTTTTATTATAGTAAGGAAGATAGACATGGAAATAAATAATTTTGAGACAATGTTACACTATCCTAATAGATACTTCTCATATCATAATGTTAATAAACAAAAGCTATTGGAATACAACAGCTAATCCACAACTGCCTGAGACAGCTGAAGTTTTCAAAAGCATGTAACAGCCGAGGTCTTAGAACCCGAGGTGGTAGGGATGGCTCAGCAAGCAGAAGAAACAACTTGTGTGCAAATAACTAATTAGAAAATTATCTAGTGTGTTTGGATAATAATGGAAACTTATGTGGCTAGAGCTCAGGGTAAAACAGTCATTCATTTATTGCACTAATATTTATTGAGCAACTGCTGTGTCTCAGGCATAATTCTAGTCACTGAAGGTATGATAGTGAACAAAATAGGAAAAAAATGGCCTGTTCCTTTGGAGCCTATATTCTAACCAGAGAAGAAAAATAATTCTTAAAACTGCAGAGGACATCAGATGGTGAAAAGCTCTATGGAGAACATTTTAGAAGGGAAGGAGGATAACTCAAGGGTGACTCAAAAAGTTGGGCCTAAGCAATTGGAAAGATGGAATTACCATTCTCTAAGTTGGGAGTACTTTAGGAGAAACCAGTTTGGGATAGAGGATGATCAAGAGTTTTGCTTTGGACTATAGAGGTTTTCAATATCTACTAGAGACCCAAGTTAAGATCCTGAGCAAACAGTTGGATGTTAGATACTAGAATTCAGAGAGAGTTCTTGGCTTAAGAAATGAATTTGTAGGGGTTTCAGCCTTTCCATGGCATTTTAAATCATAAGGGTTGATGAGATGATTCTGTGATATGAAAGAGTGGCAGTGAATGAATCTAGAGAATAAGGTAAAAAATAGATATGAAGAGTCGTTGTACCAAGCCTTGAAGTTTGACCATAATCCCATCAAAAGTGTGAAATCAACTAGAGCTTTAAAGAATGAGTGATGTGACATGGTGGACTTCATTTTTAAAAGAAAGCTGTTGGTAGTGGGCCTCAGAGGGGAAAAATTTGGATGGAAGGAAAATAATTATATCTATCACAATGGTCCAGATGAAAGACAGGCAGGGTGAGCAGAGATGGAGAATTGTTGGTTTCGGGTGTTTGTTCTAAGGTAAAATCACAGGCTTTGGTGACTGACTGGATGTGCAGAGGATGTTTTAGAGAAGTAATCTGCAAATTATTTAGTGTTCCATGGAGATAACCATTATTATTAATAATTATTAATTTTGTGTGTCAACTTGACTGGGCTAAGGGATGCCCAGATAGCTGGAAAAACATTATTTCTGGATGTGTTTGTGAGGGTGTCTCTGGAAGAGATTAGCATTTGAATCAGTAGACTAAGCAAAGAAGATCACCCTCACCAATGCGGGTGAACATCATCGAATCCAATTTGTTGACAGCCTGAATAGAACAGAGAGGCAGAGGAAGGGAGAATTCACTCTGCTTGAGCTGGAACATTCATTTTCTCCCAGGAGCTCCTGGGACATTGGAACCTGATTCTTGAGCTTTTGGTCTCAGACCAGGACTTACACCATCAGCCACCCAATTCTTAGCCTTTGGACATGGACTAAATTACACCACCAGCTTTTCTTGGTTTCTCCAGCTTGAAGAGGGCAGAATGTGGGACTTTCAAGCCTGCAGTTCTATTCAGAACTCTCTCTATTCTACGGAGTTCTATTTCTCTGGAGAACCCTGACTAATACTGACAGTAACTGGAGAGAAAGTAGGAGGCTAAAATAATGGGACTTTGATCTCCAAAGCCCTAAAGAAATGTTTTATTTTTACCTATTTACTAGCTTGGTAAAGATTATATTGTTTGTGAAAAATCTCCTTTAGAAAATGTTTGAAAACCACTTTCATAGATGATAATTTTAACAAGTTCTAGTTTTGGAACTCTGCATAAGGTGACAACATTGACTAGGAGCATACTTGGAGATAGATGTCAGGGCAGTTAACCTTCGTTTTGCACACTATGAGATCCAATAGGATATTACTGTAGAGCTATGTGAGATGAAAAATAACAATGATAGCCTAATACAATATGGTCCAAGTTGTTCTTCAAGAAGTTCTCATGCATTTTTGGTGGGGATGAGAATAATAAAAACAAGTAATGGAGGATGGTTATATAAAATTCAATGGAGAAAATGTTTTTTTGTGTGTCTCTCCTCTTTTAGTCACTAACACGTTGACCCCAAACGAACCAAAGTAATTTAAACACATTTCTGCCCAAATTAGTCTCATTTGTAGAAATCAACAACTATTATGCAAATAGGAAAGTGGGGATAGAAAAAGTGAAAGCAAAGAGATGGAAGAAAAAATTTTAAGTTAATCGATATATGTGTTTCATAATATCAAAGTATGAAAACATTTTGCAAGGGGTCGGGATTATTCAGAAGATACTCTCAGAAGAAAGAAGTGATGTTGCTTGCTCTCCCAAAGAAGATGAAGAGTGGATTTGGGAAGGAAAGGGTGGAGTGATGAATAGGCCAAGGAATGTTACAGACATTTCCAGTGATATTTCTAAACTTAGCACTTACCAAGAATGCCTCTTCAAAGAAACCATTTGGAAATTCGGACTTCAACAGATTTTAATCTCTAGGCATATTCATTTATTTTGTACAACATTATTTAAGACAAAATAAAATCTGAGTCCTACTGTACCATCCAGTAGTCATAGCATGATGGCCATAGTGGTGGTTTTCAACTATGGCTGCATATTAGAATCACCTGGGGAGGTAAAAAAATCATGTCAGGGCCCCATTCCAGAGCTTTGAGGTGGGCAAAGCTCCCCAGGTGCTTCTAACCTGTAACCAGGTTTGAAAACAACTGTCCAGAAAGCAGCTCCTCAAGTGACTTAGCAGAGTGTGCTGGGTATTTGGCTGGTTGGGTTGCAGCTTGTTCTCTATTACTTCTGATGTTAATGACGGCAAGGTGAAGGATTCACCCAATTTTATCATGGGGCTGGGGAGTAGGGAAATGCGCAGAAGGACAATCAAACCAACCTTCAAAATCTTCAGTGAGTCCCCTTCATGATTGCAAACCTGAAAATCCAACTCCTTTATGAACCATTCAGGTCAATGAATATGTTGGCTTTTTTTTTTTGTTTTTTTTGTTTTGCAGTACGCGGGCCTCTCACTGTTGTGGCCTCTCCCGCTGCGGGGCACAGGCTCCGGACGCGCAGGCTCAGCGGCCATGGCTCAGGGGCCCAGCCGCTCCACGGCATGTGGGATCTTCCCGGACCGGGGCACGAAGCCGTGTCCCCTGCATCGGCAGGCGGACTCTCAACCACTGCGCCACCAGGGAAGCCCGAATATGTTGGCTTTTTACGTGCACAGCTGTGGCATGAAGCAGGCAGAGAGAACAGATTCAGACAGAAGGGATGTCTCATAGCCTTCTGAGACCTGAATTTTCATCTCCAATGTTGGAGGTAATTTCCATCAGTTGGCCAACTTCCTACTGATCTAGATGACAGCTGATGCCTGCTAACTTGTCATGCGGAGGCTTGTTCTTTGGTATTTGGCATTTGTGGAATGGATGTGATCAAAACAAAGACAATGCAGCTAAAAAGAATAATGTTATCAGTGGTATGTTTCTTTGGGGATTTTTCTTTTTTTTTTACAACGGGAAGAACAATATCCTCTTCCTCCTCTTTCAATATGACCTGGCACCCATAACGTCTATGATTTCATTTCCTACCACTCTCTCCCTCACACTCCAGGCATACTGGCCTCTTTACAGTTTCTCAAACATACCCAGCATGATTAACCTCTAGGCCTTTACCCATGTCTCCATTTAGAACTACTCCCTCTTGACGCCTTTATACTCAAGATTTGTTCCCTCCCCTTCTGTTGGGTGTCTGCTCAAAAGTCACCTTATTGGAGACAATTTCCCAGACCATCCTGTATAAAATAGGAATTCTCCAGTCCTCAACATTCCTTTTCCCCATTACAGCGCTTTACATTTCTCCCTAACTCTTATTATCATCTGAGATGACAAATATTTGTTTTGCCCCTAATTCCTTGCACTGGAATATCAGGGCAAGGGCTTTGTGTATTTTCTTTACTGTTTAATTCCCAGTGCTGGCACACAGTACACATTCAGTAAATATTTGTTGCATGAATGAAGGAATGAATTGATGTATCTTTCAAGCTGTTTGGAAATAATAACCTGTGACTGTAGCAGATTATATTTTCTAAAAATGGCCACAAGAGTATCTCCCGTCCCACATATACTCACAATGAGGCTTAGACACTCCTCCCATCAAGAGCTAGGGTCTGCGTTCCCTCCCTTGAATCTGTTAGCAGAAGTGACACCATGTGACCTCCGGAGTTGGTTCATGAAAAGCAATACAGTTTCCACCAGGTTCTCTTGAGATGCTTACATCTAGGACACAGTCACCACTGTGTGGTAAGGAAGTGGTAAGGAAGTCCAATCAGCCCAGGAGAGACCCATGTGGAGAGGAACTGAAGCTGATGTCCCACAATCATGGTGGGGGGGGGGTCTTCAGATTACTGTCAGCACAAATTTACCAGCCATGCGAGTGAACCACTATGAAAGCAGATCCTCCAGCTTCAGCGAAGCCACCCCAGGTTATGTTTCTTGGAACAGGGAAGAGCTGTCCCTGCCAAGCACTGGCAAAGTTTCAGGTTTACAAACTGTTTATCATTATTTTAAGTTCCTATGTTTTGTGGTAGTTTTTTATATAGCAAAGGTCACTGATACAAAATTTAATTGTTAATGAGCAAACCAATATAAAAATAAATATGACACTAGAAAACATCACTGCTATACACACGAACACACACACATATATCATGGTATATATTCAGCAATCTAGCTTCAGTGTTATATATACACTTATATAGCCAGTGCTTTACATTCACATTCTATATCTATAGTCCTATTAATAAAAATATAAATGCATAGTTACTTGTATGTATTTCTTATACAGTGATAACACATACATAAAAAGCTTATATACAAAATGGTACAGCCACTGTGGGAAACAGTATGGCAGTTCCTCAAAAAATTAAAAATAGAATTACTGTTTGACCCAGCAACTCCATTTCTGCATAAATACCCAAAAGAATTGAAAGAAGGGGCATGAATAGGTATTTGTACATTCATACTCCCAATAATCAAAAGGTCAAAGAAACCCAACTGTCCATCGACAAATAAATGGACAAAATGTGGTATATACATACAATAGAATATTATTCAGCTTTAAAAAGGAAGGAAATTCTGACATATGCTAAAACATGGGTGAATCCAGTGTCATGAGATAGTCACAAAAGGAGAATACTGTATGTTTCTACCCATATGAGGTACTGAGGGTGTCATAGAGACAGAAAGTAGCATGGTTGACTCCAGGGACTGAGAGCAGAAGGGAATGGGGAGTTATTGTTTAATTGATAGAGTGTTTCAGTTTTGCAAGAGGAAAAAGCTCTGGAGATGGATGATAGTGATGGCTGCACAACAATGTCAATGTACTTAATGACACTGAACTTAAAATGATTAAAATGGTAAATTTTATGTTATGCATATATCACACAATTGAAAAATATTATATGCAAACACAATGTATTTGTAGTGTTCTGCACACTTCCTGTGTAGTAAATGTTTATACATGTATCTCTAGTATAATGAACATGGTCACACGTATCTTCAGTATCACATATACCACACACTTCTAATGTTGAATATAAATTCACATGGAAAAGATCTTGCAAGGTTAACATGTAGGACTTACAATGTTTTATGCATATACCTGTATACCTGGTGGTATATTCACACCTATATTGTAATATATATTATATAATCTATTTTCATTGTATATATATATATATATATATATAAAACATTGTATATTATTATATATCGAATATATACATAATATATAAAAATAGCATGTAACATATATACACACACTATTTGCATACTTTTATACAGAGTTTTTATGTACACAAAATATATACAAAAACATCCCCAGGATCAGCATAGTCCTTCTTCAAAAGTGGACACATGCACACACAGACTTGCATGCGCCCACTTGCATCTCAACTGTGACATACATAAAATACAGTTTTGTACCCACAGAGCTACATTTCCAGAGTTATATAGACACATGCATCTCCAGTATTGTACACACATACTTGCATACATCTTCAATGCTGGATATGCACATAGGAATCTTCAGAGTTGTTCACACATATATAAACATATATGCATGTAAATTGTCATGTACACATATATCTCTACGTGGTCTTACATTTTTAGAAATTCACGTGCATATACATCACTCACATTATTTGCATACTCACACTAATGTCTACCATTATATATGTACACAGACATCTTCAGGGTTTTACAGACACACACACACACACACACACACACAGATGACTAATCTCATATACACACAGAGAAGCTGGGTCATGAGGCCCTTTCCTCTTGTGATTTGTGGTATCGGCCTCATTGTTTATAATCTTAACTTGAGTATTATTAATTTTTTGTCCTGTGGTAAAGAGTTTTAACTTAATCAAAACCTTGGAGACTAAATAATTAAACCTGTCACACCATCCACAGTTTTATTGTTAATTAGTCATGGTGAGGTGCCATTGTCATAGGAGACAGGGTCCCTAAATTTAGCAGTGGAATATTACATTGATCACACACAGAAACAGCCTGGACTCTGGAGATCAGCTGCACGTCAGCGAGTGCGCTGTGGTAGAGTCCACTCTTCACCTATGAAAGGGGGATGCTCCTGGAATTGTCAGCAACGATCTGCTTGCTTGTTCTCTGGCTGCACATAGCAACCAGAAAACCTGCCATCCTTAACCCCTTGAGGGCCCCATAATAGCAAGTTGGAGGAGGAGGATTCTCTTGCTCAGCTCTGGGCCGCTTGCCTGCCTGCCTGGATGAACTGGAGCTCGTCTCCCCCAGAGAGACAGCTGCTTCTCTATCCAGAGCCACAGGCTCTCTCCCAACCCTTTCCTTACAGGTTGGAAACAGGAAACCAACCAAGCCCGTTTCCTTCTCAGTGTGCAAGGTCAGGTGCCTCTTTCTGCTCTCCTTCTTTGAATAAAGAATAAGTAAAACATATAGCACAAGGTTTTCTAGCATCCCAGCTACCATAGTCCTATATATGCATATTCTGGGCCTGAAGACAGATCTGCTAAATATCAATATTAATTAGCAGAGCCACAAAGTTCCTCCTAATGCCCTTTCTTCCATTCGGATTCACCCCTGAAGTGGCATCCTGCTGTACCTGAAAGAGTATGGGCCTTGGGGACTAGTAGACACAGATTCAGAACTCAGCTTTGTCACTTAACTAGAATTATTATTTCCTCTATTTTTTTTCTAGCTAAAATCTCACTCTCCTCATTTGTTAAAAAGAATGTTTTGAGTATGAGGTAGATTTCTACTGATTGTCCATTCTGTTCCTTTTCCCGTCACAGTGAGGTGGAGGAATGGCCTTCTTTGTTGTTCTATCTGTTTCTTCCTCCTTGAGATGTAGAAACTTGATTCTATGCCCTGATTGCTACCAGTACCATTTAGTAGTTGAAAGAACCCTTGGGTAAATAAGATCACTGGGAATAGTGACAACATTTGAGCCAGGAATAATAGTTTAGAATCATATTAATTTTTTATTATTTATTTATTTATTTATTTTTTGCGGTACGCGTGCCTCTCACTGCTGTGGTGTCTCCCGCTGTGGAGCACAGGCTCCGGACGCGCAGGCTCAGCGGCCATGGCTCACGGGCCCAGCCGCTCCGCGGCATGTGGGATCCTCCCAGACCGGGGCATGAACCTGCGTCCCCTGCATCGGCAGGCGGACTCTCAACCACTGCGCCACCAGGGAAGCCCTAGAATCATATTATTAAGTGTTGCAGGTGCCTTGCTTTATCTTGTAGGTAATATGCAGTTACTAAAGGTGTTTAAAAACTAAATATTTCTGAGTACCAATGAGACATTAACATTGGAGAGAGAATAAGATTCTTCGTGTGATTTTCTTCTATTCCTGGATGCTGGAAGCATCAGGAGTGGTGGCCAAGGATGACTGGAAGGGCACTGAAGTGAGAGGTAGCTGGAAAGGTGCAAGTAGCATTAGTTTATCATTATATTTCCTCCCCTCATCTTCTTTTGCAGGTTCCCCTGATTACAGGTCTGGTGTAGTAGTGCACAAACTGGGTACTCAAAGTTCCATCATGCCTAGCTTTACCCATGGCAGTGAGCATGACCCCTCCTACAGAAGTTGCAATTCAGTGAGTTGTTCTCTCACCTTCTGATAAAACCTATTAATGATTCTATATGGATGATTGACAGTTGACAGATAATAAATATCACGTATCCACCACTATTCTAAGTACTGAGGCTGAATCAATGAGCAAGGTCATTAAGGTTCCTGACCTCATGGGGCTTTCATTCTAGTCAAAGGAAAGTGGAATATAGACAAATAAATGAATGAGATAATTCTAGAGAGTTGATAAGTTGCTACTAAGAAATAAAATAGTAGAATGAGTAGGTGAGATTGAGAGATGGTCAGAGACTAGGATTTATCTTGTATTCCATAGCAAGAATATTGATTATATTCTAAATGACACAGAAATCCACTGTAGGGTATAAGTAGAGTACTGATGTAAACTGATCTGCATTTTTAAAAGATCACCTGATATAAAGCAATTATACTCCCATAAAGATGTGAAGAAAAGAAAAGAAAAGAAAAGATCACCTGAGGAGTAATTCTACGGCACACTGAGAGTAGCATTATGTATAACAACAAGAAGGGCAATTTTTTTAAAAAAGCATATTAACTCAGAGAAATACATTTCCTAATGGTGATATATACGATAGAGTGAGATATCTATGGAGTAAACACTTGGAAACAACACAGCCTTCTTAGAGACACAGGAATAGTACTGTTACCGAAAGTGGGCGTCCAGCTGCTCGCCACTCAAAAGCCAATAGAGAGGCAAGTTTGGTGGAAAGGAAAGTTTGCTTTCTTTCTGAGGCCGGCAACCGGGGGGCGGGTGGGGGCGGGGACGGAGTACAGACCCCTGTCCAGAGGCCAGTTTCCCCCCCACTGACAATCAGTGGGCAGGAGCTTCATAGGTGAAGCGAGGGGGCTACATGCAGAAACAGCACAGTCAGCTCGAAATTGAAACTGGTCATGCAGTGGTCTAACCAGCGTCATCTTGATTGCTTTAAGTACAGCTAATCGTCAGTTCCAGGGTCGGTTTGTTCCCATTTCTTTGAGGCCAGCTCTCAGAATGGTGGCAGCTTACGTCATGGTTACAGTCTGGACATCATGTAGTTAACTTCTTCCACCTGGCGGGGGTTTCAGTATCTATGATAGCTCAAAGGATATGGCTCAGAATACTACCTATGACCCTTAAGGAGGAACTAAAGGTCCTTGACTATGCTTAATGACTAAACTATTATTCAGTCTTGTTGGACTGTTTTCCTTTGTTTCTGCACTTTCTCACTTCTCTGATTACACTTATAATTTGGCTAAAGATTTTCCACAGACAGGAGGCAGGCTGAGGACACAGTGGGGAAGAACCATACGGCCATGCTCCGTTTCAGTATGAGATAGGCAACACTCTCCACTTCTTGGAGAGCCCTACACAAGGAAGACGCAGAAATGTTTCCTTTCCTGAGACCTCACTGCTCACCTCTAGGGAAGGTGTTCTTCCCCATCTGCCATTACAGAGTTCCATCACACAGCTGTCCCAAGGGAGTTGGTCCACCTGGGATACATGGGAGAAGGTAGCAAATTAGGTCTCTTCCTTTGACTATTGTGTTTCCCTTCATCTGTTAACAGTGTATACTTCATTTTTGTAAAGAGAGAGAAGAAAAAGACAGAAATTGGGTGACTATTGAGATAAGAGTAAAAGGACATATTTAGTTTCAGTAAGCTCAGCTTAAGTCTTAGAAGGTGGTGGTGAGTAAACTGTGGAAAGATTTGAAGAGTTGTTCAAGGTTTCATTCATTTTTAAATTAACTGACTCATTCATTCATTCTGCAGTTATATACAGTGCTTTTACTCTGGGGTGAACATGCATAGACAATGAGGATTCAGAGATGAATGTGATATAGTCCTTACTCTTATGGGGATTGTACTTAAGTGGAAAGATGCACAGTAAAGATCAACCTTACCTGAAGAAAGGTGTGGGAGTCTGTCCCTGGCTCCTGGGAGTTAACTTCTAGGCCCTTGTAATATTCTGCCCAATAAGAGTCTCTTTGTTTACATGGAGACCTTTGACTGTGACAGATAGCCTATGTTAACACTGTGATTTATAGGTATCAGCTCCACCTTTGAAGGGGAGAGAGACTAAAGTCAGCCATGCAGGTGGTTACCTGCGTCTACGTGGCTGACCTCCAATAAAAACCCTGGACTTCAAGGTTTGGATAACCTTCTCTGTTTGGCAATATTCTGTGCTGGGAGAAGTAAGTGCTGTCTACATGACTCCACTGGGAAAGGAAAACTGGAAGCTCACGCCTGGAACTCTTCTGTACAATGTGCCATGTGCTTTTTCCCATTACTTATTTTAATCTGTATCCTTTTGTTGCAAAAAACCATCACTCTGAGTATAATGACCTTCCTGAGCTCTGTGAATCCTTTTAGCAAATCACTGAACCTGAGGGTGGTTTTGGAGACTGACTGAACTCTCAGAACAGACATAAATGGCTGACTACAGGGCAGTTATTAATAAAGCAAAAGATACATGCTGTAGGGTCTAGAGGAAGGGCACATAATCTATTCTGTGTGGTCCAAGGGAAATTTATTAGAACAAAAGTATAAAGTGAATCTTAAACATGAGTAAAAAAGGGGAAAACTTATTCCAGGTAGGAGAAAAAGTCAAAATCGATGTGGTGGAAGGGCATGGACAATTGGGGCTTTTCAAGTGGTCCTATATAATTAGTAAATTGATATGATGTATAGAAAGAGATGATTCAAGAATAAGAGATGGCAATCATAAGATCCTTGACGTCTTTTGCCACATAGCTGATAGGAAGCTATTATATGACACTAAGAATGGAAGTGTCATAGTGCTATTGCATTTTTATTCCTAGCAGCAGTGGGGAGCAAATGCTTGAAACAAGGAGATCATTCAAGAGGACACAGTATTTTAGGCTAGAACAATGAAGGCTTGGATAACGGTCATGGGTATAGAAAGGAGGCAATGGATTCAAGAAAGGAGGCAAGGATTCAAGAAGGGTTTAAGATAAGGAAGCAACACATCTGAAATTCTAATTAATTAGAGTTGGAGATTTTTTTTAAAAGGCTAAGTTTAGGATGAAATTCAGTTGTTGGGTTATTGATGATAGCCATACTATTTCCTAAAACAGAAATGTAGGAAGAAAAGCCTGTTTATGGAAAAAGAGAAGTTCTCCTTTGGAAGTATTGATTTTTAAGCATCAGTGAGATCTGAAGTGGAAATGTGTAATAACACCTAAATACGAGAATGAGGAAGACAGACAAGTGGCCTAACGTACAAAGCATACCAAAGGGACGTTGACCTCAAAAACTGTGGATTTTATTAAATATTTCAAAGACATAATGAGGGCTTCCCTGGTGGTGCAGTGGTTAAGAGTCTGCCTGCGGATGCAGGGGACACGGGTTCGTGCGGCGGTTGAGGAAGATCCCACATGCCGCGGAGCGGCTGGGCCCGTGAGCCATGGCCGCTGAGCTTGCGCGTCCGGAGCCTGTGCTCTGCAACGGGAGAGGCCACAACAGTGAGAGGCCCGCGTACCGCAAAAAAAAAAAAAAAAAAGACATAATGAAATAATAGGTCTTCAGTATTACAAGTCCAGCATCTCTGTCAAAATGGCTGTGGAGTGAGTAGAAAGCAGTTACTTGAAATGTGTGGTATATTGTCATTGTTGGCGAGAAGGCAGATCTCAACTACAACTAACAAAGAAACTTGCAGATTTTTTTTTTTTTAATTCTGTTCACAAGGGACCAGATGATAGGACAAGGATGACTCAGGGAAGTTTATCCCCATAACTAGCAAAGCAAAATTCACACTGCAGTCCCTGCTGTTGCTGAAGTAAGGCTGTCATCTTATATCCTGATTTATCTCTCTGAGAACTAATGAATTTTCCCCTAAAGTTCTTGCAAATTCCTTATTAGGAAGAGAGTGTGGTATGGTGAGGAATGCTGTACTGGTGGGTCTTCAATGAACAACTCTTGCTTGATTGAATGATTTAATCTAAAAACCTAGAACTTATCTTCTTCTCATGCCATGAATTCTACTTGTTCAATCTATGATTTGACCATGGGCATTGCTGCTTTTCTTATCCAACTCTGTTTTGTATATTTGTTGTTCAGCTGAACTTAACATGTGATTCCATTTCATTCTTGGGGGACAAAGCGCAAGCTCTGCCTCTTTCTTCCCTGCTGTACAATTCCATACCCAGTCTGGACAGCTCATAGAATATGTGGTCCAGTTAGGATGCTAGTTCTAGCACACACTTCCTTTGTGATCTAGAGTCAGAGTACCCCTACTAAATATTTCTCTTCTAAAAGATATTTGAACCAAAATAATTACTGAGATCTCTTCTAATCTGTCATCCCCTGAGTCCAGGACAGAAGCAATAACATTAGAGTTGTCCCTTGAAAGAGAAATTGAATTTCATCAGAAAGAAAAGGGATACAATGATTTTGAATGGAGAAGGATTAGGTTGAGAGAATGTAAGCAACAATACATAAATTATGATATGTAGGTGAGAGTCAGTGGGACTGGATGATTGAACCTAAATAAAGGATGAGTGTGAGATGAATGGAGATGTGAGGGTCTTGGGACTTGGAACACTAAAGATGCTAAAGACTCAAATAGGTACCCAAATTCCCACACCAATCCATGGTCAGGAGTCCAAGACATCAAGGCTGGGAACTGCACTAAAGACAGGCCTCCCAAGATATTTCACACCAAATAAAGAGTTTTATGGTCAAATAAACCTGGGAAACAGGCATTCATTATCTCACTCCTGAAAATGCAGAATGTACTTTAACATTTTAAAGACAAAGAATTTCTGCAGTGAGAAAACCATCAACGTTGTTTAGCTCAGCATTTCCCCAGTTATTCAGCCTTGGAATACTCTTTATTTGCATTCCATAAACGATCACACTCGGACTTGTGCTAGCCCAGTGCAGTGGAGTGCATATCTAAGGTTTAGAATCGTGGTCATCAGAAATGCTGAGAGGCAGAGTCTGGGCTCAGGTGTGAGGGAGGAAAAGGGTCATTGTCCAGCTGTTCAGGGCTTTCTGTCAAAGGCAAACCCTTAAAGAGGGGAACCCACCCAAGCAGATTTCTTCCAAAAAAAAGATTTGATTCTAAACCCTCATTCCCTTTAATCTTCTCAGTTAGGGAAGTAGTGGCAGTTCAGGAGCCCGTAGATAAAAAGAAAGTGGCATCAGCTGTTTAAAGAAAAGGCTTATTGAGTTTAAAGCTGCAGGTGGAGTCCAGATAAACACATCTCAAGCCAACTTAGGTAGACCAAGAAGAGAAGCTGCTTTTTCAGAGTTTTATAGTTTGCTGGCCTTTCTCTGTGCGATGAGCTAACATAACAGGTTTGACTCACCAGGAGATGACGCATATAGCACGGGGAGTTTGAAAAAGCACTGCTTAACCTTGCTAAGAAATGCTGATTTTAAGAACAGCTGGAATATTGCTTTCTGATCCTCGACCATCAGCCCAGCAAGGACAAGAGATGTTTTGATGAAGAACATAAAAATAAAAAATACTTCATTGGGCAAATAAATCTAGTGAATATTGACGGCAATATTTTCCCCAAGTTGCGGAAAACAACTTTACTAAAAATAATCCTTTTGTGTGTAAGTAAAGGTGGCACCATCACTGCAGGAATCTGGAGATGCGTACTGTATGAAGAGACCATTTCAAAGTGTCTTTTTCCATTGACATTTTAAATAAATATTTTTAATCTGCTCTTGTAGAATCTAGTATTCACGCTTCATCATCAACCACTGAAACAACAGGTTGAAGCTGAACATTATCAATCTGGTGACTCAAACATGGATAGGGGTTACTTCTGTTGGTTGCGTGAAGTGAATGCAGTTAGAAACAAACAGATAATAATGAAATTTGTGAGCAAACACTGAACTAATTATTCGGGAGGGTGAAATGTAGACCAAAGAAGATAGACACACTGCCATAGATTTATTGAACCCCTACTATGTGCAAACCTCCTGGACAGATTAGAAGGAAATAATTTAGTAGAGAATTTAGTTTCTATGGTTTCAGTTCAAACAAAGAGTGGGGGATTCATTGAAGGGAATACAGAAGAATCCTATATAACCCAAGGGCAGAAAAATGTATAAATCAGCCTTCCAAGAACAGGAAAATTACTCAGAATAAAATAAACAGCTCTCTATATAGCCTCAGTTTCTCTCTATGCACTTAGACTATAGACTTTGTTCTCCTGTAACACTGGATGGCACGTAACTTTGCCTTATAATGGTACTGATTCCAGCCTTGGCTTCACATAAATGTTAGGTCAGAGGAGAATGTGTCACAGTCTCTCAGTTTAAATTCTCTCTTCAGAGAAAATCTGATGGTTGCTGGACAAAAAATAGACTGAAGGACTTTGGTCTAGGTGTCTCTTCTCCAGAGAGCAAGGACATAGTTGCGAGTGTGCCCATATATATGTGTGCTTGATCCTTCTCCGTGCTATGGAAGGGCTAGGTTTTTAAGAAGATATTTGGATGAGGCAGACCATTGAATATGTCTATTGTACTTATCCTTGGAAAGCTTATGTTTATATGAGACAAAAAGGCAATTTATGCTAATTGCTAAATAACAGATGATATCCTCTGGGATGCAGATGTGAATTTAATCTTGGATTTGGAAAGGGAAATTCAAACAGAGATGGAAAAGTAATAGGGAGAGTATTTTGGACAGAAGAAATACTCTCTGGTCATACAGATGGTAATGCATAAGGAATCTTAATGGTAGGTTGGTTCATTTGATTAAAAATATTTTTGAAGAACCTTCTTTATTCTGGACAATATATGAATATCACATTTGTTCACAATATTTATTGAGCATCCACTGTGTGCCAGGCACTATTCTAGGTGCTAGAAATACAGGAGCAAATCAAAGTCTTTGTCTCCAGAGGCTTCTATTTTAGTAAAGACAGACAGGAAATAAAATTGTAATTTTCCAGGTGTTGTTGAATGGTATACAATGATTAGTTAAATGAATAATTAACATAAATATAAATAGTTTTATTTCCAGCTTCCTCCATGAAGCTGGAACCTTGATTATTTCTGGAAATCTGTGTTTATATCCTCACAGCTTTACAGACTAGAGAGAATAATCTTTTCCAAAAATTCCAGTAAGAAAAATATCTTTAAAAAAATCTTTTAATAATCTTGCTAGGGTCATGACTATTTCTTCTCTCTCTCTTAAACCAAACACTGTAGTCAGGAGAACAAGGTTTATGTCTCTATTTCTCTGTAGTGTCTATAGTCATGTGTGTATCTCTCAACTACTTGTTGTGGCCTGGGAGATTTTGCTAGCTCATCTATTTTACTAAACCCTCTAAACACTGGAATACCCCATGGCTCAGTCCTGGGGTCCCCTCTCATCTCCAGCTGCATTCTCTACATATGTAATTCCATTCAGTTTGAGGTGTTTTTTTTTTGTTTTTTGTTTTTTTTCGGTACGCGGGCCTCTCCCTGTTGTGGCCTCTCCCGTTGCGGAGCACAGGCTCCGGACGCGCAGGCTCAGCGGCCATGGCTCACGGGCCCAGCTGCTCCACGGCATGTGGGATCTTCCCGGACCGGGGCACGAACCCGTGTCCCCTGCATCGGCAGGCGGACTCTCAACCACTGCGCCACCAGGGAAGCTCAGTTTGAGAGTTTTGTAATAATGTCTTAACATTGCTGACTCCAAAACATTTTACCTTTTTATGTCATGCTGGTGTATCCTTTAACTCTATTGGTTATTTTATGGGCATCCTAAACATGGGTCCAAAATTGTACTCTTGAGATACCTAGCACCCTTTTCTCAGCATTTTTCCTCCCCATATAAATAAGTGGTCACACTTTCCACCCAAGTAGCTAGGCAAAATGAAGGATATATCCTTGGTTTTTACTTTACATGATCTTTCTTCCCACAACCAACGCATTAGCAAGTCTTGTTTCCTATACCTTCAAAGTATATCTTGAATTCATCCATTTCTATCCAACTTTAATGCCCCATCCTACTGAAAACCACAGTTATCTTTCAAATGGAATATTGCTACAACCCTGTAATTGTTCCTGATGATGACTGATGACAGACTCCTCATCAGGTCCTATCATTTCTGTGTTTTCAACTTGCCATCATCTTCCTATGACACTCAGAATGAAATCCAAATCCCTTACCCAGGTTTACATATACTGACAGCATTTCTGTTAGGTACACGGTATCGATCAGAAAGGAACATTACTGTTTTGGACAGGGAAAACACATCCACATGAGTTGGTGTAGAAAAAACTAAAAAGTAGATTCATGGAGAAATGTCCTCTTCTGCAACATACTGTAAAAGAGCTAAAATATAATAAGGAATTGCAGAATGCTTACATTCTTCTCACCACAGAGTGGAGACTGACCAATTAAATCTCGGTTATCTGCAAAGGTTGAACTACTCATGCTCCACATCTCGTTGCCTTGGTGATGGAGTGCCTGAATAATGATATTTCTGCAATAAGTAGAAAAGCCACATGCAAATTCAAGGTGGATCAAAACATGGTCTATTTATCTATACTTTAGAGGAAGGTATAAGAAAAGTTGATAGAGGTTCTGCACCAGAAAAAAAAAAAAGATAAAGAGGAAAAGAATGCAATTTATAGGTTAACTGGGGCTTTAACAGCACTCCCACTGACCTTAGTCATAGGTACTATAAATAAACTAAATTTTTTGAGCATCTCTGTTACAATTCCATTCCTCTTTGATCTATTGCTGAAATGAAATTAAGCCTCGGGAAAAAGTAAGGAGGGAGTCAACAGTTTTGTTTATGAGCTTGTATACCTTTCAGATTCCATTGCATACCCTTTTCAGGGTACCAATATCATATATTGTCTAAAGTAGGTCACTACTGAATATAAACAAGGGTGCTATTAAAGTTAAGACAACATGTACAAAATGGGACTATCCTGGGAAATGAGGATACAAGTATGATCCCCTGGTTATACTGTGCTTTGGTTACTATGTTTCAGCTACACTTGCTTTCTTCTGATTCTTCAGACATATATTCATTCCTATCTTGGATCCTTGCAGCAACAGTTCCATTCATTGAAAGGAGCTTTTTGACATTTATGCCTCAGCTTAAAGTCACCTTTAAAGATGGCCTTCACTGCCAGCCCAAACTAAAGTATATCGAGTCATTCTTCACATCAGTTTCTCTGTTACAGTCTTATCATATCTTGATTTTTTCATATTTCTTTTACAGTTTGTTCAATACACCTCCAAACTATGAAATAAATTCCTTAAGGGCAGGGCCCTAGCTACCAGAATACTAGGCACTTAGTGCTTGCAGAATAAATGAAACCAAGTAGTTATGTTGGGTCATATTTAAAATGATAATTTATAATTGGTTCATGATTTTTAGATTTAGTACTCAGACATAAATTTATACCACAAATCTCCATTCCATTTTTGGTTTTGGATGTTGTGGTAGTATTTTGTTGTTATTTCTGTTTTGCCTTGAATTTGCCTTGAGTATTGTTTTCAAGGAAGAATATGTTTTTCATCTTTTTTATTCCTTGTATTTAAAAAAATTTTTTTTTCCCAGATGAAGTAAAGCTTAGTTGGGTATAAAAACTCACTCAGGGTTGTTCCATTGTCTTCTGGAGTTTAAATTTACGGAGACAAACGCTTTGCTCTTTAGCAAACTTAGTTTTTCTCCCACAGTGTATAATCCTCCCCATTCTCACTCCATTCCCTGGCCTGAGTGATTGCAGGTGAATTTCTTTATTCTTAATCTTCAAAATAATCTTCTTTAGGCTATTCCTAGGTGTTTGTCTTAGTCAGTTTGGGCTGTTGCAACAGAATACTATATAAGACTGGGTGACTAATAAACAATACGATTTTATTTCTCACAGTTCTAGAGGCTGGGAAGTCCAAGATCAAGGTGCCAGCAGATCTTTAGTGTCTGGTGAGGGCCTGCTTCCTGGTTCACAGATAGCCACCTTCTTGCTGTGTCCTCACATGGTGGAAGGGACAAGGGAGCTCTCTGGCATCTCTTTTATCAGGGCACCAATCCCACTCATGACGGCTCTGTCCTCATGATCTAATTACCTTCCCAAAACCTCATCCCCTAAATAACATTGCGGGTTAGGATTTTAACATACCAACTGGGGGGAAGGGGCACAGACATTCAGTCTATAGCCATGTTGCTTATTTTACATTAATCTCTCAAAAGGGTACCTGTGATTTAGAGACAGTACTTTTCAGCTCAGAAGAAGTTTCATTCTACTTTACTCTAATTCTCATTTTCTAAAATTTTGTGAATATCATATATTCTCCACTTTTTTAAAAATAATACAATCCAGGTTTTTAAAAAAAATATTTATTTTCCTTATTTTATTTATTTATTTATTTGGCTGCATCGGGTCTTAGTTGTGGCACATGGGATCTTTGTTGCAGCATGCAGGATCTTTTTGTTGTGGCACACCATCTCTTCATTGCGGCGGTCAGGTTTCTCTCTAGTTGTGACACACGGGCTCCAGGGGCGTGGGCTCTGTAGCTGCGGCCCACGGGCTTTCTCCTTGAGGCTCACAAGCTCAATAGTTGTGGCACACGAGATTAGTTTCCTGACTAGGGATCGAACCCACGTCCCCTGTATTGCAAGGTGATTCTTTACCACTGGACCACCAGGAACGTCCATATTCTCCTCTTGAAACACATATTTTTCATCTACTGAGGTTCTGTTCCCTGTTACTCCATTACTACACCTCTTTATTGTCTCAGTGCCATTTTCTTACTGTTTGTTTATTTAGTATTTTTCTCCTTTATTTTATGGGAGCTTCAGAATCTTGCCATTCGTGTCATTTATTTTCCTTGATTGATTGATTCTGGACCTCCCATTTCTAATGCTCATTTTAATCCTGTTAGTGAATTTTTAGCTTCTTTATATTTCCTTTACATAAGTCTCTCCTATTTTATTATCTCCTGTGTTTAATCTAGGTCCTTTAAAGCGCGTCATATTGTCCAGTTCTTCATTCTTTCATTCAAATTCTGCTGTTTTTATTCATAACATACAGCCGAAACATTTAAACATATATGCTTTCTGCAGTAAATATTTTTCAAACTATGTCCTTCCCTTGTATCTCAGTGCTACCATCATTTCTTACAGCACAATATATTCCAACCTGGGATGTCGACCTAACAGACTAAAATGATAGTAACAGAAGTTGGAGTACAGATACAAAGAAACTGGAATAAAGGTGAAGAAAGAAGAAAGACCAATAACTTGGAAATCTCTGAATCTATAGATTAACTTCTAAGAGTTTAGAAGCGGTGTGGAGATTTTCAAATTCTCTTTTCAAGGAAGTCATTCTGTTTAAGTATGTGTGAAAAGCATGAAATGAAAGAAGGGAAAATGGAACGGAAGTCCCATAGTTTCTGGAATAATGAAGGACCATGAAAGGTGAAAGAGGTTGTGGATTCTTCCAAGGTTTTTCCAAAATCAAGTTTCCTGAGTTGGAGCAGAGCTCTTTGTTCCTGGTTTCCTCAACTATATCAGGAATAAAGAAGATGAGGTCATATTCAAAAAAGGGTGGGAGTGGGATCGATATTTGGGGATCTAGAGAGTCTCCTGTGGACTGCTGTTTCCAGGAAGTTCAGATAAGGCGGCACTTCAATTTTCATTTCAAGGAAACATTTCATTAATTGATAATCAATGCACTTTGCCCTGAATATTTTTTCCTCAGCTTAGAGTGCTTCACAATAGACATCATACCTTAAAATCTATGGACAAGATTTAAAATTAATTTTATACATCTCCCCAATAGCTAAAGTTAAATATCTATTATGCAAGTTGTTATAACTCTCAGGGGTCATAAGTTAGGTTGTAGAAGCCCTCCTGTTGGTTTTGTTAAATAATTCATCCCAGCAGCATTCATTCAACAAAAAAACATAATGAGTTGTTACTATCAGAGAACTTCTGGGCTAAGTGCTTTAGAGACACAGAGATCTCCCTTCAGGAGATCAAAGCCTATTAAAGAAGGTAGTACAAGCATAACAGTACAGGACAGTGTGTGACTCTCAAATTGCAAGTACAATATCCCATGCAACAACTGTACTCATCCCATATCCCATACAACCATTTGTGCAGTTTCTGGAACATAACTGGTCTTCTATAAATAGTGGCAGAATTTTGCCTATTTATTTTTGTTTGAGGAGCTCATGTCAGCTCTTTTAAGGCAAGAGGATTGATTTTATATTAATATCTTTAGTTTTTCCAAACTAGCAAAGGGTTAAGCAGAACGGGATTGCATATTAGGTATCTGCTTATGGATTTGCTGATCCCATAGCATAAGGTGACCTTCCAAAGGAGATCATTCCTACAGCATTAGAGGTCCTCTTATAAAGTCTGTGGGTAAACACACCAACTAACATGAGCTAAAAATCTTGAAAAAAATGATTAAGTATCTCACTTTTGTTATTTTAAAATGTTAATCTTAATGCGAAGGTTTTAATCATTATTATGGTGGGAAAAGTAGGAAATATATGAAACAATTGTCTTTGACATATGAGATCTAAGCATCACATTTAGATAAAAGATTTGATGCTTCTGCCATTGCTAATTATAAAGATGGTTACTGGGATGGTGCTCATGGCAGGGACTATAACGCAGGAGATGGCAACAGTGATGATGTGATGTTAGTGTGGTGCTAGTGCTAAAATTAATACCAATTGCATAGCAATGTGAACAATGATGAGGTGCTGCTGATGGATGATACTGGTGATACAGCAAGGATGGTTCTGATTATAATGCTACTGATGAGGTGATTAAGTAACAATAGAGACAATGTGAAGGTGACAGCAACGGCTGATGACGATGAGAATGAGGAAGGTGATGAATACAGTGACTGCAAAGCTCCAGGACTTGGACTTGGAGAGACAAAGTGGGCTGGACGATGTAGGTCCTCTTTTTAGCCAGTAGGAACTAATAAGTAATGGATAGAGAAATATCTTCAATGCCTTGGGAGCAAATAAATACTTGGGACTTTTGAATAGTTCTTGAATCCAAAAAGGAATAAAAGTGAATTACTTGCTAAACAAGAAGTTTGTGCACTGAGACTCGAAATTAACTTGTGATGAAAATAAAAACAAGCCAGCTCTTGCATGTTTGCAATTTTAAGCAATGATTCTCTGCAAAAAGAATTTCAAAAATTTAGAAAAACCTAGAGTTCATTTAACTAACTCTCCAATTTTTTAGCTGGATTAATTGAGAAACTGAAAGAAAGTGACACACTCTTAGATCTATCATAATCTTAAGTCACTGTTTTGGTAAACTAAAGGAACTTACAGGTAATTACCTCAAGAGTTCATTCAATGTATTAAAAAAGACAACACAACTTCTCGAGCACCTAACTGTTGCCTGGAATTGTTCAAGGGCTATAAGTAAAAATGCATGTTGAGAGAGACCAACAGCATTACTACAAAGCCAACTTCTACATTAAACTTGCTTCCTTGAGAAACTACTGGCATCACTGAATGAATCTTGATTGAATGACTACTCTGCCCCCAGCATTTCTGTAGGCACTTAAGAAATATAGACACAAGTGAAAAAGAATTCCTTAAAAGAGGTGAGATAAACTTGAGGAAAAAAACCAAGACATATACTATATATCATAATGAAAGCGCTTTGGATTAAGAATCAGATAATATGGGTTTTTGTTTTGGCACTTATCAATCATGAGGCTGTTTATAAAAATTCCTCAGTTTTCTTATTTAGACAATGCATATAAAGATACTTGGCCTGCCTGAACATGAGGATATATCACTTTCATGTAAGATTACATATGAGCAAGTTCTTTATACATTTTAAAACACCGCCATTTTTAGGAACTACTGACAGAAGGTAATTTCCTTTCCCCAAACTGCAACCTTATGAGGAATCATTTTCTTTAAATCTAGTCTTTGCCTCTTTTTACTACTTTTATTATCTCCTCCACTGAGAAGTTGAAGTTACTCATAAATGTGGGGAGAATAAATTGGTCTGGTCAGATCAGCTCTGCCCTTAGTCTTTGAAACGAATGTTCACAAAGAACATGAGTTCTCTACTTCGTGCTGTGAATTCTACCTGGGAAAATTGGACATGCCTACCCCAATACGGTGCTGACTGGGACTGGGTACAGCAGTGTCTGATTCTTGGGTTGAGTATTAACAAGCCTACTTGCTATCAGAGTAAAGCCACATACTCAAACTCAGCCTTTATCAGTAGTGAACATGATACTCTGGCATCCATCTTTAATTTTTGATGTTATCCTGATTTTCTGGGTGTGGAAAAATCCCCAAATTTACTAGGAGTTACACTGTAATTAACATTAGTATAAGTTATGATTATTAATCCAGACAGTTCTGCTTATCTTTTATCTAAAATATATTACATAATTGCACAGTGGAGGTATCATTTCCCTCTTAAAGAATTATCCAATAGATTCAGATGATACTCTTTTCTGCAGGAGGTGAGTGGTGACATTTGCATCAATGTATTAGCCATTATTGACATAGATAGCAACTACACTAAGGATACTAAAAAAAGAAATTGATCTGAAATATATTTCCTTGACTCTATCTATGCAAATCAGCACATTATGCAAGACATCGTATGGCCCAAGTTATAAATAGGCTCTATTTGGAGATCTTTGAGCTTAACAGAAAGGCATCATCCTTCCAAAAAGACCCTCCCTTCCCACCAGTCAAGGCAAAGATTCACTAACCCAAAGCAGTTTCCTGACTTCCCTATGTGTGTTCCAACGACCCTGATGATCTGGAAAGTGGGCTAGAATCCTGTGGAAAGACTTTACTGGGGACACAGTTAAATTCAGAGCAATATAACCAACTTAATTGCATTTCTTCCATGTTTCAAGAATAGCTCTGGGGAAACAAAGAAAAGTAAGGCGTGGAATTGACTCTAAAGAATCCACCAGTCTAAAGTATGAGGCCAAAGGGCAGCAAGTGATTATAGTTGATTTAATAAATGCAATAATAAGTATGCGGAAGCTACAACGGGGGCATCAAAAAGAACGATTGATCCTAAAGTGGCTCATATGTTGAACAGAAGAAAAGAAAGCCATTAGAAACCAATGTGATAATAAGTGTAAATTCCTGCAATGGATAAAACAAAATGCTATTTTCATAGTGTCACATATATTTTGGTATTGCTAAAATAAAAAGAGAAAGGATTTGGAGAGAAAATAAAGGTCCAGGTTATGAAAGGCTTTGTCTGCAATATTAAAGACTTGAAATTTATTCCATGATAGTGTAATGTCCATTGGGTGGTTTTTAAGCATAGGATTGATGTTATATTTCTGGTTTAGAAAGATCATAGTTAAGCCAGAGTAGAGAACGGCTTGAATGGAGTAGAGACTCTAAGTAGGAATACCAGTTATATGGCTGTTAAAATATACCAGGTGAGAACACTCATGGTTCTTCATAGAGGAGTTTAAATTAAGGAGAGAGCTTTTGAAGCAAAATATGAATTGAGAAAAAAAGTAATGGATTATGAGTAATGAATCTCTGACCAAATGGCATCTCCATATGTCCTTATTTGTACTTAGTTTTAAATAAATAATAACCCTTTGTTTTCCCTGTTTGTATTTTTAAAATGTGGGTGACAAGAGAAAA
The DNA here is from genome assembly GCF_005190385.1 of Monodon monoceros. Lineage (NCBI taxonomy): Eukaryota > Metazoa > Chordata > Mammalia > Artiodactyla > Monodontidae > Monodon > Monodon monoceros. The sequence goes on along the minus strand of NW_021703784.1, from coordinate 78,876,484 downwards.
GTAAAAATCACCTAATGATCCTTTGTTGGGCTTGGAAACCAAACTGAACAAGAAGAAAATGTAGCCAATGGAGTATGAATGGAGTTCCACCGTAAGAACTCTATCAAGGAGCCAAAGTACTGCAGTTCAAAAGTTGGTCTGTGATCATCTAACCCATGACTAGGGTCATCTGACCTATAACTCGTTTATCCTGACCTGGGACCTTTAAACAATAAACTCACCATACCATCAGCTTTTGCAAAGTACCTAAAAATGGTATTGCCTATGCAGACTAGTTTCTGAAAGACCTCACACTACTTTCTGTCCTGAATCAGCTTTCCTAGTAGGCAACTCTATATTTCTTGCCTCACCCTTGAAATTTGCTGCTACCTGTTGAAGTATCTGTCATCCTCTACTACTTATGCAGTCATCCTCAGAGGGCCCTGAGCTGGTCTCCTACCAATTAGACTTCACTCCCATACTCTTCTCCCACTAGTCATAACCCTACTCAGGGTCATTATATTGATATTGTAATTATCATATCAAGTTGTTCCAACTCTATATAATACTATACTAGATTATTATAATAATTGTTATAATGATATATATTATTTTAGTGATAACATGTTTTGGGTTAGGCAGTTCTGGTATAGATGAAAAAGCTCAAGGTTTAGAATCAGACTTACCTGACGTTTAGTACACACTGATTTTTTTCATTTAGCTGTGTGATTTTATGCAGCCAATGCCACGGAGTCCATTTTTCACTTGTGGAATGAGAACAGGAATATGTATTTCAGGGGAATGATGGGCAGGTCTACTGAGGAGCTTAGCATAGTACCTTAGTACATTAGTACATTAGTCTTTCGTATGGTCTTTTACCCGAAACCTTTCTCCAGAGGAATTTTTAAAAATATTGGAAGCACTATGTTGAATGATAGGAAAATAAAGCACCTGAATTACCACAGTATTTTATGCTATGCTAGATATTACTTTGTTTTTGAATAACTCACTCCCAGATATTTCCAAGATTTAAACAACAACAGGAGATTATTTCATGAACAGTCTTCTTTACCTTCACTTTTGTCAAGGCTCCACAAACAGTTCGTATATTTAGAAATGCAATTGTTGACTGAAAACAGGTGGTGTCATTGGCTATAGGGTTATGTCTTTCACATCATTCTTCATTTATAGGAGAAGGGACACTCTCTTAAGGAGGCCACATCATCAAGTCATATTTCAATGGTGGGACTGGATTTTTAAAATACTCATTTTTTTCCTCCAAGTGCAGAGATAACTGGAAAAAAATAAGCAATCTATTTGTTCACAGAGAAATACTTGACTTTGCTATGATACTGCAACTGGCAATAAGGAAATGTGAATTTCAACTGAAAGAGCCCCTGGGAGACTACAAGAAAGGTAAACATGACAGGGAAATGCCAGCAAAAGATGTGCCTGTCAGTTGCAAGCTCTTTTAAACCATTTTAGGAACATGACATATTTCTCTCTTAAAACTGTGATGTTTTGGAAACATTAGGGGTACCTCTCTCTCTTTCTCCTTTGAGCTCATTGGAAACTCTCCTTTTTGATATCAAGCCTGTTATCTCCTCCTGTTTTGGGAAATTTGGAATTGAGAACCAACGTATGGAAAATTCTGGTTATCAAAAAGAGAAGCTACAAATGGTCCCAGAACCTTCCCAGCCCATAATGCTTGGGATGAGCATAAATAGGAAAGCAGCTTCGACGACAGTGACTGACTCACCCTGTGTGCCTGGGACTTGTTCTGTAGTTCACCTAGCAGGTGCAATTATGTCGGCAAAGAATGGGATGAAGAAATGACCTTTGAAGGCAGCTCCGGGGTGTGGGAGCTATGTGTGGAAACCTTATTAGACATCGGAAGCAGAGCTTCCGAAATAATAGTCCAACTGTAAAATAGCACCTCTGGATAATTGTAGTATAATACAATAGTTTTGGCAGGAAAATTGGAAAAGAGATACTAGATAAAATGTGAATTGAAACTCCACATTCTTATGGGAAGTTCATTTAACTTCTTGAGACTTTTCCCATTTGAAAATCCAAGAAAGTGCAGCTGAATTTTAATTAACTGCATTTTTCTAATTTGTATGTTATTTGTATTATGTCAAGAAACCTAAATATTAGTTTGACTTAATCAAACAGTAAGGGTTGTATGTGCACTACATAAGATACACTGTGTTAGGCAACCTGGTGGAATAAAGGTGGATCAGTTATTTATTTATAAATTTTACTTTACCTGCTTTTAAATTTATTCTACAGTGAATACAAGTATACTATTTCCTTAATAAAATAGAAATATATTATCCAAATTATATTGAAAGAAAGAGATTCATTTTACCAATATCGCAGCAAATGTAACTATTGCTTTCGAACATTAAATTTACCATGACCTTTTTGGCACATCTAAGGGAAACAGTGAAACAGGATAATATTATTCCCCGACATGATGAAAAAAACACAAGTTTTTCAGTAGATATCAGCTTTTCTATGATAATTAGTTCTTAAAAGATTTTACTGTGTGTGGCCCTTTAAATAAGAAGAACAACAAATTCTCTGTGCTCAAACCGGAAATAAAATAGTACCTAGACTGCAAGGGAGCTAAGAGTACAGGCTCTACTCTAACCACTCCATGAGGGTCAAATTCTAGCTCTACAGTTTGTAGCTCAATGATCTGTGGTAAATGAATGTTTTAAAACTTCAAGTTTCTCCTCTGTAAAATGGGATACTACTACTACTAAGATCTAAAATTTATAGAGTACTTACAGTGTGCTAAGTTCTCTTCTGTTTTCTATTTATTAATTTATTTTATTCTCACAACAGCCTATATGATTGGAATTATTTTTATTTTAAAATGGGGACACTGAGGTACAGACTGATTAATTAACTAAGATGTTATGACACAGCTAGCAAGAGATAGAACCAGGATTTTAGTAACTACTTCATGGATTTATTGTGAAATTTAAATGTGATGAAGGGAAATTTTCAATATGTGGTAAGCATTCAATAAATATTAACTATAATTTTGATTACTATTGAATAGAATAAATTGGCAAATTGTAATGTGATACAATAATGCAAATGTGCTATACACTCTCGTTCCAACTATACTGAAGCTAGCTGAGAACAAGATTACACTGCTCATAATAGCACACAAGAAAGTGATAGAACTTGAGTTTCTTTAAGAATCGAATTGAATTTTGAAAAGCAAAGCAAGGTGGTCATTATAAGGAAGGAAACAGAATGATCCAGGCTCAAGGGTGCAAAATCACAGCAAGTTCTCCGGTAAAATAATGGCATAAAACATAAGGATAAGAATATATTTCAGGGAAAAATAGATGACCTGGAACACCAAGAGATTTAGATGACTCTGATGAAATAGGGAGTCACTGAATTTTGAATAGGACTTGACATAACACAGGGATAATCTAAGAAGATTAATGCATGACAGCATGTAATGAGTATGAGTCTGGAATTTGATAGATGTCTATGTGGATAGAAGGAGGGTAGTACAGACAGACTAAAGAGTATGAATTTCCCAAGGCTTAGTTTGAAGGCCTCTGATATGGTTTTACTTTCTTTCTTTGTTTTTGTTTCATCTCGCTTTTTTATTTTCTTTCTCACTTGTATTAGTTAGGGTTCCATACAATATAGATGGCATACTAAAATGGACAATAGAGGAGAATTTAATAAAAGGACTATTTATTAAGGTATGGGCAGGGTTAAGGGAAATTAACAAGGAATTGTGCAGCACCCTAGGCCTAGCTACAACAGGAAGCAGGTGCTATGCCTGGGCGTAAATAATCAAGAGGAACGAATGTTGCCAGAACCCTGTGCAAATTCCTGTAGTTGAGGAGAGGACTGCCTGGAAGGGAGAGAGCTGAGGGAACAAATATCCCAACCTCAGCCCTTTCTCTCCCCCTCACCAATCTTGCTGAGCTGAACCAGCAGGCAGGCGACAGGGAGCTTGTACATTCCATAAATATGAGCTTTTGGGGACACGAATCAGGGTTGAAAATTGGTGAGGAATGGATTTGGCAGGGAAAACAAAGTATCTAGCACAATGATAAAACCTCAAAATCAAACTGATGTCAGTTTTGGGGGAATGGAAATGGCCACCAAGGTCACAGCCATTTTAAAGCTGGAATAGACCCTAAAATGATCTACTTTACTTTTTTTTTTCTGCTCTTTCTCCTATCTAGGAAATAAGAAAATCAAGGTACATGTCCTGAAGATTACAGAGTCTATCAATCAAAATGCAATTCAAGAAAAAAAAAAATGCAATTCAAGGAAGAGAAAGAACTCTAGGTATTTCCCGCAGAAAGTGATTTTGTGGAGAGAATGGGGTGTTCACAAAATTGTTAGGAATGTTGGAGGAGGAGTTCAGGAATAGCTATTGGACTGTGATAGCAAATACACCCAGCCCTGGCTGCTATCCAGAGCTACCATCAACTCTCATCACCCATGAAGCACACGGCAATCGTAGCTGCTAGAACTGCCTTCCAAGATTCATGTCTCTTTAATTTTGCTTCCAGAATTGTACCTTAAAAATACAGCCCCCGTCTCACTATCACGTTCCACATTTCAGGCAAGCATATATAACTAGTAGAATCTAATTCCCATCCAGAACCATAATTACAGGAGAAATATAGAAAGGCAGATTTTCCTTCTCCAGGCCTGGAAACACAAGAAGACACCTAGAAGAAGAATGGATCTGAATGCCAGTCTACCATAACCAGCAGTCATAGCTTGGACCTGGTAGAGTTGAACTACCTACTGTATCTCCACAAATGGAATTCCCAGACTCCAGAGAATGCAGAACTAAACTAATACAACTGTTATTACATGATATTTCAAAGGATTTCTCCTCCAAGAGTATTGTCATTTATTAATAAAATATTGACTATCCTATAAAATTCTAGGATATAACTGTTTCAGAGAAAGCTGTCAGGAGATAATATACCACACATCGTGGAAATCTAGTTTCTGTGCCAGAAAACTCAATGCAAAGACAAAGCTATCACTAAGTGCTGTGAGAGTATGGACCACATCTAGGGTTAGGCATCCCAACCTGAAATTTTAACACAATGCTAAGCACTTATCTAATTTAATTCTCACAAAAAATCCTATAAAGTATGTGCTACCATCCTCATTTTATCTATCAGGAAAGTGAAACTCAGAGAAACAAAGTAATTTACATAAACTTACACAGCTAATAAGGGATAGAGTTGGGAATTAGGCCTAATTTTGTCTGATGCCACACACAGCATCTTACAATTTTTTCTCGTTCCTGAAGAACTTTGTCTTCTGTCAGTTTACTGCTGACCCAAAAGGCACGGAGCAATTAAAATACCTGTGATAAGTGTTACATCAAAGACGTTCCAAGAATTTAACCAGCGTTGACATCATTAAAGCACTCCTTTTTTCAAGCTGGTTTCCTAGGGAGACTCCATCCCAGTTTCCACTCTCCTCCCACTCCAGCCAAAGTTCTTCCATTTTTAATGAGATGGGATTTTCCTCTTTTATTTGTTCTTTTTCATAAGTTAATAATTTGATATTGGTTTTAACATTTAAATGAGAAGATTGTGAAATCCACCCACATGCTTCACTTTTAATTCTATTGTGAGGAATTGTAGAATTGGAAAATGAAAGAAATGATGTTGACAAATGTATGCATAAGGGCCCCAAGCAGTCAGTCTGTCCCCTTCTGGGCACGGTGGCAGGTTAGTGGGGGTGTTAGGAGAATAGGTAAAATTGAATTCAAAAGAATTTCTTTTCACATTATAGAATTCAATCTCCAATGCCAAGCCAACTAAGCCACCCACGCTATTTAATATTTTCCATCTGTTCAACTCTACAACTTTGAAAACAGTGACAACTGATATATAAGAAAGTGTTTAATATATTGATATGAGTTACCAATAATCTAGCAGTGGAGAGGAATCTTAATGTTAGCAATACTCTTAAGTGACTGCATTAATTTTATTACTACTACACTAAGGACAATCGCTTTCCCCTACTCTCTAAATACTGTATTCCTCTTTTATTACCTTTCTGTACAGTCTTGATATTTTGTTTTCATTTTTATGGTTTTATTGTTTATATTTCTTTCATTGTAAATCTCACATTTTTTGAAAGAATGCTGAAAAATTATATAATAAATGATTTATAATGTATTTTAAATGATGATGATCTGTAAACAAAATTTGTAATAATAAAGGTAGGGCCGTAGTTAGAGAAATATTAACTCTAAAAAATTGTTAATAAAAGCCTTAATGGTATATTTTGTAATTAGAGAAGCTAAACATATTATTTTAGCACATTTAATTTTTTAAATAAACTTTTTATTTTATAACAGTTTTTAGATTTACACACAAATTTCAAAGATAGTACAAACAGTTTCTATATAATAACCTGTATCCAATTTCATCTATTATTAAATCTTCCATTAGTACAGTACTTTTGTTATAATTAATAAATCAATACTGATGCACTGTTGTTAACTAAAATCTTTGCTTTATTCAGATTTCCTTAGTTTTTACCTAGTGTCTTTTTTCTGTTCCAGGGTCCGTGAACCATGTTACCTTTAAACCTCATGTCTTTTTAGGCTCCCCTTGGCTGTGAGTTATAGCACAGCCAATTTTTAACCATAGAGAAATGGTTAGTTTTCTTTGAGACCACATGGGAATCAAATAGTAAAATATTCTGAAGAGTTATAAAGAAAAATACATCTTAGCTCTGTTGTTTCTAACTTTTCCAAGGGTTTCTTTTCCTGATTAAATCCAGATAAAGCTGGCCTCTACCTGTGTGAGTTCCTTTGATTTACAGTTGAGGCTTTAGGGCATTGGTACTGAACTCTACCTGCATGTTAGTATTACCTGGGTAGCTTTGAAAAACAATAACGCCTAGGTTCCACCCCAGACCAGTTAAATGAGAATCTTTGAATGAGTGACCCAGGAATGGCATCGGTGTGTTTTATAGCTTCCCAGTGATGCCAGTGTACAGTCAGGGTTGAGAACTACTGCTTTAGGTGTTGAGCCTTCTCTCCTCAAGTTAGAAAACTTCTCTGAGAATAAATATGAGTCAAGTTGGCAGCTACTGGTTTGCTCTCTTACAGTGCTGGATCTAAGCCGTGGCAGAACTGGAAATCAATTTCTCTGGTATCCATTAAGGGAGACAATGTGTATAGTAGAAAAGCATTGATTTAGGAGTCTGGCTGTGGTTTTGTTCCATCTGGATGACTTGGAAAGTGCGCTCTATAACCTCTCATGGTTACAGCTAAACATTGCAGGACTGGTCTAAATAATGTCTTGGAATATTATATGTTAATTATAAATCTTAACATTCTAGCTTCATCATGCTTACTGCTATTGTAATTCCTCAAAGTGACAATAATGGACAGTAGTAACAATAGTGCAATAAAAATATGGAAGAGGAAGGAGAATAACATAAGCACTCCTAATTTACTGTTTTTCTTAGGCTAAAGAAAGGTTTCATTCGCCAACAACTGCAAAGGCAATTAGCAGATCTGCTTGCTAGATGAATACTTGAATTTCTAGGAATGAAAGTCTATATGTAATTTAATCCCAAAGAGTTTAGTTTGCTATCACTTCTTATTAGTGTATCATCTTAGTTAATGGAGAATGAGAGTTAGTTATAAACACGCCAATTGCTGACACTTGGTATTTGATGTGTGGGTGTGTGCTTAAAATATAAATGTGACAGAAAGAAGGAGTATTTATGTTCTCAGAGTTCGCTGTGGGGAGGGGACTTTTCAAACATATATGCTACACATTCCAGATTTTTAAAACATTAGGTAAGCTGCTCTGAAATATTTGTAATTTTAACCCCTTAACGAATTCAAGTTAATACAGCATGAATTTATTGAGCATCAACTATCTATGTTACTCCAGAATAAAAAATGGTGACACTAGGGGAAATCTGTATCTTTATGTTGTCACAAATACAAATAAGCCATGAGAAAATCAAACCATTGTCTAGAATCTAGATGTATGTTTCTAATCACTATAAAATCATATTATCCACATGGTATGGTCCCCTTTATTTGGTTGTCATCGTTACGTCGAGAGTACACAACCACAGCATCAAAGACTGTGTGTGTGTGTGTGTGTGTGTGTGTGTGTGGATTCATATACACACTCAACCACACACATTAATTTAAGTAGCCATTGAGATAACATTTTTTCTAATTCCTTTTTATCAAAATAATAACATTATAAGGTAATTATGGTTAACTTTTTTATAGATGAGGAAACTAAGCCCAGAGAAGTGACATAAACTTACCCCAGTTGTCAGAAGTAGTCTATAATAGATAGTAACTTAACATCAATATCTGACTCCAAAGCCCAGACACTTTAGTCACTACGTATACAAATTTTTGAGGGAAAGGGTAATCAATGTTTATTATTTGCCTATTAATTTGGAAACTAATACAGTTAGATATTCCAAACTTAGGAATGGAAGGCAGCTGAAGCTCTGGAATCGAGATGTTCCCTTTGAAATGGGCATGTTACAAGGGAAATATGATTAATGGAGGATTGACTTACACTTTTGTTTTTTAATCATTTAAAATTTTTAAATTATATACAAATTGAAATATTAATATTTTAAATTCTGTATGGTAAAAATATGAATAATTGCTGTGTTTTTCTTTATACTTTCCTGTTTCCCTAAAAAGTATTAGAAAGTCATTTTAAAGTTTAGAATATGCAAAGATAAGTCATTTATAAAAAAATATATTCGAATTATGATCGTTAGTAACCAATCCTATTCAAGTTTCACACTTCTTTCTGAGACCATGACCCAGAGAGTTCAAGAATTCTTGTTGAAAGATGTTTATTCAGTGTCATAACTCAGGAATAAGATGCAATCAAATAGAGGTATCAAACTATGACTTGGCTCATGGTTGCCATTTACTTTTAATTGAAAACTCAAGATGCTATTTGTTCTATTTAATGTTTGTTTTGATTTTTTCATTCAATGTATTAAATGGAGTCTTTGGATTTTATGGGATAGGAAAATCTACTCCAAATTTGAAACAGACTCATTCCTCCAAAAATTAAAATTCACACCTTGAAGAGTAAACCAGTTTGTCTATTGCTAATGATTTAAGCCCAAGATTGCAAAGATATTTCCTGGTATGCAATTGTGAGTCAATGGGGCTTTTGGTGTGGAGGGATAACTTTGAGTATGGTGGAGATGTTGATGAGAAGTAAGATACAAGTTGGGGATGGATGGGCAATGCTATGAGACTTCAGCTAGGAGGGAGATCCTTGCCAAGACAAGTCCACTGAATAGATACTAGATGAGTGGGACAGAAGGATAACTGTTTAAATGTCAGAGACATTTTGGACCAGAACTGTCAACAGCGACCCAGTTTTTATGGGAGTTGAAATATTATATCTTTGTACTTAGGATCTGTTCTGGTCCAGTCTTTCATGAATAAAAACTTTACAGTCTCTATGCCAAATTCCCACTTCAGCTGACCATTCAGAAAAAAGTGGCACCTAATGGTGCTAGTATATATTTTGCAACTCTATAGCTATCTCTAAGGATGCTATCTGAAGGCTTTCATACCATAACAGTAACAGTATGACCAGAGAAAACCCCAGAGCACCTCTTAAGGTATGGCAACAAGTTTCAGATTTTCTACTTTGTACTTAGAGGTTGGATTGAGCAAATTATTGAACTGTATGCTGAAATAATAAGAAATGAGACCTTCTATGGCATATAAAAAGGAAAACCATTACTTTCTTATGATAATGTGAAATTAAGTGGGCAACGAGTTGTTTTTTCAGTAGTCTTTTCTTTGAAAATGGGGTCTTTGACAGTAGTAAATATGTATATTCACTAAATTTTCTCACCAACCTAGGAAGTAGAAACTTGAGACTTTTTGCTCATTGAAGGAAAATGTCTAAGTTAAATAAAATTTCAAGTAATGATATAAAGAAATAAATTCAGGACTAATTAATTATATGTGGACCCTGTATTATCCCAACCAAGGCTAAAGCACTGGAGAAACGTGTGCTCCATCTTTTCCCCTCATCTGACTGCTGTCTGGCTCAATGCTACCACTCAGCTTTCGCCTGTGGATCCCTCCTCCTCCAGCCCAGTGGATCAATTCCCAGCTTCTCTCTCAACTAGGCACAAACATGCTTATGATATTTTATAGTGTTTTATTTTATTTTAACTGCTTATAACCTCTGAGAAACAGTCAGTAGCTGTATGAGACCCAAAAGCTGGTCCACTAAACACAAATTTCTTACCACCTTATCTTTTTCTTTTCTCTACTCAGAAGCTAGAGAGTCCAGTACTTAACTTTCCAGTCTCCCTTGTGCTAAAGCACATGTGATAGTGTATGTAGGTAAGAATAGTCTGATAAGGGGACTTCTGGGAAAGCTATCACTTTTCTAATAAAAAGTGGGCAGAAATGCAGCTACTGTAGTATTTATTCTGGTTTTCTTTCTCTTCCAGCACAGGATATATATGTGATGCTTGGAGTAGTAAAGCCATCTTAGAAAATTAGATAATGTGCTAAGGATGGGTATTTTATGACGCAACTGAAAATGTGCAACATCGTTGTATGCTTATATTTAAACTTCCTATTATGTGAGAAAGTATACCTCTATGTAACCTACTAAATAATTTTTAAAATTACTTGCAGCTTGACACATTCTTAACTGATATAGTGACCAACCATAGTACTACAAAATGTTAAAAATGATAAGTTACCTAAAATTGCTTTAATGGCCTTTCAAGGCAAAACGGCAAACTTTATAAATATACTTCCTTCCTTCCCTCCTACATCCGATTGAAACACAATTAAAATACTCAAAAGGGAATAAACAGCATAAAATTTCCAAGAATAGGAAGAAGGTGTAAAATAACATAAGACACAACAATTTGAATAATTTCTTCAAGAGAGAAAGTAATTTGTATCTCATTGAAAAATAAATCAGAGTGGAGGAAGCTGCATTTCCAAGAATCACAGAGAGGGAAGCTATTTTTTTTTTTTTTTTTTTTTTTTTTTTAGCAGAACCTCATAGAGACTCCAGGCTTAAAGAAGGCAGCATAGACATCAAGAATTAACCCTGAGGACTTCCCTGGTGGCGCAGTGGTTGAGAGTCCGCCTGCCGATGCAGGGGACACGGGTTCGTGCCCCGGTCCGGGAGGACCCCACATGTCGCGGAGCGGCTGGGCCCGTGAGCCATGGCCGCTGAGCCTGCGCGTCCGGAGCCTGTGCTCCGCAACGAGAGGCCACAACAGTGAGAGGCCCGCGTACCGCAAAAAAAAAAAAAAAAAAAAAAAAAAGAATTAACCCTGAAATGGTATTCAGTGTAATGAATAAAGAACTATATAGAGAATAGTGGAGCTGGATTGCCAACTACAGCCACTCTATGCAAACAGACAGTGAAAGAACCGTCTCTTCAGATATCTGAGATTTGGTTCATAATAAACCATAGTTAGTGGTCTGGAATGGAGATTGAGGATTAGTGTATCTTCAAAATTCCCTAGATTGGGTAGCTTAGGAGTGAGAACCATTTGTCTAATGGGAAAGAGATATGTAATCACATTTTATCATATAGTATGATACATTATTGACAGTGATAACTACCAGGTACTCTATGACCCTCTAAGGAAACTGAGGGTGAAGAAAAGGATTCTCCAAAGAAATGACATCTGAGCAGTCTCTGATTATGCCAATCTCTCCTCTTATTCTTCATAACTTTATGTTATTACCCTCTTCTAAGTTGAAAAAGGGTTGAGGGTTGGCAGGAAGATGCTCCTGAGAAAATAGCATATTTAAAGTCATGCAAAGTAGAAGAGAGTGTGGTATAGATAGATAGCTACCAGGCACTGGGTGTGGCTGGGGTACATAGTATGTAAGTAACATGACAGGAGGAGTTCCTAGAGAAGTTAATAGGCATTAGATCATAAGAGATCTCTGGGGAACTATGGAAGGATTTTATTCATGGGAGTGACATGATTGGGTCTGAATTTTAGAGCGATCACAGTGAGTGCAGCCTAAAAGATGGTGTGATCTGAGACAACACAGTGTGGGGGTCTTTGCAAATAGCCTTAAGAGAAATAAAATGACCTAAAGTATAACAATAGGAGTTGAGGGAAGGGGTGCATTCCAAGGAATTTAAGAGGGAGACTTAGCCGGGCTTGATAACACAATGAAATGAGGATGGGGTGAAATGGTCAGAAGGAGCAGGGAAACCTATCAGAGAACATGAAAAGAAAAATATTTCAGTGAAGTAGATTTTGAGTTCAGTTTTAAAAATGCTGAATTTGAGATACCTATAGAAAATTCTTAGGAACTGATGTTCTGAATTTTCCTCTTTCTCTTACAAAAAGGATAAAGGGATGCCATCTTTGGTCTCTACTTACTATGGAGAAGGGAGGTTGTCTCTTGTATATAATAATCCATGGAAATTAATAGATATCTTAGGAAATCTTTCAATCGTTCCATTTTTCTTTAGTCTTAGGTCATTATTTGACACATGACTCTACCTGTTGACCACACAGTAGTGAGATTCACTTTCATAAGTCACACAATCAATCTCTTCTCTTATCTAAGCGGCCCTCAAAAACACAGGTCAGCAAAGTTGTGCTTTAAGGGGTAAGTCTTGGTCTTCCTCATGGGTTCAGCTCTTCCTTTATTAGAATACCCCCTATTTTTTCTTAAGAATTTAAAGCCAACTATAAAAATATAAATGTCTCCTGGGATAATATAACTCATTAATCTACCATTAACCATTAATGCTTTATGCATAAAAGAACTTGCCAGTTTAGTCAGAGGGTAAGTTCTAAAGCTTTAGGACTAGGGAAATAAGTAAAGTATCAGTTAGTTTGGATGGAGGAAAAGTTATGTTTATCTGTTAGGAAAGCATTTCAGCCAAAGGTAATAGAATATCCTACTAATGATGGCTTAAACAACTGGGGTTTATTGATTTCACACAAGAAAACTGGAGGTAGGTGGCTGCTGTCATTGACTCAGCAATTTCATCAAGAACAACAATTTCATCAAGAACCAGGCTCATTTCTACAGTTTCTCTGCCGCTCTTTGTTGGGTTGGCTTTTCATGCTCACGCTATTACTCCACAGTCAGAAGATGGCTGCCCCAGCTCTAGGAAGTAGGACCACAGTCATCAGCAGAAAGTGAAGGGAGGGAGGGAATGGGATAAGCAGTTAGGTGGAGATGCAACTACATTCTTTTTAGGGAAGAAACTATTTCCCAGAAACACCTTTAAAATTTTCTTCTTACATTTTCATTGCCCAGAAGTTGAAGTTGGATCTGTCTTCCCAAATATCAATGATTTGGGCCTAATATCTAAATAAAATCTGGGTCTCTTGACAGGTAAATGGGGTAGTGGAATTCCTGTTGGAACAGAAGGTTTCATTTAGGTCTGTGTGTGTTCTGGAGACAGTTTAAGAAAAAAAATTTCCATCTTCATAGACTTCTGTTTCATTTTGTTTCAAACAAGGAAAAGGAAGTGTTTAGGTGGTGGGAACACAGAATGTAGTGATTTTTCTACCACACGGGGTAGGATTTGAGGGTATAGAGGGAGAGCTTTCTAGTCTTCTTATTGGCATCATTTTCTAAAATGTATATTCTCTATGTATTCTAAAATGTGTATCATGACAAAATTCTGCTCTTCACTTTTTGAAGCAATGTAAGATTAATTGGCTGATTGAAGTATGATTCTTAAGGGGTAGAAGGGAAGGACCATGATTTGGAAAAGTAAGAGGATTTACTTTAAATGGTCAGGAACTGATGGTGGCTGAAGAATACAAAGGAGAAGTACATCCAGGAGCTTACAAACATAGTGCAGCTCTTATTGAAGGGGCATTTGGGTTAGGGGAGCAACACAGTCCTCCTTCTACCTAATCCTAGAAATAAGAGGTAGTTGAGGGCATAAAGTATGAGTGTTGTTTGAACAGTGGCCTCTTTTGCTATAATAAGGGTGAGATACCAGGAATGTCAGTACAGAGTATAGGCTACTACTGAGACTCTGAAACATGGCAGCCAACAGCCCTATTCTAAACCACAAAGCTGTGTCAAGGTATTTCATGTCAGACACTGCTACTCTGGCTCCTCACCTCCATTATTTTATTTTTTCTGAGTCACTGGTCAGCTATAGCTATGCTTAGAGGAAAATATATAGTCTTATATGAATGTATTAATAAAGAAAAGCTGAAAACCAATGAACTAGGCAACTATCTCAAGAACTGAGAAGAAAGACTGCAAATTAAACCCCAAAGAAATTAGAGCAAGGAAATGCCATGGAGAAAAGCATAATTAATAAAACATAAAATAAATATAGAATTAAAAAACACAGAAAGCTCACAGTTGATTCTCTGGAAATATTTTAAAGTTTACAAACCAATATTTATCTGGACAAGGAAACTGCTTCTGTATTGGAGTATATGAAGGTTTCACAAGATTCAAAATAGTTTTTTAACATCAGGATCATGGGAATATTGATAATTTTTCATAATATTTCAATATAGCACAAGAAACAAAATATGGCCATGCTACTCAAAAGTTGACATGTGTTTCTGGCATCTCAGTTTTCCTTTTTTTTCTGATCTGTCTGTTGTTTTCATTGTCAAATCATTTTGGGATATAATGAAGTCTTAGCTAATGGGGCTGTTGCTTTTTGTAAGTCTGCTCTTTACCTTACATGGTCAGAGTAGTGAAGAAATATTAGACGTAAATGAACATATTACTTCATTGGAAAACAATGGCATCTGGGCAGAATGTATATTGACCTTATTAAGACTCAGTTCTCCCTCATGGCTGTGGTATTTGGATTGTTAATATTCTAATACAAACAAAGGGAAGTGTTTAGGCTCCTAAATGAAGTTGGAGTGATAACGTCCTTAGCGAAAAATGGGAGTTTAGAGAAAGTAAGTAGAAAATAGTCTTGATGGAGGTTTTCAGTTAGCCTCATGTAGACAGACACTGGAAGAAGGAAACTGGAAAGCACTTTGCTCACAAGGAGCAAGGCCAGTTAAAGTCATATTCATTATTGCCTTGAAAAATCCCCTCGACTCATAAAGCTTTATTAAATTCTTGATGTAGCTGAAGATTAGCTATTCTTTTGAAGATTTTTCCTTGTGAGTGCATTTTGCACATAATGAATGAATTTTCAGAGACACCATTCTTGCCCCTTTAGGGTCAGCTAGCCATCTTCTGATTTCTGACTTGCTCAGGCCTGTTAGAGGTAAGATGGTGGCAGGATAAAGACTGAGCCAAAACTCCAATTATAAAGGGAGATTATCAGTGGCATGACCTGAGGTAGAACAAGGAAAGGCTGTAGGGAACTTGATGTAGGATCTTGCCTTAATCATCTCTGTATCATACTCTAGAATACATGATTTGTTTTTCTTTTAACTGAACTGAATTGAATTAAATTAGATTGAACTGAATGAGGCTCTGGATCATGAGAGATGGCCTGAAAGTAAAGCCAGACCTTTGAAAATACACCAAGTGTGGAATGAACCGAGGAAAAAGTGATATTTAGAAAGATAGTGACAAAAACTGGTCCATGACCAAACTGCCCCACTCCGAAGGCATAAAAATCAAGGGAGGAGGGCTTCCCTGGTGGCGCAGTGGTTGAGAGTCCGCCTGCCGATGCAGGGGACACGGGTTCGTGCCCCGGTCCGGGAAGATCCCACATGCCGCGGAGCAGCTGAGCCCGTGAGCCATGGCCGCTGAGCCTGCGCGTCTGGAGCCTGTGCTCCGCAACGGGAGAGGCCACAGCAGTGAGAGGCTCGCGTACCGCAAAAAAAAAAAAAAAAAAAAAGGAAAATAAAAATCAATGGAGGAAAAATGGATGGGATGAAAGAGAAAGACAAGATGCAGAAATCACACACACAGGGATGAATAAAAGGATAACTATCAAGTTCTCTAAATACAGTGACCCTATACATAATTAGGGCTCAATTAATATTGACTGCTTGTTTTTCCTATTTTTTAAATCATTACTAAAAGTAATTAGTTTAATTAAATAGTAATTAAACCATACTATGGGCAAGACTGTGTTTATGATTTACATGCTATTAAATCTCACAAAAAGCTAATATTTACTTTTAGTATCTCCATTTGACAAAGGATTGGAGAGTCATAGAAAGATTAGAGAAACAGTTCCAAAGTGGCAATAGGTAGGTCACATGTTCTGAACGAATGAAAGAATTAATTAATTAATGATCAATAAATACATGAAAGGTACAAATTCAGGATCCAGTTAGCTTAATAGCTATTGATTACATATTTAGCTTTTAGGAGAGATAAAGGAAGTAAAAAACATTGTAAAAGAACTTAAGAAATTTTCTTAAGTCCTAGATTCTTATTAGTACATCATCAACCTGACCTTTCCTTTGCACTTTTCTTTTAGTATTATTTGTAAACTTAGCCTATTTTTAATTTCATAATTATATATATCCACCTTAAATCGATTAAAAAAAGTCTATAAAAGAAAAAAGATGGACTTTGCTACTTAATTAAGGAGTAGCTAATCTAAGAACAGTGCTAACGTGCTTCAGAGAATAATATTTATATCGATATATGTGCGTAATGTATATATATATGTGTGTATATTCATACGATAATACAATACATCCCTCTTTCAAGTCTCAATAGCTCTCTCATTAGCTAACTACATTCATTAGCACAAACATCTTTAGTAGCATTATTCTAATACTCGGAGAAATATACCAACTAACAAGAGCATCTCTGTACAGAGGCCACTCAACATACACTCTGAGGCCAGACTATCTGTTTGAATACTTGTGACACTACTTTATACCTCTGACCTTGGGCAAGTTTCTTAGCTTCTCCATGCCTCAGTTTCCTTACCTGTAAAATGCGGATAAAAATATATTGACCTTAGGGCTGTTTTTATGATGACAGAATGAGTTATTCTAAGTAAACAACTTAGAAAAATACACAGAACCACACTATATAAATGTTAGTTGTTTTTACGATTTTCCCAACTTTATTGCCCTGCAGAGTGAGGATGTCCCAACTTTCCCCCTAAGACACTCAGAAAATGTGCCTATGAAGAGGAAGATGGGGAACAGAAGATGAGAGACAGACTAGGAAACCAATCTGACTTGACATCTGACCCAGGTTTCAGCTGAGAAAGCTTTGACCCTCTAGAACTGGGTTTCCCAAGGAATGAAATGTCCAATTCTCTCTCTGAAAGGAAAGTTCTGGCATGCAAGAGGGCAGCTTTAAAGAATTTTGGTGACATAGGTTCATTCCCCTAGGAGGTAATATAAGAAAAGAGCAATTTGTGGGGAGACTAGACATTCATTTAGACCCATGATTTTATATTACATTGTGTTTTCTCTCTGGGGGAAGAAGTTTGGAATGCATGGCGACTCTGTGATCCAAAGCAGCTTGCTTGCCCCATAATGTGATACAAAGTGGCAATAGTCAGGAGTCTTGAGAAATGAGTCAGAAGGAGACACTGCTCTTTTGGTTCTGAGTTGTGGAAGCTTTGCTGGCATCCACTGCCTGCAAAGCTGTTTCTCTCCCAGATAGAGGTGAGATCCATGAATGTGGGGGAGGACGCAGAACAGGGTGAGGCATTGGTACTAATCTGATCAATTAATTCAATAAAGAGTGCCACATGACTATGGAGCTGTTCGGTGGCAGGAAATGTGTAAAGGCCCCACAGTGAAAACAGGATTTCTGTTAATCGCCTGCTTTCATCATGCAGATCCCTTGAGGCAGCTTAGCTGGCGTATGAAAGGTCCTGTCACTGGCTGAACTGCTGCCTAATGTCCTTCGTGGGAGAAATCTGGGCCTCAGATTTATCTAAAGTATGAAAAACCATTAACTGATCTATCCTCTTATTAATCCAGTGTATGGCCGGGAGCCGGGACTTTCCAGTAGCTGCCCTGTCCCCCCTTCTATTGTCAGTCAGTCCTTGGCTACTCAACATATGTATCTGTCAGTCACTTGCTTTAATAATGACCATGGTTAAAAGCCAGAAAAAGACTGAAGTGACCTTGTGTATGGGCCACATTACTGCTCATTACTTGCTTGCAAAGGAAAAAAATAAAATCACAAACAAAAATTATTCTTCATAAACTTGGTTTAATTCTTGAGAGCAA
Source organism: Monodon monoceros (assembly GCF_005190385.1). Lineage (NCBI taxonomy): Eukaryota > Metazoa > Chordata > Mammalia > Artiodactyla > Monodontidae > Monodon > Monodon monoceros. The sequence continues at coordinate 78,858,322 of NW_021703784.1, read as the reverse complement.
GTTTGTGAGTCATTTTATGAATGGCTCCCACTTCAAATTAGGGCTCCTGTTTCCGTTTCCAATAAACCTCTAGTATTACACCTAATATTATTTCCTCTCAGCAATTGAAGTGTACATCCCTGCTGGGTTGGTAAGAATAGAGTTTCTTTCCGGAATTCTTTCTTCTTTTTGAATTGCTTCATTTTACTTCCCCCAAAACTAAAATAAAGTAATTTTTACCTAAAACTAGGCAAAATTAACCTCCTGGCTTGTTCTCCTTCCAGTCTGCATCCTGACTGCTTGGCAGAGAAGGCTCCTTTTACTCATGGCCCCAGTTCCTCACCTCTCCTCACCTCCTTTGGGCAGGAAAAAAATGGCTTCCATGAGAAAGTAAATGGGTTCAGGCAAGAAAAACTGCTCAGAGGATTTTAGGACTCACTAATGAGAAGGTTGATAAGAATGAAGGTTCTGGTATCAGGGCTTAGGCTACCCATTCCACGTGTGTCACACTATCATTTCGTTCCTGGGTGAGTGGTCCCTGTCCTCAGGCCTATCCGTCTGCAACAGACCAGCAACAATGTAAGTCAGGCTCTTGTAAGGCTCCAAAGAACTATCTCATCTTGTTTCTGTGTTCTTGAGCATACAAACCTTATCTAAAAGGCTCGCCTCCTCTTCCTTTCTTCAGAGGGACTGGTTTCATCATGACAATGAAAAAGATTTTTTATAAATCTTCCTGTGTACATGGCAGACATTACTAATTGAGACAATCCTCTTTCCTGTTGATACAGAATCCTTCTCAACATAATGTTTGGGAATACTAGCACCAGTTAATTAGCATTGTCACACATGAAAAAAACAATACTCCCACCCCCCAATAAAACCCCACTATATTTACCTGCTCTGGGCTTGAGGAAACCAAATCCTCCACCACTGTTATTTAGGTAGTGGATACGAGACAGAGAATACCCAGAAATTTAATAGGGTGAACCATGCCATGAATGAGGGACCTTTCGTCTAAATCTCTGTTGAGCATTTGGGACAGGGGTGGGGATGGTGGGGAACAAACACAAGTCCCATAAAAGTAACAATCAAGAAGTATTATCATGTATTAAATTTAAAAATTCATTAAACAGTTGCCATACCAACACAAATATTGATGTCGTCATTAAGTGACCACTATCACATGTACCAGACATGTGATAAAGAAGAAAGAATGTGGTAAGAAGAGACTATAATCAGGAAAGCAAAACCATCCTAGAAATACCCAGCATCCTTCCACTTATACATCACTGGCCAGAATTGTGTCACATGGCCACCCCAAACTGCTAGGGAAGCTGGGAGATAATGTTTTTTAGAAGCTAACACATAGGTGCCCTGAACACAATGGAATTAGTAAGAAAGAGATTTTGGGTGAGTAACTAATCATGTCTGACACAGCCCCCTTTCAGGGGCTTTCATAATAATAACTACCTTTTTTTTTTAGAATTTATTACAGACAAAATTATGTACTTGCTGCTTTTGTCACCAGATTGTGAGCTCTGAGAGGTCCAAGAATGTGTCTGTTTTTTACTGATCGTTTTGTTTCCAAGAACCAGCTCAGTGTCCATAACATAACAGGCACTCCAAACCTATTTGTTAAAAAGTGAATAAATCCCCACCACATTTTCCTAGTTCAGGCAAGCAATATCTCCTACCTGATTTACTCCATTTCTGTCTAACACCTCAATTTGTCTTCTTGCTTTAGCTCTACTGGCTGAGTGATCCCTCTAAAGTGATTTGTCACCAAGTTAAACCCCTCAATAGTTCACCATTACTTTAAAGATAAAGTCTGGATTCCTGAACATGATTTATAAAGACCTTAGTGACTCAATTCCCATGTATCTTTCTTGCCTCATCATTTACCTTCCCTGCTTCTCACTCTTTTTCTATAGTAACTACTTTTCAGTTCCTCAAAGGAACCATACTCCTTTTTTTAACATGAGGTATAATTTACACACAAAAAAATGCACCTTTTTTTGTACACCATTTTATGAGTGTTGACAAATGAAGAATCATGTGACTAATATATCCATAATCAATATATAGACATTTCCATTACCCTCCAAATTCCCTCATGACCCTTTGTAGTTAACCTCTGGTCTTGCCTCCAGTCCCTGGTGACCAATGATCAGTTTTCTGTCCCTACAGTTTTCATTTTTTCCAGAAAAACATATAATAGAATCATAACAACATGGAGTCTTTTGAGTCTGGATGCTTTGACTTAGCATAATGCTTTAGAGATTCATCCATGCTGGAGCCTGTATTCATAATGTGTTCCTATTTACCGCTGAGTAGTCTTCCATTGTATGGATGTACCACAGTTTATCCATTCACCAATTAAAGGATATTTGCATTGCTTCCGATTTGGGGTAATTATGAATAAAATCATTATAATCATTTACACACAGGTTTTTGTATGAATATAAGTTATCATTTCACCTCAGAGTGGGATTACTAGATCATATAAGTGTATGTTTAACTTTATAAGAAACTGCTTTCCAAACTGTTTCCAAATTGGTTATACTATTTTGCTTTTGCACAATATTTTCTTTTAATGGTGGCCTTTTTGTCTTACTATTATTCTACTCATCTCCTTCACTCTACTTATTCATACTTATAGTTTAGATTTTAGCTTGGCGATTGCTTTCTTTGGGCAAGTCTTTGCTGATCCCAGGTCTAGATTGTTGTATCTCCTGTGTTCTGTCATGTTATTTTATATCTCCTCAATTAATGCATAATTTAAAAGAATGTAAAAATAAGGCTATTTCTGTCTCACTTTGAGCTGAGCTTGCAAGATCACAGAAGACAACGACTCCAGCATGCAAAGGGATGTGTTACACTACCTTAGAATTTACGGAGAATTCCTTGGTGGTCCAGTGGTTAGGACTTGGCGCTTTCACTGCTGTGGCCTGGATTCAATGCCTGGTTGGGGAACTAAGATCCCGCAAGCTGTGTGGCGTGGCCAAAGGAAAAAAAAAAAGAATTTATGAAGAAGGTAGCCTCTATCTATTTTTTCAACAACTGTGGCTTAGCATTTATTCAAGGACATATAAGAGAATGGAGGTTAGAAGTCTGGGAGAGAAAATTTCCTTGGAAAAGCAATTTGGAGTAAGGTTACATACTCTGCTCTTCACAGGGCAAGGAGAAGGTACTTCCATTTCCCTTCAAGACAAGTGAGAGGAGACTCCAGAAGACCACTTGAAAAGCTTGGCCTTTGTTCCCTGGTGTCTGTGGGAGCACAGCAACTGGTGCCAAAGCTTTTCCTGGAAAGGTCTAAGATTGAACGACTTTTGACTACATAGCTACTGTGATGGTGGAAAAAGAAGAGGTGACTCCATTGGGAAAGTCATGGATATCTAGAATTATCAGGGCAAGGTATATTATTTCTTGTGGACCAATTGGGTGCTAAATAAAAGATAGCCTTCCTGTACCCATTATAAAAAAGATTGACATGAGTACTGCATAGAAGGGTAATGAGACCTCCAACAGACCATGTGTCAAGTAGATTCTTTAGTGGAGACATTGTCCACAGTAAGGGAAGGAAAGGTGTAGAATCCCTAATGATGAGGATCACCCACAAATGCACTCCAAGGGAGCTCAAATGCAGATCATGGCTACACCAGTAGTGCAGGACCTTTCCTCCCATTTGCCTTATTATCCTCAGATAAACACTACCAACTAAAAGAGACAGTGATACCTAGTGAAGGGGAGGAGTATAAATTCCAGGGGAGACGGGATTAGAGGAGAGAAAATAAAAAATAATAATTTATTCATCCCATCCATTTTGATATTCAGCTTGTGGTCAGTTATTTACTGCTATGACTGATGATGCAAACAAACATTTTGATATATAGGTATCCCCCGCTTTTCTAAAGTTCATTTTAGCCACTTTGCTTTTAAGAAAGACCTATATTAGTACCTGTTTTTGCTAACCAAAAGAAATCTGAAGAGGATTTTTGCTTTTATGAAAAAGGCAAAACAGATAATAGCGTTTAGACTTTGTTTGGCAGGGAGCTGTTATAGAAGCATCACACACACTGAGCAGCATGAGTGGCACCGCCAAGCTCCTTCCCGGGGAACCACACGCAAAGTCTCAGCATCGAGCCTCTACAGTTTTGAACTGTGTCTGTGAGTATTTGTGCTTTATCTCAATTTATTTTGTGCATGCGTTAGCAAGATGTGTCCTAAAGAAATTGCTTCTTTACTTTATGCCGTTTCAGTATATGAAAGATTTCATAGGATGTTCTACTTTCAGATAGTGGAGGGAACCTGTATAAATCTTTGTCCCCATTTCCTGTCATTTTCTTAGGCAACATTCCTAGATATGGAATAATTGGAACTCAAAGACCTAGCAGTTTTGAGACTTTTGAAACATACTTTTAAAATTACAGTCTGGAAAGTTTTATGGCTTCCCTTCTCACTAGTGATTTATAATGGTATATACCTTGCTATACCCTCACCAACAAAATGAATTTTAAGAAAAATTTATTAAATTGATAAATGCAAAGAGAAATATCATTCTTATTTTAATTTCAACCATTCACAGGATTAAACTTTGTTGTATGTTTATTTTCACTTGTATTTTCTCTGGATGATTGTTGGTTAATATCTGTTAACGTAATTTCTATTCAGAAGACTGTATTTTAACCTAGATGAGATGAATTAAGGCAAGGAATCTACTTCTTGATACTCCTAGGCTTCCTGATGTCCGAGGATTTATTTCTGAGAAAAAAAAAATGCATTTCCAAACACAAACAATTGTCTTATCCTATCAATCTTTCTTTAATGCATATTTCCCTTCCTTGCTGGTCAGAAAATCAATCCAACCAATTAATGTGTTGGGGAATGGAAAAAAAAAAAAAGATGATGCTTCTGTATGGTAGCCCTTCCTGTCACTTGGAAATGCATCTTAAATGTTTCAAGGAATATTATTAGCATGAGTATGTGAATGGACATCCCCAGAGAGTGAGGGGAGGAAGAAAGAAGAATGTGGATATTCAAGTGGGTCTTGTTGGGGGTTGAGGATGTACAGGATGAAGTTGTTATTTCAATGCTTCTCTTATTCTACTGCAATCATGGCATTCAGGGAGAGAAAAAGAGGAAAGCAAAGCCAAACTTTTCATTTCAGACATAATATGTTTTCTGAGATGGCTGATGAAAGTGTACTGTAAGAAATTACAATTCCCTTGAATTTGATTGAAAAAATGGGAAATGAAATGGGTTTTTCTTTTGGTGGGATCCAGAAAGTGGGGTGAGAAATAAGAAGGGGTACACTTCCCAGCAATTGTTTCTTCTTTATAGGGTCCTGGTCAAATACTTCAATGCAACAAACTTGGTCTCAGCCAAGAGAGACACTGAGTCAAGAAGAAATTACAAATAGTAAAAACCACATTTATCCAGTACTAACTATGTCTCAGACACTGCTAAAAACTTGCTTCACACACTTGTCTTATTTAATCCTAAATCAAACTCATGAGGTTAGTGTGATTATTATGCTAGATTTACAAAAGAGGAAACTGAAGCTTAGAGATGGTGAGTTACTTACCCCAAATCACACAAGTAATAAATGGCAGGACTGGGATTGATATTGAGAACATTTAAAACTCCAGAGCCCATGGTTCTAAACCCTGGGCACACTGTTCCAGCCTGGGTTCCATCAGGCTATGGTAGCCTCGCATTGCCTTTGTACTTTCCAAACACTCCAAACCTGCCCCCAACCCCACCTTTGCAGGACTATTTTGTATTTGTTAATAATTTTCATCAGGGATAGCTACTTAATTTGAGGGGCCAGTGTAAAATGAAAATGCAGGGTGCCAGTTGGGGTTGGAGGGGTCAACTTATTCTTTCCATGGGGGTGCCACCTCAAACCAAAGCAGATGGATGACTACCAAGAGATTACAACTTCCGCATCAGGAGGTACTAGGTATCTGGAAATACGATGAGGAAGAGGTCCCTGCCAAGTTACTGCTGAATGAACCACTGTCACATAAGTTTGGGGATGACTGCCTTCTTGCTTTGCCCAGAGATATCACATGATGTGTACACAAACTCAACCCTCCTGCAACCATGCCCAGGCCCTTGCCAGGGGCAGAGATACAGTCCTCCTCATCCCCCAACCAAAGTGACCAAGTCACCAACTTGGGAGGATGGAAGGAGTAGTAGTGGGATGAGAACATGGAGGGGGAGGCTGTGATGACCCCAAGCACCAGGCATCAGGGAACGGGTTATTGAGGCCCCATCCCAGAAAGGCAGTGGGAAACAGGACTGTATATAAGCTAAGCCTCCAAGTCCCCAGTGCATCCTCCATTGTCCTATTAGAGTTCACTCACAAAACATAAATCCAAAGAGACAATTATTAAGTATTTCAAGGTGGCAATTGCAAAGAGTAAAATTCTAAGCATAGGATCCTTCTGAGCATTGGGTTCTTTTGTGTGCAGGCTCCTGTGTGACTGCAATGCATGGTTGCTCACTTTTATGGAGTTGGTCCTGTTTTGTATTCTCTGAATTTAGTAAAAAAAGAAGTGAAAAAGGGTGCTTTGTTTAAAGGGACTGTATACTGATCTTGTACAGATTTGTTGTTTTGGTGGCAATATAGTATAATGGTTAAAAGTCTGAGTTTAGATATGCTCAGACATGGATTTGAGTCCCAACTCTTCATACCAGATGATTTGAGAAAAGATTTTAATCTCTCAAAATCTGTGTCTTCCATTGTAAAAATGGATTAAAGCACATGTCAAAATTTTGAGCAGGTTAAAAATATAATGTTTATAAAAGATTCAACATAGCACCTGGCACACACCACTGAAGTTAATAAATGTTTGCAGTTATTATTACTGATATCTATGATACATTTGAATTTGGAAATTTAAGTAAAATATTAGTAAAAATGCTGTCTCCTGGCTAGTCTTACCATAGTCTTATGGTCTTACCACAGAGGCACATCTAAAATTCTTGAGAAATTTAATCATCACACTAATGAAAAGCACTGAGCAGTGACTAAGTACCAGGCCCTCCCTAAGTAAACTTGTTTATCCTATTCCATTCCCATAACAACTTTTTGAGTAAACACTGACAAGTCATTTTATAGATGAAGAAACTGAAGGTGAGGAAAGTTTAACAAACACCCAAAATTTCATAGCCGATGAGAGAGCTAAGATCCAACTTTCAGTCTGTCTGACTACAAAGTCTATGTTCTTAGCCCCTAGGTCAGACTGTTGAGATGAGTGATTCTCAACCCTGGCTACTCACTTGAAATGTTTAAAAAAATGCTGATGCTGAGGACCCAACCTAGATTATATTGAGGAATGAGGACCAAAAACATATTAATGCGTTTCCGGTGATTCTCTTGTGTTGCTAAGGTTAGGAACCAACTGGTCTATGTGTTATAATGCACCCAGAAAGCTCTTACTTTTAATATATTTCAATTTTTTAAAAACAATTTATTTATTTTTGGCTGTGTCGTGTCTTCATTGCTGTGCACAGGCTTTCTCTAGTTGTGGTGAGCGGGCTTCTCATAGCAGTGGCTTCTCTTGTCGCGGAGCACGGGCTCTAGGTGCGCAGGCTTCAGTAGTGTGGCTCGTTGGCATCTTCACGTGACAGATAAAGAAACTATAATTCAGTAAGGGTAAGTAAATTCCCCAAGGCCAAATAAGTAGATAAGTGAATTCCAGGTTCAAATCCAGGTTTATCTGGTTTTAAAAGAATGTGTTGCAACTACACTGTTGGTGGGAATGTAAGTTGGTGCAGCCACTATGGAAAACAGTATGAAGGTTCCTCAAAAAACTAAAAATAGAGTTGCTATATGATCCAGCAATCCCACTCCTGGGCAAATATCCAGACAAAAATATAATTAAAAAAGACACATGCACCCCTATATTCACAGCAGCACTATTCACAATATCCAAGACAAGGAAACAACCTAAATGCTCATCCACAGATGAATAGATAAAGAAGATGTGGTACATATATACAATGGAATACTACTCAGCCATAAAAAAGAATGAAATAATGCCATCTGCAGCAACATGGATGGACCGAGAGATTATCATACTAAGTGAAGTAAGTCAGACAAAGACAAGTACCATATGATATCACTTATATGTGGAATCTAAAATATGACACAAATGAACTTTTTTGAAACAGAAACAGACTCACAGATGTAGAGAAGAGACTTATGGTTGCCAAGGGGGAGTGGGGGTGGGAGAGGGATGGAGTGGGAATTTGGGGTTAGCAGCTGCAAACTATTATACACAGGATGGATGAACAACAAGGTCCTACTGTATAGCACAGGGAACTATATTCAATATTCTGTGATAAACCATAATGGGAAATAATATTAAAAAAAGAATGTATATATATGTATAACTGAATCACTTTGCTGTACAGCAGAAATTAACACAACATTGTAAATCAACTATATTTCAATTAAAAAAATAAAAGAACAGGTTGAACCAAGGTATAGTTTGCTACCCCTAAAAGGAAAAAAAAACCACAAATAGAAAGTAAAAAGCAACAACAAGCACTCTATTCCAACTCAGAGTGGTTTCGGCAGCAGGCGGCAAGTTTAAGCATGCATCTGATGATCCAATGGCTCTTGCTATGGGAAGCCAGATCCTAGGAGCCTAAAAATGGTATGACAGTTTGGTCCCTAACGTAAAAGACTTCAAAGCCATGCAGCTGCAACTTCTTGATCAGATTGACGGTAGTAGTTTTCATGATTTTCTGTGCTTTACCATTGTTAGGGACCTCTGGAATCTCATGAACTCTAATGCAGTTCATATTTATGTATTGTGTGATATTATAATATAACCATCCCCGTCACTGTGTTTCTCACAATATTTAAGTCGAGGATTGTTCCTGACTCAGAACAATCTGAGGGAAGATTAAAATATTGGCATACCCACTAGATTACTTCCTTTTCAGCTCAAGTCATGGGCTGATATCTGTAGTGCCAAGGGTTTATTTTACTTAGCCTCACTGGGACTTCTGAGCTTTCTTCGGAGAATCACTGGAAACACTCCCCCCATGTCTCACTGTAATTAATTCTGTGTGAGACTTCAGAGGCATGTGCAAATGTCCAGAGGAAGAAGGCTATCTTCTCACTGTTCCACCCAGGAAATGTCAGGGAGGCACTTAATTCCTTTGAAGACTGGAAGAGAAGTAGGTAAGAGTAGTTCAAGCATCCCTGATTCCTGTGAAGTGTGGGGGGTCGGGGTTTGAAGCGAGTGGGAAATAAGCTTCCTTTCCTTCTCTCCATAATTCTTCTTTTTAAAAAATTCTTAATGGGATTTTGGAAGAGGTGATGGAGTAGAAAAACAAAACCTCTCAGTAAGCAGAAAATCTGTTCAATAAATGCTAAGGATAAATTATCTTTAAATATTTTGTAACCATATTTTATGCCATGGGAATGTTCCCTTACTATATTTACCATTCTCTTGTCCATCTTAATTTGTTCAGATCTATAATTCTCATTCTACCTGAGACATTCTTGAAGGAGTCATAATAAAATGCAATTATTATAATTTAATTGGGTACCACCATGTAGGACCTTTCCTTCAGTAGCTCCTCCAACCTCTTCCCACTCTTGTAGTGGCGGAAGGACTTAAACACATCTGCTAAAATGCTTAACTTTGAATCTCAGAAAGATACCTGAATGATGAAGAATCTAGTTCGACCAAAAAACTAATGGGCAATAAAAAAATCTACTTTCTATGGTATATTAAGGGAGGTGTGATAGCACTTCTCATCAAACAAATAATTTTACAGAGTAATTGAATCATAATTTTCTCCATTTAAAAGTATATTGAAGATAGCTATTCTCAGTGGTATCTAGCATTAGCAGGTAGGCAATTCACAGGAGATACATTTCCCACTTTTGTATGCTGTAGTGTAGTAAATTGGTGAAGGCCTTTTGAAATTACTGAGCTCATCACATGCACAAATGCACTGAATGCTATTTATATGTCTTTGTAGCTTGCACATTTAATGAGGCTGAGATCTGAAGAACAAAAATATTTCCACTACAAAAATGAAAAAAATGTTGGAATGAAATCCAGGTTCATTGCATGTCTAAGATCCCAAGACCCAAACAAAATTTTTCTTCCGTAATATCACATGGAGCGAAAATGAGTCAATGTTTGTTAGAATCTTTGTTTAAAAGACATCAAAGGGATGCTGACAATCTTATCATTTCACTCCCTTCCCTATCATCTATATAGACATAATATGCTCTACTTTCAGGAAACCTGGAGCATCTTATAAATTGTTGGTACTCCTCATGGAATGTGGATCATGTAACTATTGGCCCCAGATGTATAAACTATGCATTAAGTGTCACTTGAATGGAAAATTATTTGAAGAAAGTACACCATGATTCACTTCTAATGAATGCTTTCATACGTCTCTGCAAATGTATTCACCCAAAGAAGTTCTCATAGAAGCAGGCCAAGAAGCTATTCTTTCCTGTGATATTTTATCTAGACATTTTTAAAGTCAAATAATTCACTAACACTAAGAAATTTCCTTTTATTTATAGGTAGCACACATAGAAATTTCCTGTGCCGGGTTAAATATTACCAGATAGCCAACTGAAATTAAAATATTTTCCAACCCACAAACGGATATTCCACAAAAGACAATGAGAACACTTGATAAAGATATAAAAGCATAAACTACGTACTTTGTTATTTAACCCACCTCAAGCTACTAATGTCTACCATATCTCCTTTGAGAAAGTGAGTGCCAACCGACAGTTACTCAAAAGTAAACTTTCAGACTCTGATTCACTCTTTTCATGGTTCAAGGTTATACAGTATTTTCTGATTAAAGACAAACTATGGATCTTGTATATAATGAAGATTGAAAAACAGTCAAACCAAAATAATCTGTGCCTCCTTGATTCCTAGTATTCAGGACTCAGCTCAGTGTTATTGGTTGATAGTTACATAATATTATCAAGGAGAGATTTTTCTGCTGTGCCAGATTGCAGAGGCCCTTCTATGCTAATAAGAGAAGTGAGGACTAATCCAAAAGACAGAGAGCCAGTAGTAACTATTGACCAAAGGGTGCTGTGATCAGCATTGTGTTAAGAAAAAAAAATTTGTGACAACTTTTTGTCATTTGAAAAAGGGAATGGCACCCAGAGCATTTGGTTATAATTGCAGTTTTTCAAGTGACAGGTGATGAGGGACTGGATTTAACACAGTGGCATTTCGGATAGACAGGGGAAAATGGATCTAAAAAATCTCTAGTTATAGCTGACACTCTATATACTGCTTAAATGGGGAGAAGGGATTATAGAAGAGGCAAACCTCAAAAATGACATCAAATGCCCTAGTTCAGGGGGCTGAATCAATGATTTTAAGAGAGCAAGGGAGGCAGAGAACAATTAGAAGAAGAGAAGTTCTATTTTAGAAGTGCCCAATTTCAGATGCCTATAATTAAAGGTGGTTTCATCAGACAACTGGGACTCCGACGTGTATAAAGCCGTGTCTGGAATACAGGAAGAGGCACTATTTCCTTTCCCTTTTCCTTGGGAAGTTGAGGGGACAATTTCAGAGGATCAATCAAATACCCCTGAAGAGGGTGACCCTCTGGCTGCAGAGGCACTATAGATGCCTAAGGATCTTTATTATTGTTTCCGACTAGTTCAGGGCCCTTCATTCAGGTCTACCTTGCCCTGTCCTTCCTCTGAATGTTAAAAAGTAGGGAATGCTCCCTGATCATATTTCCTCAACCAATATTTCCAGACAGGTATGTCTTAACAGTAGAAACCACAGAAAGATTTGAATATCTTATTACCTTGAATCCTAAAAACCCAGCCTCTTACTTTTATACCATTACTGTCATAGTCTGGGAATTTTAAATGCTTTAATTCCAGTGTGGTTGAGTGGAAAGAGTACTGAATTAGTACTGAACTATTTTTGTTCTCAGCAGTTGTACTAATAAACTGTACTATTAAAATTGTGTTTTAGTGTTTTCCTTCACCCCTTAACATGTACCTGAACTGCTAGGCCCATAACTTTCTTTATCTTAGTTAAATCTCACAATGGTATTGGTATCTAGCAATTTTTCTATCAGTGCTTTCTCTGCTCAATTGTCTAGTTGCAGAATACTAGATAAAATCTAAGGTAGCTTCTAGCTCTAATGTCATGAATCCACAACATACAAAGCTATAGAAGGGAATGTTTCATGGGAAAGACAAACTAATTATATAGACATTTATATTAAGGAAAGTGACTGCGTTTGTTGTTTGTGGGATGGAAAATGTGAATGTTACTCATCAGCCTTGGGACGAGAATAATCACAGGGCTTCACTTCTGGAAGTCTTTACTGTTGGAGGTGAGATTTTAGAAAACCTCTGAAAAAGAGGAGAGAAGGTAGACTTAAAGCAAAAGGGTATTCCAAGAATAATGAATGGCATGAGTGAGGCTATAAGTGAGAAAAGCATCACAGGGGAAAGGGTAGGAGGTGTGAGTATCGAGAGGGCAGTGGGTTCTTGGCTCCTCCACACCTTCTGCATGATAATCTAAAAAGCCAGAAGATGGGGCTTCCCTGGTGGTGCAGTGGTTGAGAGTCCGCCTGCTGATGCAGGGGACACGGGTTCGTGCCCCAGTCCGGGAAGATCCCACATGCCGCGGAGTGGCTGGGCTCGTGAGCCACGGCTGCTGAGCCTGCGCGTCCGGAGCCTGTGCTCTGCAACGGTAGAGGCCACAGCAGTGAGAGGCCCATGTACTGCAAAAAAAAAAAAAAAAAAAAAAAAAGCCAGAAGAGTGGGGGAATGGGAAGGGAGTGTGGGCAATTCCATAGGCAATCTAGGGAAGCCCTTGAATTTGATCCTTAGAGTCTGGGCAAAGAAGCACAAACTTTATGGTATTCACTAAGGATAAGGGAATAGGTAGGTTCCTAAAGCAGAACGCTGGACCCATGATTTGGTTGGCTATCCAGGAGGAAGGAGCAGTCACAGGAAATATATGAAGTCCAAGCATTAGGACACACTCACAGACTCACATACAGAAAACATGAAGTAGGCTTCTCCCCCTTAAAGGCTTGGGTTGCCATAGGATACTGGGGAAAGGAGCTCAGCTCCTTTCCTAAATATTCCTTTAAGAAAGGAATATTCTTTTGACAATGGGATAAAACTGGGTTAAAAATAAGTAGGCTATACGTAGCAGCTTTGGGCCAGAAAAATAATTTTGGTCAAGCCCTTTAGTTTCTAAAGCCAAGTCTCTAAACCCAGGAGTTTGTTAGAAATTCAAAATCTGAGGCCTCACTCCAGACCTACTGATCTAAATCTGCTTTGAGAAATACAGTGCTCAGCTTCCTTATTTTTAGTTTTCTCATCTGTAAAACAGGGAGAATGGTTATTTTATAAGGATGTTGTCAAGATTAAATAAAATAACATTCCCAAAGTGTTTAGTACATACACTAAACACTGTGGCATAGTGCGTACAAATAACTGGAAGTTAATGTGTTAATATTAGTAATAGTAGTATATATTATGGAATTATTTTTAAAAACTAAAATATATGTTGAAAAGACTGGCCAAATCCCACTTCTAATTAAAATTAGAAATTTTAATTTCTAATCCATAAAAAGAACTTGACCTTGCAAGCTACTTGTTGACTGCAGTCAGACCTACTTTCAATAGAAAATGACCAGATAAATGGATTTATTTTGAATGGTGCCTAAATTGGATGAATTTTGCTGAGAGATTATTACTATATGAGGTTTCTGAATCATTTTCAGTATCAGTGACTAAGAAGGGGAATTGTGAGCAAAGAAACCAATTGTCAGATTAACACAGTACTAATATGCAATGCAAATATTTTGCTACTGAAATAAAAGTGCAGACGTGCCCTTAATTACTCAAACCATCTCTCCCTGGGACATAAAAGGGTTTGTTTTGTCGCTTAGCTTTAATATATTCCGACTATCCTTGATCAGGTTTGCAAATGGGTTCAAAAGACCTTTAGGCGTGACAATGTTTTAATTCAACCCCCAAATTGTCTTTACTCTTCCAGCTACGTTTTATAGAATTGCTGCACTCTCTGTCCCCAGTCCACTGTCATGTCTGCTTTAAATAGAGACGAAACAATTATTTAAGCATCACAACCTCTATACTAGACCATATCTCCAAAGAGAGCCATGATTCTGATGCCCTCACACAGGAAAACAGGGCTAACATAATGATAATAATGATGATGATGGTGATGGTGATGATGACCACTACAGTAATAATAACCTCCAACAGCTATGGGATGTTTAACTCCATCTTCTGGTTTGAAATACCATCTTTTTTGGTACACCCCTAATTTTACCTTTAGTGGGAAACTGCTCCATTGAGCTTCAGAGACATGTATCCAACTTCCTACTCAACATCCCTAACTTGGATGGCTATGGGGCATCTACAACCTAACCTGCCCAAAGAACTGGTTTCCTATAAAATACTGGTCCTCCTATGGTCATTCCATCTTCATAAATGGAACCTACATTCTAAGCACAATTAGAATGCTTTTTTTCCCCCCACATCTCATCTTATTTAACAGCAAACCCTGCTATCTCCATCAGTCTGAAATTAGCAACTATGTTCTTTCCCACTATGCAATTCTGCTTTGCAGGAGGAATTACTACTGATATCTTTCATGTTTTATATCAAAATAGTTTTCTAATTTTGATATGTATGAAACCTTCTGAAGAATCATAGTGTCTACTAGTCACAGTTCATAAAATGAAAAATGTAATATAGAATGTATAGTCAGCAACTAATGATAGGACAAAGAGATGAAATTCATAGCAATTTAGGCTTCAAAAATTGACTTTAAGCCCAAATGATGTCTGTGTGTGTGATCATGTTTAATAGTGGGAAAAAAGCATAGAAGTATATGGGAATTCAACAACAGCTTCCAATGACAAGCATTTATTAAATACTTAATACTGGAGGATGTCTAGTACTATGCATTAAGAGAACGGAAATACAAAGATGAATAAGAAAATGTCTACATCCTCAAGGAACTCTTATTCTAGGAAGAGAGTCAGGAAAATAGTTTCAATAATCATAGACTCAGTTGTCCAAACTTACTGTAATAATTCAGAACACTATTCACCTGGTGGGAGCAACCCAATTGGATAAGGAAATAAATAAAAATTATATGGTAACTTAGCAAACCCAAACTCCATAAGTAATGTCAAACATCACAGGGCTTATGATTGATCAAATCCCATAGCTATTCATATTTAAAAAGAAAACAATGAAGAACAGAGCCTTGTAAATGGTCAAGGAATCTTTTTTTTTTTAATCTCCACATATCAGATGTAACTATGCTGTGATACAAAATGACTCCTCATGGTGAAAGGGTTTCCAGAACTGAGGTTAAAGTCTCTATTAGGTTTATTTCCCAAGAGTGTCCGTGTATTTGGGTGATCCATCCTTTAAAGACATGAACATTGCATTGGGTCATTCCAGTAAATCAAGTAAGCTACTGAGTGATATTGTGCTGGGAGCATTAAACTCCTTGTGAGCTTTAATTCAAGAATGACATAGAAAAGATGGAGCAGCAGAACACAAGCCAAGCTTTGGAAGCTTTTCTCATATACTCAGTTGTGTTTTAAAATACATTTATTATCACTGACAAGAAAATGATTCTACTAAAATGCAATCATCATGGAAACTAAACACAGCCCTAACCCAAAGCCACTGTTTACATTAAAGAACTGTTTATCCATCAAATGCTTTTTGAGGGCCTACTATGCCTTAGACACTCTGACAGAAAGAAGAAATACAAAGATGAAAAAACTTGGTCTCCAAAAGTGAAAAGATTAGTGACAAACACTCTCTTGAACAATCAATTAACATATAAAATACTTACTTGGATGAGTGTGGGTACAAAGTATTATAGATGAGAGTCTGCCTCAAAGATACAGTGAAGCTGAGTTTGAAAAGTGGAAAACAGTTAAGCTAGCAGGCAAGTGATAGAGCGTGTGATTTAGAAAAAGAGAGCAGAATTTTTAAAGGTATAGGTATTGGAAAATTTGCTGAGAAGGCAACTTCTCTGTTTCTTAACATCTGGCATTCCTTTTTAACTGTTGCTTAAACATGACATTTAGCAGAATTTTCAGCCACTGGACAGTCTGAATGATCTGTCATGGTAAACAGAATGGAATGGGTTCTTAGTCCCTATGTTAGACAAGGCTACAGTCTAAGTAGTAATATTTATTTTTCTATTATAGATATTATTAGAGGCAATCTTTCTTAGAAATATAATTTTCATTATTTTTTGTGGATTGTTGAATCTAAAAGACATAAAAGAATAATTCAGATGAAAATAAAATCTCTTAGTAAACTATGTACATTCTATTAATTGATTTTTCATTTATTTATTAAGACCACAGACATCTACTGAGAGGTTACCAGATACCCACCATGGTGCTAGACTCTGGAGACACAGAAACAGATAACATACAGCCTCAGCCTTCAAGACTCGAAGTCTAGTGGGATATTCAGATACGTTTAAACAGATGCTTATAAAATAGTGTGATCAATGTAAGAATAGAAGCAAATAGGTAACAGAAGCATGAACAAGGGTGATCTAACAAGAGTGGTTAAATATGGAGGAAACTAGTAAAATGTGACCTAGCTTTTGAATAATGAGAAAGTTGTTCTAGGTTATGTTCTAGGTTAATCATAAAGGAGGTGTAAAGTATCACGGATTGTTAGGGAAGTTCCATATAAAATTTGCTGTGCAGGAAGGCTGCTATAACCCAAGATGTAGGTAATGACTTGAAATGTATTTACACTTTCAATGTTTTGTGTTCCTTTCGCCTTCATTCTCAGCCAGATAGCGTGATTGCATTGCAGCCTGCTTTATATGGCTCTGGGCTCTTTAACATGCAATAAAGAAGCAATGTTTTCTGATACAGTGGAACAGCTGCTGTTAAGAACACGACTAACAAATGAGTCAAAATGTGCTGCTGAGAGTTAGTTAATGCATTATATCAGTGTTAATTAAAGTACTATTAAAAGGCTGACTGTTGCCTCTCATATTCCTAGAATTTATACACACACTTCATTAATCTTTGCCCTCCCTGTGGGGTAAGTCACTGCACCTCTTCATCTTCATAAGCAGAAGTACTGCCTGCCAGATAGCTGGTGTGCAGCTCAAGACAAGCAGGGCAGATCAAAGAGAAAACACCCCAGTGTTTGATAGGGATTTTACTTTCGCCTCTTTTTGGTGACAACACCCGGGTCTTTTCTTATTGCTTATCTGAGTAGACTTGTAAGATATACTCATTAAATTCCTTCTACCAATGAGGTCTACATCAATATCAAACATGCATTTTGTGTCACAGGCATATTCTCCAAGATGCAGAAGTTAAAATATATGACAAGAGTGCAAGTACTTGGAGAACATCTCTATTTTACACCATGAAACTATGGCTGAGCAGAGAAGATAATGAAAAAGAGAAGTAAAATATTGATAGGGCAGGCAAAGCACAGGATCACATGCCAAGGATTATTTGGAGACATGAGAAATAGAATCTCTCTAGATATGCTTGAAGATACGGTTTTAGAGCTGTAAGGGGCAAAAAAAATAGCAATAATAGAAGCTATCATTTATGGAAAACCTACTCCATCAGGTGCTATGTTTTGAACTTTGGATATTTTATTTCACTTAACCTCTATTGGCATTCATTGGAGGTCAAAATTATCCCCAGTTTATAGTAGAAGACGCTCAGGCTCCAGTGATTAAGTGACTTGCCCACTGTCCCACAGGTAGAAAGATGCAGAGTTGGATTCAAATGTTGATGGATCTACCTCTATCCACTTCACTCTTAGCCACTATCTTGACTTGTTTATATATTTGGTAGCAACCAGCTACCAGCAATATTCCACCTACGACTTCCAGTCAAGACAACTGACTGGGCTTTCAGGAATTGTAAACACCAATCATAGATATTATGCTTCTGTTATGACTAGTTTGTTAGAAAGTTATTGCTAGAAGAATGGATTTCAAGGTAAATTGGGGGGCTAAGGGACCATTGCTTGTCCATCAGGAAGAGTTTACAGGAAAAATATTTGAGCTCCCAAAACTCTAGAATCTCATCTTCAACTTTGTAGGACCAGACCCTCAACTCTGTCATATCTGTTCAAAAGTGATGTCTTCTGAAGTCAGAGGGACTTGTGAAATTAAACCAGTAAGAGACAACTATGCCCATTTAATAGTGTCTAATATTAAATACAACTGTAAATCTTATCACAATGGCTCATTTCAGCTGAGCAACATGTTCTTGTCCTGTAGGATGGTATACAGGAAGACAAATTATAATCAGAAGGCTGCTTAGTGAGCATGGAATCAGAGCAAAAGGGGTTGAATAAACATATCTATCTCCTCTACAACATATACCTTGCAATTAGACTAGATTACAAATGATTAAGGCATAAGACCACTCTTAGATCAACAAGAAACACACTGATAAAAATCTTGCTTTTAGCCTCTTCTTTCCTCTGGGCTGTATATAGGTCACTCCATCCTTTTGAAAAGTTGTAACTTACAGAAACACACTCAAATTCCAATGATATATTTCTGAAGTTACATTCTAGTTATTAGAATCGGACTCAAATGGCTGCACATTTTCAAAGTATCGTTAAGTGTGTTCCTTCCACAGATATCAAACTCCATTTGTTTCTTGACGATTTTTAAAAAATTATTCTTTGTAGGTGACCCTAATGTTGTTTACAACTCATGTACTTCTGAACATGTTAAGAAAAATGGCCACTATGCGTGCCACTGTTACATGAGGTGATGGGAGTGCACAGCGAGTCCTTCCATAGGCTCCTGATTGGTTTGCATGAATCCCCTCTTGCTATTCTGGCATCATTTTCTACACTGGAGCCAGAGTAATGTTTCCAAAATAGTAATTCAAACACATCAATTTTCTGCTATATTTTCTGAAATAGATAGCCTCCCATTATGCTTATTATAATCTCAAAATCCATAATATGAGCTAAAGGCCCTGTAGTATTTTGTCCCTACCAGCCTTGTCTCTCACCAAGGTCCCTTTTGTGTTGTGGACCAACCACACTGCTTGTCTCTCAATCACTTGAATGTACCAATGTATTTCCTACCAGAAAGTCTTTTTACCTGCAGTTTACCTTACCTAAGATGGTCTTTCCCCCATTTTGTCCACTCAGTTCTTACTTAATTTTTATATTTAGATAACATTTTATTCCTTAGAGAAAGACTTACCTGAGCTCATGATCTAGGTCAAGTTTCCCCTATCATATACTCTTATATTACTAGCAAACTCTCCTTCATCTACCTGCTCAAAATTTTAATTTGTACTTATTCATAGAATTATTTGATCAATATCTGTTTCTCCCACAACATTCCAAACTATACAAGGGCTCTATTTGATAAGCAGCATGTGACAAGCACAGTTATTAATGCATAGCAAGTGTTCCCAAACATTTATTGAGTAAATTAATGCAAGCCATGGTAATTTTCTGTATCTCACTGAGATTTTGTTTTGAAATTGAAAATTTTAAATTATTATATTATTATAAAGTGACTTTATACTCATTGTAAAAATTTCACCAATACAGAAAGAAATATGGGAGAGAATAAAAATCTGACAAAATTCCTGCATCTCTCCCAAGAAATGACACCTATTTCCATTTAGAGGAATATCCTCTAGGCATTTTCTCTGTGACATGTTTGTATCTGTGTGGTTTTTACACGAATAAGATCATGTTATTTGGGAAGTCTCTTTTACCATTTAATATGATGTAGAGACCTTTTAATACCAATGCATATAAATCAATTTATATTTTTGATACCCATCTGGAATTCCATTGGATGGATGTATTAAAATTTGTTTTACTTGTTATATCCTTTTAATTACTGGGTAGATTTCTTAACGCCTAAATGTTTGGAGTCTTTGTGGTAGCAACTGACAAAAACACTGATAAAGCCCTGATTTTGAAAACAGAATACTTAAGATTAAAGTGTACTAGGCCAGGCTTCCCTGGTAGCGCAGTGGTTGAGAGTCTGCCTGCCGATGCAGGGGACACGGGTTCGTGCCCCGGTCCGGGAAGATCCCACATGCCTCGGAGCGGCTGGGCCCGTGAGCCATAGCCGCCGCGTGTCCGGAGCCTCTGCTCCGCAACGGGAGAGGACACAACAGTGAGAGGCCCGCGTACGGCAAAAAAAAAGTGTACTAGGCCATGGGACTTTAGGTTTCATCATAAAATAAATTGTGTAAGAGTAACGGGAAACCAAAAATTTTGAAGATAAAGGAGACTGATCAACTGTGACCATGAAAACAATGGAAACTTTCCACTTGAATGGTTTTAGGCCCAGCTTTCTAAGAAAATCTATCTAACGGTATTCCATTTTATACCTGTTGCCTCTCACTATGAATATTATAACTATCAAAACTTAATTACAGGGCTTCCCTGGTGGCGCAGTGGTTGAGAGCCTGCCTGCTGATGAAGGGGACACGGGTTCGTGCCCCGGTCTAGGAGGATCCCACATGCCGCAGAGTGGCTGGGCCTGTGAGCCATGGCTGCTGAGCCTGCGTGTCCGGAGCCTGTGCTCCGCAATGGGAGAGGCCACAACAGTGAGAGGCCCACGTACTGCAAAAAAAAAAAACAAAACAAAAGAAACAAACAAAAAAAAACTTAATTACAGAAAGTTTCAGAAATATTTGCCATGAACCAAACATTTTACATCATTTTCTCATTGTGTTTAGAAGCCTTCTGTAGACTGCCATGGATACCCAAGGTGTGGCAATAAGATAGAGGTTAAAGTCATATACTGGGAGGAAGCCAATCAAGAATTATTTCAAAGGACGAAAAAAAAAAAAAAACAGTGTATTTACCCAGAATTTTGTTATAATGTAAAGGGGCACTTTTGTTGGAAAGTCAAACTGTTAAAGATGGTAGGGTTAACAGCAGTTTCAACTAGCAAAAGTTGATATAATCCAAGCCAGGCTCTCTTGCCATCTAACTAATTTTTCTAATCATAGCCAACTGGGGATATGGCAAGATGGGATGACCATCAATGTGAAATATTATAAAGAAAATAATTTCTATCTTAAAATTCCAGTTTTAAGATAAAGTCTATCTAAAAATTCCAGTGCCAAGATTAACAACACTGTACTTCCTTATTAAGAGGAAGCTATTTCTCCATTCAAACTAGGCTTCTTGTACCTCAGACCTGTTTTCACTTGATCAACACTGAATGGAAAGAAAGTGCAGCTGGTCACATCTCTACTCAATAGCCATGATAACCCCTCAAACTTTGTAAGCCTCTGGCTGTTTCTGCATGACATCAAGAAAACATTTTGAGAGTATTTCAAATGCTTGAGGGAAATGGTGATTTTATCAGGCCAGAGTTCAATAGCAGTGCTATGGAAATTATGGACCAGATAATTTTTTGTTAGAGAGCTGTTCTGTGCATTGTAGGATGTTTAGCAGTAGTCCTGATACCAGTACTGCCCCTCTGTCCGTGGTAACCAAAAAATACCTCCAGCCATTGTCAAATGTCCCCTAGAAGGCCAAAATCACCCACCCTATAGTGAGAAGCATGGTGTTATAGTTTTGGAGAATACTACTCAGTGACAAGGGACATGTTTGCATATCACAAAGGGTCTTGATATCTTCAATTTACCAGTAAGATGAACACAGTCTGGGATTCTAGTTCTCAGTAGACAGTAAATACCTTCATGATTAGCATCAGGCTATATCCAAGCCTGAAAAAATAGACTGTTTTCTCTGAGAAGTTCGTTGGGATGCCACCTTCCAACATATCTTAACATAAACCATGACTCCTTGCCTGCTTTGTGCCAGGTAGAATTCATGAAAAATAATCTTGAGTTTCAAGCAACTGACACTCAGTCAACGTTTAGAATCATACATGTGTCCCCAGAGACATGCAAACACATGCTTAAATCCTTATATCAGAGATATTTCTAAATCAATTCATCAGCTTCTTTGATTAATTTTTTGTTAGCACTAAAGTATAAAAGCCCTATAACTCCATATTAGCAGAGAAAGTAAGGGAGATTAACACTTCTTGGGCCCCTACTATTTCACATGCTTTAAATATATTAACATATTTAATCTTTATATCAATGTTATTGAACTATTATTCTTATTGCATTAAAAGATGGAGAAATTGAGGGGCTTCCCTGGTGGTGCAGTGGTTGAGAGTCCGTCTGCCAATGCAGGGGACACGGGTTCGTGCCCCGGTCCAGGAAGATCCCACATGCCTCGGAGCGGCTGGGCCCGTGAGCCATGGCCGCTGAGCCTGCGCGTCCGGAGCCTGTGCTCCGCAACGGGAGAGGCCACAACAGTGAGAGGCCCGCGTACGGCAAAAAAAAAAAAAAAAAAAAAAAAAAGTGCACTAGGCCATGGGACTTTAGGTTTCATCATAAAATAAATTGTATAAGAGTAACGGGAAACTGAAAATTTTGAAGATAAAGGAGACTGATCAACTGTGACCATGAAAACAATGGAAACTTTCCACTTGAATGGTTTTAGGCCCAGTTTTCTAAGAAAATCTATCTAACTGTATTCCATTTTATACATGTTGCCTCTCACTATGAATATTATAACTATCAAAACTTAATTACAGGGCTTCCCTGGTGGCGCAGTGGTTGAGAGTTCGCCTGCCGATGCAGGGGACACGGGTTCGTGCCCCGGTCCGGGAAGATCCCACATCCCGTGGAGCAGCTGGGCCCGTGAGCCATGGCCGCTGAGCCTGTGCGTCTGGAGCCTGTGCTCCGCAGCAGGAGTGGCCACAACAGTGAGAGGCCCGCGTACCGCAAAAAAAAAACAAAAAACAAACAAACTAACAAAAAAATATGGAGAAATTGAGACTTGAGTAATTTTAAGTGAATTGACCAAGATGAGACTGTAGGAGATGGCTAAGGTATGAATCTATCTTAGGTCTAACTCCAAAGCCAACATTCTCTTTCCACAATATTATGGGTCTATTTTCTTCAAGAAGTTAAAAAAAAAATCCAAAAACCTTCCTTGAACAGTTCATTTGTGGGGAAAAATGTTACATAAGATAAAATCAAAATCACTTTTGCTTTTAAAAAATAGTCCTTAAAGGATAAAAAGAACACTTACAGGTCTGAATGATATGATAATGAACACACATTTTAAGAATTGAAATTTAGAACCATTTAAAATAGAAAATGAATTCTTAGCCAAAATATGTGCTCCTGGAAAATAAAAAAGGAACATAACCAAAAGGCATTGAAACTAAATCACTTCCTGAGCCATAATGAGCTTAGGTTTTTAATCAGGCTAATGAGAAAAGATCTGTAATTCGGCAAGGCTCATGAGTCATACCATAAAGTTTCTCCCTACAGTTTCATGGCAGCCCTTGATGTATCATTCATTAGCTACTGGAAAAGTAACATTTTCAAGAACACAATGAACTGCAGACAGACAGGAAAAACAATGAGGAAGCAGCCCCTTGTCCTCCCTTCCAAACTGCCCTTTACTTCTTCAGTCAGTGTGCTCTCATTCTCTCATCTCCAAACTGTGATTACTACCTCTGGTCTATATTAATCTGGTGAATCATTGGTGGGTTTGGAAATTCCGTTCCTTATGACCTATATAATAGAAGTGTGGGGTGGTAGGGAAACTCCTGCTGGGTTGGAGTGGGGTGGAAGCACGATCAATTAACCCTTAGTTAGGCACTCTGCCCACTCCTCCCACAGGAGATCAAGAACACAGATTCTTGAAATTCATTGATATCTCTCTGTATAGTCTGTGCAGAATGGCCTCAAATATTCTAGGCATTCTTTACCAGTATGTGGGGAAAGCACGGGTGTTGGTGGTCTAGATGTGAAAACTTATCACACATGAGCAATTACCTTTTATTTTAAAGACTAAGAAGATGCAACTAGGCCCTGAAGCCAAAAAGTATCTAGAAAATCCAGAAGACCACCCAGAGAGAGAGCAAGTAGGTTTGAAGATACTTTGGAAATGACAGATAGGTACAACAGAGATACAATATAACAGGAAAAGGACAAAGTCTGGAATCAGAAGATATGAAGTACTATATGGGTCTGACACTTTTAAATGAGTGAATAGGAGCAATTCTAAATTGCCTTAAGATCTCAATTTCCCCACCTATAAAATGAGGATAATGAAAATTCTATTTCACAGGGTTGTTTAGATAATATAATGCAATAATGCATCTGAAAGTTAATTTATTATGTTTTATAATTATAGTTACTATTTTGTAATTAAGTTATAACGAGTAATAACCTTACACGATGCAGGCCCAGTCCTCACTATTTAATCAACTCTTGGCTCTTCTACCAACTTTCATGTGTTCTTCAAATGCAGGAGAGGAGAGGTCATTTCATTCATAGCTGTTTGATTCCTGGCGGAGTCCCAATACCTCATGCAGAGTGTACTCCCCTAATTTCTAGACAGATTTTCTTCTAGGCAGGCCTGGACAAAAGGCAGCTGATCTATACCTGCATTTCAGCTTCTGACCCAATCACAGCTTTCTCTTTCCTCCCTCCCTGCCTCTCTCCTTTCCCCCCTCCCTCCCTCCCTTCCTTCCTTTCTCCCAAGCAAATCCTTTATTTCCTTGTAATGTTGACTGATCTATGTTCTGTCAGTCTCCTGTCTTCTTTCCTTGGAAACCTCTGCCAGGCTGTAGGCTTAGATGCAATTACAGCTATGAACATTAGGGAGCAGCAGAATGCAAAAAGGAGCATCACTGCATCCTGAAAAAAAGCTCAGTAGCTGAGTCCACGTAAAACAGGAGCCTGGTCCACCCTGACTCCAAAATCAGAAGTACTGACTCCAAAACTATCTGACATCCCAGGAGACAGTATGGAACAGCGGCAGTCACTGAAGTCAGGAAAAACTTGGGTTTTGAATCATTTTCCAGTTGTGTGATCTTAGGAGTTACTTAATATCTCTGGGCCCTGAATTCCATTATTTAAGAGGTTAGGATCAAGATACCTTCCAAATAAGATTGTAATACGTTTTTTTTTTTTTTGGTTGCAAAACAACAAACATGGTGCCTGAGTCATAGAAGGTATTCAATAAATATTATTTTCCTTCTGTAACTTTTTACTATCACACTTGTATGGACGTTTCCAATCTTCAGTGAAGGCCAGCCTAACTCAATTTAACTATTTAGGGCCACACTTCACTAGCTGACCAGCTAGTCACCAGCCTGATATACCTCCACTCCCAACTCCTGCCTCTAAAGATTTTGAGATATCTCTACAGTTAACTCTGACTGTATTGTGACCTACAAAATGAGAAGAATTCAGCTTTATAATAACCTTGGATCAGATAGACAATGAATAGCAAAAAGACCAGTGTGATAAGAGACTCTAATGTAGCCTCTAGTGATTTCTACCTCTTGTTGCTCAGGGCCTTGTGTAATGCCTTCCCCTTGAGTAACTTCTAACCAATAGAATACAGCGACATTGAGGTGATGTCACTTTTGGACTTAAATTACAAGAGATTGTGACCTTTGTCTTGCCAGTAGATTCTTTCTTTCTCGTATTAGTCTTGATGAGACAAGAGGCATGTCAGAGAGGGCTGGATGGCAAGGAACTGAGGGTAACCTTGCCAACAAACCACAAGGAACTGAGGCTCTCAATCCAACAGCCTTTACAACTAAATCCTCCCAACAGCCATGTAAGCGAGCTTGGAAGCAGATTTTTCCTTAAGTGAGCCTTTAAATGACACCCCAACGCTGGCTAGAACCTAGACTTCAGTCTTCTAAGAGGTCTCGAAGCAGAGCACCTAGCTAAGCTATGCCCAGATTCTTATCTCCTAGAAATTATAGATAATAAAAGTGAGTTGTTTTGAGCTTTTGGGGGTAGCTTATTGCACACCAACAGATAACTTATACAAAGAACGAAAGGAGATGGGATCAGACCATAGAGTATGCAGGAGTCACATCATATAGGGTCAGGTAGACCATAGCAAAAAAATTGATTTTTATTCTAAGCGCAATGGGAAACCACTGGGAATTTTTCAGCATAGGTAAGTCATGCCCTGAATTACATTTTAGAAAGATTACACTGGCTGCTAAGATGGACTTTATAGGGCTGCTTTAGTGATATTTTACATGTCTTCTTACCAAAATTAAAATTATTTATTCTTTCTTCAGAGGAAATGGAAGTACTCTTTCTCTACCATCTCTTCAGTAACACTCAAGAGAGGACAACCTTTGTTCCCCTTGGAAACATCAACTTCAGAATCAAAAATTCCAGCATAAGAAGTTTTCTTTTTAATTTTTTTTAGGTAAATCTAGATTCACATGCAGTTGTAAGAAATGATATAGAGAGACCCTATACACTCTCCATCCAGTTTCCCCCAATGGTAACATCATGAATAACTACAATACAATATCACAACCCGGAAATTGATACAATCCACTTCACTTATTCAGATTTTACTAGATTTGCATGTCTTCATTTGAGTGTGCATTTGTGGGTGGGGGTGTGTGTATTAAGTTCTATGCAATTTTATCACACGTGAATTTTTGTAATCATCACCACAGTCAAGATAAAGAATTGTTCCATCATAGCAAGGATCCTTGAGCTACCCTTTTATAGCCACACCATCTACCTTCTCTCTCCCTCACCCACAATCCCTAGAGACCACTAATCTATTCTCCTCTATAATTTTGTCATTTCATGAATGTTACATAAATATAAATAGAATCATATGGTATATAATCATTTGCAATTAGCTTCTTTTTTCACTCAGCATAATTTCCTTGAAATTCATTAGTTATTATGGTATCAGCAGTTTCTTCCTTTTTATTGCTGATTAGAATTCCATGGTTTAGATAGACCATGGTTTGTTTAACCATCATATGTTGAAGAGCATATGGGTTGTTTTCAGTTGTTGGCTGTTATGAATAAAGCTGTTATGGACATTCCTGAGTAGGACTGTGTATGAATATAAGTCTTCGTTTCTCTGGAGTAAATGCCCTAAAAAGCAATTGCTGGGTCATATGGTAGTTGCATGTTTGGTTTTATAAGAAACCGTCAAACTACTTTCCAGAGTGCCTGTAACATTTTATATTTCCACCAGAAATGTATGACCCAGTGTTCCTGTATCCTCATCAGCATTTGCTGTTAACACTATCTTCTTTCTTTTTTTTTTTTTTTTTGCAGTACGCGGGCCTCTCACTGTTGTGGCCTCTCCCGTTGCGGAGCACAGGCTCCGGACACGCAGGCTCAGCGGCCATGGCTCACGGGCCCAGCCGCTCCGCGGCATGTGGGATCTTCCCGGACCGGGGCACGAACCCATGTCCCCTGCATCGGCAGGCGGACTCTCAACCACTGCGCCACCAAGGAAGCCCAGCACTATCTTCTTATTTTTGCCATTTTATAGGTTTATAGGGATATCTCATTGTAGTTTAATTTACAATTTTCTACTAGCTCATGATGTTGAACATCTTTTCATGTGATTATTTGCCATCTGTATATCCTCTTTAGTGAAATGTCTTAATGTATTTTACCCTTTATCTAATTGGATTGTTTTCTTTTTACTGTTGGGTTTTGAGTGTTATTTATATTTTCTTAGGCACAGTTACTCTCAGATATGTAGTTTGCAAATATTTTATACTTGTCTGTAGCTTTCATTCTCTTAACAGGTCCTTTAACAGAGTAAATATTTTAAATTTTGATAAGGTCCTATTTATTGATTTTTCCTTTTATTGGTCATATTTTTCTGTCAAGTCTAAGCACTCTGTCTAGCTTAAGCTCCCAAAGAGTCTCTCCTATTTTTTTCTGAAAGTTTTTTAAAAGGTTTTTTCCCTAAATATTTTTAGTTTTACATTTATGTTTAAGTCCCTGATCCACTGGGAGTTAATTTTTACATAGAATGTGAGGTTCAGGTTATGGTTCACTTTTTGCTTATGGATGTCCAATTGTTCCAGCCAGCATTAGCATCATGTGTTGAAAAGTCTATCCTTCCTCAACTGAATTGCTTTAGCACCTCTGTGAAAAAAAAAAAAAAAAAAGCTAGCTGGTACATGAAAACCAGAATACCAAAAAGTGGAAACAATCCCAAATGATGAATGGGTAAATAAAATGTGGTATATGGTATATTCACTCAATTGTATATTATTTGGTAATAAAACGGAATAAGGTTCTGGTACATGCTGTAAGATGGATAAACCTTGAAAACACTATGCTAAGTGAAAGGAGCCAGTCACAGAATACCAGATTGATTTCATTTGTATGAAATGTCCAGAATAAGCACATCTATAGAGACAGAAAATAGTTTAGTGTTTTCAGGGGTTGAGGAGAAGAGGAAATAGGGAGTTACTGCCAATGGATATTGAGTTTCTTTTGGGGGTGATGAAATCGCTTGTTCTAAAATAGACAGTGATGGGACTTCTCTGCTGGTCCAGGGGTTAAGACTCCACGCTTCCACTGCAGGGGACCGGGTTCAATCCCTGGTCAGGGAACTAGATCCCTCATGCCGCAACTAAGAACCTGTATGCCACAAAGAAGATCCCGCAAGCTGCAACCAGGACCCGGCGCAGCCAAATAAATAAATAAATATTTTAAAAAAAATAATAAAATTAAATAGATAGTGATGATGGTCACACAATTATGTTAATATTCTAAAAAACACAGATATTTTTCAATTTAAAGGGGTAAATTTTACAGTAAAAAAATTATATCTCAATAAATCTGCTATTTACGAAAAAACAAAAACGAATTAGTTGAGCGTATTTGCGTAGATCTGTTTCTGGCTTCTGTATTCTGTTTCATTGACTTGTGTGTCTATTCTTCTGCCAATACCATTCTGTCTTGGCCACTACAGCTATAAGCTAGAATGATTCCTCCTACTTTATTCTTCTATTTCAAAATTGTTTTAGTTATCTTAGGTCCTGTGGCTTTCCATATAAATTTTAGAATAATCTCATCTACATCAACACAAAACCTTCCTGTGATTTTGATAGGAATTACCTTAAAACTATAAATGTATAGATAGCTATATTATGCTGTATTTTCCAAATGCATTTGGTCCTGAACCCCTTTTTTAGCAGAATAACTAACATTATGCGGAACATACTTTATGAAATCCTCACTTAAGTAAATTTACCAATGACAAAATCATAAGTATAAATGTAATTTAAAGATGTCTGGTATCTCTATCGAATGTTGCCACAAACCCAAGTTTTATTACAGCTAACAGATGAGATGATTTATTTGAAACTGTAATTTTTGACTATGTATACATTTTATAATTTAAAAAAACACATGACCTTTTAAGAAATTTATCAGCCTATAATTTATGAACTGACAAGGTCAGTAGAGGTGCTAGATACCATCATCTGCTGGACAGAGGACTATGATAGAAACTATGATTTACATGAGGAAGTCAGCGTTCCTAAGCTTGATCAGCAGAGTGTGATTTGGAGAAAGAGTATCTCTAAATTTTGTAACTAATTAACATCAGCTAAGAGCAATGAAATGAGAAAGCAGGCAAAGGAATAATCAAAAGTTCATTGGACCAGGAATCAACAGACAGTGTATTTATTAGTCCCATTCCTGTTACTAACTAGCTGTGCAAATTTAGGTCAGCTTCTTAATTTCTAGAAGCTACAGCTTCCTCCTGTATATAATGAAATAGTCAGCATTTCGTAGTCGTTATGAACATGATTTAGGAATTAGAAAGCTTTAGGATTGAATCCTGACTCTGCTACTTCCTTACTTCATGACCCTGGACCAAGTTACTTGATCTCCTTAAGCTAGTGTGCTCATAAGGTTCCTGTGAGGATTAAATAAGATAATGCATATAAAGTACTTAATGCACTCAAAAACCGGTAGCTATTATCATTTGGGCACTGAATTCATTAGTGATCAAAAGTACATGCTCTGGAATCAGACTGCCTTGGTTTTTATCTCATATCCATAATTTATTAGCCACTGAACTTGGAAAAATAAATACTCTGAGCCTCAGTTATTTAATCTGTACAATGGAGATAATAAAGCTTCTATCTCTTCAAGTTGTTGTAAAGATTAAAATAATGTATGCAGGTAGAGATTGAGCTTGGAAACACACTTATCAAGCAGTAAAGAAATGCCAGATATAATCATTATTAAAGATATTCAAATAAAATGAGGCAGTTCCCATAGACCAGTAACTACAATCTAGTTACTGGGAGGTCACAGCTGTAAATCTTAATATACTTTGGTCACTTAATAGATGAAGAAATAGACATGGAAAGACAGAGATACCCAAATTGAGTCAACAGTTTTCATCAGCCTACTATATGCAAGACACAGCAACAGACACTGCATAGACTTACAATGGACAGGCACTTTTAGTAAAAGAACTGGAATTGTCACCCAAGTTTCCTCTTGACCTTAATTTTTCCACTAGACTGCATTTTTTATAATTTATAACCCAGTTTTTAATGTCTCACATTCAGGATTTTCTATATTGATTGAAAATCCTGGGTTGATGTGGTACTCCCAAAAGGCACCTCATAGTCTGCACTTCTGCTGGGAGCAGTGGTCTTATGATTAGTTCCAGCAACGTTCACAGGTGACAACACTACATGTGCCTCATGGAATCCCTGAAGCAGAATACTGTCCTTTTCAGGAAATGGGATTTTTCTCCAAATACAAAAATAATCCTTTTGCATAATGATACTGAGTTATTCATTGCAATATAAACCTACAGAAAAAGTCCCATGGAGATGCACTACATATCTTTTCTTCAGATTGACTCATTATTGTTATATTAATTGTTAATATTGTTATTTAATATAATTGTTACTACCATTAATTGATCTAGGAATCAATCCTTGTTAGAAAAACAAATACATACCTCCAAATACACTTCTTTTATCTTACTGGCCATCTAGAGTTGCAAGAGAATCAGAGAATGCACAGTAAAATTTGAATTTCCAATAAATAGCAATTTTGAAACTATAAGATATCATACATTACAAAGAACATACTTATACTAAAAAAATATATTTTATTTGAAATTGAAATTGAATTCCTGTATTTTTATTTGGTGAATATGGCAATCCTAGGATCCAGCAGACTAAAATCGTCAAATATATTTTTCTTCCCCTATCTCTAAGCTCTAAAAGGGTGGAGAGTACACCTGTCTTAGGCATCATTTGTTTCCTAGTGTCCATCACAGAACCTGACATATTATAGACACTTAATATGCACATACAGATTAAAATGAGATGGATGGTAGTTTCTTCCTTAATCAAAGACACATATGTGACTTGGTTATTAAGTTTTCAGAAAGGAAAACATTTATTCAATTATAAATTTAGATACCATCAAATGATCATATGGCTTTAGGATGAATCCTAGGAAAAGTGAAGGAGGAAACGCATGCCTGTCTTGTCAGTCAGATTAGGGAAAATCTACTATGGCAATCAGTGGGGTAATGTAATGTCAAAGCCACAGAGCCTGTAGCATTCTTGCTAGCTTATGAAATAACTAATGACTCTAACATTTGAAATACACTTTCATCATCCATTCAGGTATCCTTGACTCACCAGCACTTCTTTTTTTCTTTTCTTGCACGTTAGCAAAATCCATAGAGCTCATCTAAAAGATTGCTGAAACTTGAGCGGCTGTCTCAACGCAAGTGAAAATTCTGTGTTATTTTCTAGGATGCTTTTGAAAGCATGTTTAAAGTAAGTCTTTGACTATATTGTTGGCCTTTTAAATTCACAAACAGTAATCAAAAGAGAGGCAAATTTCTATAGTAAAATATTATTCCTGTTTTAAATGGGGTGAAGACAGAACTTGGGGTGGATGATTAGAAGAGATGGGACTTGCATTGTAGGAGTGCAGAAGGTGTGAGTATGGGTGATATCAGACTGAGCACGCCATATCTGTATGAGACAAGGGACTGAGTCCTAGGCAAAAGGACATATAAAAGGATACGAGAAGTGATTTACAACCATGAGATGCACACATTTTTATCCCTTTGGGTAATCACGACAAATGGTGACAGGAGAGGGTAAGCTACCTTTATCAGGTAAGAATCTATTCCCCTTACTTCTGAAAGGAATATCCTGATTTTACTTAAGGGAACTGCCCCTCCTCCATTGCATATTATCTTAGCTTAGCTGTCATTCAAGGTGTCCTGTTCTCCATGGCCAAAATGTGGGCACCTGAACAAGATAAGTCAATCAGATTCTCTCCGCCTGAAATTTGGATCTTGATTTGTGTGACACAAAGACTGGAAAGTATTTATAAGTATTATAAATTGACTCATTTCCCCATTAGTGATCTGAAGTGACTATCATTTCCAACTACCCAGATCCAAGTGATGTCCCAGTTACTGGGATTTCCATGTCCTTCTAACACATTCCTCTTTGCCTAAGTTAGCAAGACTAGTTTCCTGTGTTTGAATCTGAGACCTAAATGATACAAAGTTATTATTCTAGTGGGGGTAAATGATGAGGGTAGAGTGGATGGGAATTATCTCTAGCACAGCTGAATAGTATTAGCACTGTGTAGTATTAGCACACTTGAAATGCCATGGGAGCTTTTAGTAAGAAGTAATACTAGTGTCAGGAAACAGATCCAGTAGCAGAAACATTTGGGAAGCCACTGTCTCTTATTTTCAAGTTCAAATGTCTGAAAAGGGCTAGAACAAGAGAGGAAGAAATACGGTGGATGTCACACAGTAGCTCAGAAAATATGTTACCTGTATATTTACAGAACTTTCTAGGGGGATACTTTGAGTGGAAAAGGAGCCGGATGCTCCATAATAAGGGTCTAAGAGTTATTAAGCTACAGGATCTGAGTTCCAAACCACCCTCCTATATAGGGTTCTTGGTGAAGCATGTGTGTTTTACCAGGTTGTTCCCTACTAGGAATGGTGCTAGAGGGAGACTACAAAGATGAAGGGACTTGTTCCTTCCTCTTTTGATTTCTTTTCCTTTCTGCATCTCCATGGCAAGTGTTCCTTCATACTAGCAGGACCTACTACTTCAAGTGTTACTGACCAGGGTACTTGGCCTCCTTAATCAATAGAATTTGATAAGAGGCCAGACAAGAAATCCAAGCAAGGCTCTACTGGGGTCCCTGCTGCAGCAGGGGGAGGCGAGAACTACTAACAGTTTCCCTTGCTCGCTCCCTCAGCTGGTTCCTTATATGGGGTGAGGGTATGGATGTGTCCAGGGGTTGGGCCGGAGGGGTGGCTTAGGTAGTTTGTCTACCCCTTTGGTGGTGTTGTGTGCAGGGGGCATGCACTGTACCCTGCTTTTGCTCCCAGGTCTTCAGAAGTGGCAGTTGGGTTTTTGGTCTTTTTGTACCTTTTTGTCCATAATTTATTCCAACTGTGAATGCATGCAGTTATTTTTATTTCCTTATAGTTTCTTTGCATTTTGTTGCTTGAGGAGACATTTGTCCATGTGCAAGCACTGCAGCAAAGGGTCCCAAGTCCCAGGTCCCAGCCTGTCTCACAAGTTTCAATTTTTTCCTTCATATTCTCAGAATAAATTTCATAGAGCTCTCTGTGAGATGTAGCACCAGCTGCCCAGTGCCTGCCTTTCATTTTGAGTTTCAGCTCTGCATGGCCCCTTCTTGGGGCTCCAAAGGCACAAACTCAATTTGGGCCATGCTCAGAGGTGTGGGTTTCAGTTCCACAGGGTCTCTATTCTCCTTGCTCCTGAGTACCAGAATCAGTTAGACAGCATCTATACTTCTGAGGTCAGTAGGCAAGCTCTGCGGATCCTGTCCTGTAAGCTTCAAGCTTCTAATCATCACAACGTCCTCCATTTGTTCCCCCTTCCCTAAGAATGGTAGTTGCTTCTGGCAGTTAGTATCTCTGTGTTATTTCAGAGTTCTCCTCTTGACTTGCCCGTCCTTTCATGTCCATTTAACCAACTCCTTACATAGAATTATTGCTGTTAACATAACCGATGTGGATCTACTTTCTCGATCAAACTCCGACTTATAGTATTTGATTAAAAAAAGAAGTGGTTCCAGCAAATAGTCCCCCACAGAAGATTCTGGGGTTGATTTAGTTTCAGTCTAGACCTTGAATACGATGCTGAGCTTCTTGACAGTCAGAAACCAGATGCCAGTTGTTCTTGTTTCTATTGCCATACAACTAATTACCCCAGAACTTAATTGCATAAAACAACAATTTTATTTTATTTATGATTTTGTGGATCAGGAATTTGGGAAAGGGTCATCAGGTTGATTCATGCATAGAGTGTCTCATGCATTTTTATTCAGATGTCAACTGGGGCTGCAGTCATCTGAAGGCTCAAGTAGGCTTAAGGTCCTACACCAGGAGTTAGCAAATCTTTTCTCCAAAGGGATAACTAGTAAATATTTTAGGTTTCATGGACTATGTGGTCTCTGCCAAAATTACTCAGTTCTGCCATTTTAGTACAAAAGTAGTCATAAATGTCATGTAACTAAATTCATATGTCTATTTATTTTAATAAAATAACTTTAAAAATAGGCAGAGGTTGATTTGGCCCATGGTCTGTGATTTGCTAATTCCTATCTTAGATGCATCATTCAGATGATTGGAAGTTGCTGCTGGCTATGATACTGGGAGTGTTGACAGTAACACCTGCATGTAGATCCTCCATCATAAATGGGCTTAGAGTAGTCAAACATCTTATATGGAAACCGGCTTCCCATACCTCAAGAGAACAAAGTGAATGTTCCTCATTCCATCTGAGCCATAGAAATTAAAAAAATAACTTCTCTCACTCTAACATCATCATCACCATTAACAATAACAGCAAAAGAATAAATTAAAGAAAAATGGACGAGAAGAAGTATTTGAAAAAATAATGGCTAAGAACTTTCAAGAAGTTAATAACAGACACAAAGTCACAAACCCAGGAAGCTCAGAGGACAGCAAGCAGGGTTATACAACA
Organism: Monodon monoceros; assembly: GCF_005190385.1. Taxonomy (NCBI): domain Eukaryota; kingdom Metazoa; phylum Chordata; class Mammalia; order Artiodactyla; family Monodontidae; genus Monodon; species Monodon monoceros. The sequence continues at coordinate 78,823,391 of NW_021703784.1, read as the reverse complement.
ACAAAAAGATCCTTAGATATGTTGTATTCAAACTGCAGAAAACCAAAGGTAGAGAAAAAAAAAATCTTAAGAATAGTTAAAAAAGAATACTTTATCTATAAAAGGAAAAAGATAAGAATTAAAGTAATCCTTTCATCAGAAACCAGGCTAACAATAAGAGAGTGGAGGAAATATTTAAGTTTTGAAAGAAAAAACAATCTAGAATCCTATTTAAAAATTTTTTTTAAATTTGTCCTTTATTCCTTTTTAATTGAGGTATAATTGACATATAACATATTAGTTTCAAGTGTACAATATATGATTCAATATTTATATATATTACAAAATGGTCACCACAATAAGTCTAATTAACATCCATCACCATACATTGTTACAATTTTTTTATTTAACTATAGTTGATTTACAATATTGTGTTAGTTTCAGGTGTACAGCTTCAGATTCTTTTCCATTATTGGTTATTACAAGGTATTGAATATAGTTCCCTGTGCTATACAGTAAATCCTTGTTGTTATATATAGTGGTGTGTAGAATTCTATATCCAGCAAAAATTATCCCTCAAAAGTACAGGAGAAATAAAGATTTTCTCAGACAAACAAAAACAACTTACTCTACAAGAAAAGAAGTTAAAAGAAGTTCTTTTGGGAGAAGGAATATAATATAGGGGCAAAACGTAGATCTACATAAAGAAAGGAAGAGCATTAAATAAGGAATAATATAAGGTAAAAGCAAATATTATTTTTCCTTTTCTTAATTGATCTAAACAATAAGTGCTCAAAATAATAATAGTAACAATGCGTTGTGTGATTATAGCATAGGGATATGTAAAATTAACAACAGTGATGTTATAAGGGAGGATTTGGAAATACTATAATATGATATTGTAAGATATATACTATACACAAGGATAGTGTAGCAATAGTGTCACTGAAGGTGGATATAGTCTGGTAAAAATGTATATTAAAATTTTTAATGCAAGGTTTAAAACATTTATAAAGAAGTATAATTAACATACTAAGAGGGGAGATAAATTGGAATCATATAAAATGTTCAATTATAACCAGAGAAGACAAAAATGGAGAAAAAAGAAAAACAAAGAACAAATGCTACAAGTAGAAAATAGTTACAAACATGGTAGATAGTAATCCAACTAAACTAATAATCACTTTAAATATGTATGGTCTAAATACACATATTAAAAGGCAGACTGTCAGATTGGACAAAACAAAAACAAAAACAAAAGACCCAGCTATACATTGTTTACAAGAGACACATTTTAAATATAAATAATCAAATAGGTACATATAAAGAGGCAGAAAAAGATGTACCATATTAAAACTAATCTAAAGATCTTAAGAAAGCCAGGGTAGTAATTAATTCCAAAGAAAGCAAATATCAAAACAAAGGAATTTATAAGGTTTAAAGAGGAGAATTATAAAAGGGAAAAATTTCCAAGGAGGTATAACAATCTTTAACATGTATGCCCCAAACAACAGAGTGGCATAACATGTGAGCCCAAAACTGGTAGAACTGAAAGGAAGAAGATACAAATCCACGATTGAGTTTGAGTCTTCAGCATTCCTCTTTAAGCAAATGATAGATCAAGCTATCAGAAAGTCAGTAAAAACACAGCTGACGTGAACAGCACTATCAGTCAACTTGACCTAATCGACATTTACAGAATATTCCTTTTAATAACAGCAGCATACACATTCTTCTCAAGCTCATATGTAATATTCACCAATATAGATCTCATTCTGGACCAAAAAACCCCCATACTTTAAAATGACAGAAATCATGCAAAGCACATTCTCAGAAAATGTGCAATTAAACCAGAAATTAATAACAGAAAGCTGAAAAATACCAAAATATTTGGAAATTAAGCAACAAACTTTTAAATAACCCTCTGGCCCAAGTGGAAGAGGAACACAAATTTTTAAATATTTTAAATTAAAATAAAAATGCAACTATCAAAATTTGTGGGATGTTGTGAAAGTAGTGCGTAGAAGGAAATTTATATAATTAAATGCATATATTAGAAAAGAAGAAAGATCTAAAAATCAATAATCTAAGTTTACATTTTAGGACTAGTGAAATAGAGCAATTTAAGCCTAAAACAAGAAGGGAAAAATGATAATAAAAATTAGAAAATAAATCAATAAAGATAAAGCAGAAATTCAAAACAAATTAAAAATAGGGGAAAAAATCAATGAAACTAAAAACAGGTACTTTTGCAAAGATCAATATAATTGATAATCCTATAGCCGGGTTGACCAAGAAAAAAATAAAGATATAAATCACCAATAATGAAATGAAAGAGGGATCATTACTATTGGTCCCATGGACATCAAAAGGATAATAAAGGAATACTGCAAACAACTCCACAAATTTGATAAACTAGATGAAATGGGCCGATTCTTTGAAAGACACAAGTTACCAAACTTACACAAGAAGAAACTGATCCTATAAGTAGGCTGATATCTACTAAAGAAAGTGAATCAAAAATGAGCACGTTTTCAAAGAAGAAAGCACCAGACCTGGTTGGTTTCTTTGGTAAATTATACCAAATATTTATGAAGAAATAATACCAATTCTCCAACATTTTTTCTAGAAAATAGAAGAAGAGGGAATACAGGTGGAGACTACACTCAGATGGAATTAAATGGTTCCTTAAGCATGGCTGGGCAATGGTAAAGCCCTTCTTGTGATGGTGATAGAAATATCTTTTTGGTCAAACTGCTGAGTTCAAAGCCTCATGAGTTTCTTCTTGTGAATCCCCTCCCCAGTGACTAATATCTCAAGGATTTGAAAGGAGTTTGGCATAAGAGAGGCAGCATGAGAAATGGAAGATAAACGGACCTTGAAGAGAATCAGAAACAGACTTTTAATGGCTATATAAGCTTGGGCGTATATCAATTTCTGTGAGCCTCAATTCCTTCATCTGCCAAATGGTGTTAATAAAGAAGCATCTTGGGACTTCCCTGATGGTGCAGTGGTTAAGAGTCTGCCTGCCAATGCAGGGGACACGGGTTCGAGCCCTGGTCCAGGAAGATCCCACATGCCGGAGAGCAACTAAGCCTCTGTGCCACAACTACTGAGCCTGCGCTCTAGAGCCCATGAGCCACAACTACTGAGTCCATGTGCCACAACTACTGAAGCCTATGAGCCTAGAGCCCATGCCCCACAACAAGAGAAGCCACTGAAATGAGAAGTTCCTGCAATGCAATGAAGAGTAGCCCCTGCTCGCCGCAACTAGAGAAAGCCTGCACGCAGCAACAAAGACCCAATGGAGCCAAAAATAAAATAAATAAATAAATAAAAGAAGCTTCTTATAGAATCACAGTAAGGATTACACAAGATATATCTAAATATAAACATGTATATTACATTATAAATAATGGACTGCTATTGTTATCACCACCATCATCAACGTGCCAAGTTGACACCTACAGCTACAAAACATAATTCTTATGGATATAAGTACCATTGAATTATTCTCCCTAGTTTAACAATAATAAAATAATGATAACAGAAATAACAACTACTACTATAATGACAGCACTAAGAATGCTTATTGAGCACTAACTAAGCAATAGGCCCTATACCAAGTGGCATATGTGTTTCATGTGTACTTCCCACAACGTTATCTTATTCAAAGGGCTATTATGACGAGGGTCTGGCTTCCCTAGATGGTGGAATATGATAGTTTAATAGAGACATCTTGTGAGACATAAATAACCTAAGATTAGATGTAGCCACTCATAAGTTTTCTTTCGTTAAATCATTACATATAAGCCAAAAAGGAAAAATCAGTTTTGCAATGCAGTATGGTATTCATAAAAGGCTGCTAAGTTCCCAAAGAGATTAATCTACTTCTAACTCTGAAGAGCAATATAACAATCAGGAACCACCAAGCTTTATATTTCTAAATTATTTAGTATTCTCTAATATTTATTAAAAGAAACATGAGCAGTATGATTTCTATTGGTTGAGCATTAATTGAAAGAAAAAATACTGATGGTTTGTAATGATAGCAGGTTATTTTTAAAGAAAGGTAAAAATTGAAAAATGCTTCTTTATCCCGCAAAGATATTTATATAATTTATTTAAAATAGTTTTTTTTCTTTACCTGATATTTCTAAAATCTTTGTTAAACTTCCCTTGGAAAAATGATAATATAAATTATTTCTTGTACATACCAGAATGCTATTAAAAATAATGTGCATGGCTTGTTCTCTTTCTTCAGGAGGTTTATTATTTTTTTCTCACATAGTATCCAGCTTAGTCTAAAGTGGTAGCATCAAGAGGGAGCATGGAGGATGGCTCTTAAAGTCAGACATTTTTTGTTTAATTTTGTTTTTTATATATATTTTCTGATTTTTTGAGATATAATTAATGCATACATTGTATAAGTTCAAGGTATATGATATAAAGATTTGATAAATGTATATATTGCAAAATTATTACCATAGTGTTAACAGCCACCACCTCACATAGTTACAAATGTACTTTTCCTTGTGATGAAAACTTTTAAGATCTACTATCTTAGCAACTTTCAAATATACAATACAGTATTATTAACTGTAGTCACCATGCTGTACATTATGTCCCCCAAAACTTACTTGTCTTATAACTGGAAGTTTGTGCCTTTTGACCACCTCCACCCAATGTCCCCACTCCCACGCCTCTGGAAACCACTAATCTGATCTCTGTTTCTATGAGTTTGTTTTTTTCAGATTTCACATGTAAGTGAGATCTTACAATATGTGTCTTTCTCTGTCTGAAAAGTCAAACTTCAATTTCAATATAAACCTAACCAAGTCTATGCTCTGTGACTGGGTAAGTTGCTTAGTGTATTACTTTTCTCATCTATAAACTGGCTGTAAGAAGTGTATCCATTGATCAGGGGTATTGAGCTGATTAAAGATATATATTTATGAAGTGTCTGCCTTAGTATGTGGCATAGAGACATTCAATAAAGATTAATTCTCTTTTCTTCAATTCATAACTGAGCCTTCAATGTATCTCTTAGAAAAGACAAAAGTGGTTATTCTTCTGACATCAATCCAAATTGGACTTCACATATGTATAATTATAAACTATGTGCAAATGCCCTCTACATGATACTATCCAATGAATATTCACGGAAATACTGAAAGGTATACATCCTTCTCCTCATATAGGTCAGGAAACCATGCTGCAGAGAGCATTAAGCAACTTATTTATGCACACCTAGGAAGTGCTGAAGAAGACCTGATGTTGTGCTCCAGAAATTCTGACCTTGAGTTCCCTAACCTGACCTTGAGACCACTTTAGCTAACCACTTTAATGCTTTCAGTTTGACTGGCAATTTGGTTGCTCTCCCATGGGGTCTGAGACCTCAGGAAGCTTGGTATGGCTTCAAGTCTTCTCTGCCTAGCATCCAGGCTGCCCGTCATTTTATGTGATGATGATCCTGGAAATTCTGTGAAGTTATCACCTTTTAGGGCTACAGAAAGGAAATAGAAAACAGGTCTCTTATTTTCAACTTCCACTCATCTGGAGTATTTATTGGCCCCTATCTACCTGGAGGACACCTGAGTTGCAAAAATGAGCAAGTTGTAGCAATTCTCAAACACCCGCTAATAACTATATTGCAAAACCGCCATAGGCTAAGTTGACCATTCACAATTTTTAGGTTGTTTTCTTTTGGTAATATCAGGTTGCTCTGATATTTAGAGATAGAAAAGCTCTTGTTCCTTGCCCTTCCCCACTACCAAGTGTTTTCTTATAATGTGAACAAGTCTAGTACGATATCTGCCACAGGTATGAACATTTCTTAGCACAGGTCCAAAAGCAGTCATACAACCTGTCCTGCATGCTTAATACTTTCTGCTTTTTGCCCTGTTAAGCCCTCAACAAACCTTGAATGAAAGGTTTATTATGAGGCAAATGCAGAAATGATTCTATGGCAGGATCAGATATGACCATAGGTAGATCACACAGGGTAACTTTGCTCTGGAGAGGACAAGGGGTAAAAACCCAGGCAGTATAAATTTTTAGACCAAATGTACAATTCCAAATTTGGCTGCTGGGCCTAATTGTGTTTATAATTTTTCAAATTCCATTCATGCAAGAGCAGACATGCCTATACAGTATTTGTATACATCTCATATTTAGAATATTTACTTTCAACCCAGAAGTTGTTTCTTACATCCCTCAGCCAATTTGTTAGTGCATTTTTAGAAAGCTTTTGAAGTACTTGCTATGAAGTTTTGGGGAAACAAGAAACCCTGATCAGGACTTTTTGGTGTTAACCTTGGAATGTAAATTTATGATTAGGGTGATTTAAATGCTAACTAACTGCCATCTGATTGTAAGTTAAAATTAACTTACCTACACATGTATCTAGGTCACCCAATCAGTGTTTTCCAAACTGGGGTTCTCAGTGATCATTAATAAGTAACGAAAACAATTTTATGTATCAAGAGCAACAGTTTTACAAAATGATATGTAATAGAAAAAACGTCAAAATACAGGGGCATGAAAAGGAAGGGTAAATACTTCCCTTAATATGTTTATATCAGTTATATGTGTATGTGTGTATTGACACTTGCATGTGTGTTTGTGTGTGTGTGTGTGGTGTGTACATACTAAATTTCAGTGTATAATGTACTTCAAACTATGGGTTGAAGTAATAAAAAAGAAGGTTGAAAACTTATTCTTCCAGAGGTATTTTCAAATAAATTATAGACAACATAACAATCATACTCTTTGCTCTCTTCTCTAAATCTCTCTTACTCTTCCAGCTCAGAGAGGATTTATCACTCCTAAAAAGAGGAAAAAAAAAAACCCTCATGAAGTATTCTTACAAAAATTGCACCTCTTTATAGCAGGACTTCTGCTTTTGAACACTGAAAATGAAGGGTTTAGATCTTTGGTTCTGCTCTGATCCATTCCTCTTGGACAACAGAAGCCTCATGTCTAATGGTCAAAACTGGTAAAGTCATGAATTTAAAAGAAGTTCATAGAGAAAGCAAGCCAACACAGTTTAACATTAACATTATCATCTGAGCTCGCTAGCATATAGTACCACCTTTTTAAGTAACAATTCCAGAAATATCTGGTGGGTACGCATGTGAGGCTGGCTTAAGAAAAGAGTCAGGAAATCTGGAGATGAGAATGGAAAAAAGGAGAGAGATTTGGAATATATTAAAAACTTAAAATTGGTAGAATTCATTATGTAGGTGAAGAAAGGGGTTAGGACAACTTTAAGATTTCTGGCTTGAGGGACTGCTTAGGAAGGAAATGTCCTTAAGTGAGAAGGGAAACTCATGTGTCTGTGTTTCTGTGTGTGTCCAACAGGAATGAAAGTAGAGATCACGTTGACTTTGAGCTACCTGTGGGATACACCATTGGAGATACTCAGCAAACAGCTGTCTGAATGAGTCCACAGCTAAAGAGAAAGGCCTGTACTAGAGATAGAGTTTAGTGTCATCAGCATATCTGGTGATTGTTGAAGCTCTGGAAGAAAAGGAGACTTCTCAGAGAGAAGATGCTGACTTAGACAATTTGAAGGCTAACAATGGAACTTGAGATAACATAGCATTTCAAGCATGAACAGAAGAAACAACCCATTTAGAAAAAATGACAAATAATAGTGAGATAGGGAAGAAACACAGGGAGAGCTATCTCATAAATCAAGGAAAGACAATTTCAAGAAGGAGAAAGTCAACACTGTTCCATGTCACAGGGGGTCAAGTAATATAAGAACTAAGAACCCGGCAGGGCAGGAATAAAGACACAGACGTAGAGAATGGACTTGAGGACTTGGGGCCGGGAGAGGAAGCTGGGACGAAGTGAGAGAGTAGCACTGACATATATACACTACCATATGTAAAATGGATGGCTAGTGGGAAGCTGCTGCATAGCACAGGGAGATCAGATTGATGCTTTGTGACGACCTAGAGGGGTGGGATAGAGAGGATGGGAGGCTGGCTTAAGAGGGAGGGGATATGGGGATATATGTATACATATAGCTGATTCACTTTTTTGTATAGCAGAAACTAACACAACATTGTAAAGCAATTATACACCAATAAAGATATAAAAAAAAAATCTAAGGGGCTTCCCTGGTGGTGCAGTGGTTGAGAGTCCGCCTGCCAATGCAGGGGACATGGGTTCATGCCCCGGTCCAGGAGGATCCCATATGCTGTGGAGCAGCTGGGCCCGTGAGCCATGGCCGCTGAGCCTGTGCGTCTGGAGCCTGTGCTCCGCAACGGGAGAGGCCACAACAGTGAGAGGCCCGCGTACCACAAAAAAAAAAAAAAAAAATCTAAGAACTTTTAGAGTGACAACATGAATATTCCGGGAGTACCTTCAAGACAGCGGAGGAGTAAGACATGGAGATCACCTTCCTCCCCACAAATACATCAAAAATACATCTACATGTGGAACAACTCCTACAGAACACCTACTGAACGCTGGCAGAAGACCTCAGACTTCCCAAAAGAAGGCAGAGCACCACCTAAACAAGCTCCAGAGACGGGTACAAGCCGCAGCATTCAGCTTGGACACCAGGAACAGGCATGAAATGCAAACGCGGCTGCTGCAGCCACCAAGAATACTGTGTGCGAGCACAGGTCACTATCCACATGTCCCCCTCTGCCCCAGGAGCCTGTGCAGCCCACCACTGCCAGGGTCCTGAGGTCCAGGGACAACTTCCCCAGGAGAACACAAGGCACACTTCAGGCTGTTGCATCATCATGCAGGCCTCTGCCGTGGCAGGCTTGCCCTGCATTCCAATTCTAACTACCGTGCTCGTCCCTCCCACCAGCACGGGTGAGCAAGAGCCCCCAATCAGTCGCCGCTTTAACCGCATCCTGTCTGGGCGGGAACAGGAGCCTAAGGGCAACCTCCACGCAAAGGTGGGGTCAAAAGCACAGCTGAACCCCAGAAGCTGTGCGAAAAAAGAAGAGAAAGGGAAGTTTCTTGGTGCAGCCTCAGGAGCAGCGGATTAAATCCCCACAATCAACTTGATGTACCCTGCATCTGTGGAATACCTGAATAGACAATGAATCAACCCAAAACTGAGGTGGTGGACTTTGGGAGCAACTGTAGGCTGGGGTTTGCTGTGTGCAGCTGACTTGTTTCTGATTTTTATGTTTACCTTGGTATAGATTTTAGCGCTTGTTACCATTGGTGGATTTGTTTATTGGTTTGGTTCCTCTCTTCTTTTTTTAATAATTTTTAATCTTTTTAATTATTTTTAAAATTTTAATTATTTTATTTTATATTTTTTCTTTCTTTTTATTCTCCCTTTTCTTCTGAGCCATGTGGCTGACAGGGTCTTGGTGCTCTGGCATGATGACAGGCCTGAGCCTCTGAGGTGGGAGAGCCGAGTCCAAGACATTGGACCAACAGAGACCTACCAGCCCCATGTAATATCAATCAGCGAGAGCTCTCCCAGAGATCTCCATCTCAATGCTAAGACCCAGCTGCACCCAATGGCCAGCAAGCTCCAGTGCTGGATGCCCCATGCCAAACAACTAGCAAGACAGGAACAAAACCCCACCCATTAGAAGAGAGGCTGCCTAAAATCATACTAAGTTCAAAGACATCCCAAAACACACCACCGGACACAGCCCTGCCCACCAGAAAGACAAGATCCAGCTGCACCCACCAGAACAAAGGCACCAGTCCCCTCCAGCAGGGAGCCTACACAAGTCAGTGACCCAACCTTACCCACTGGGGCAGATAGCAAAAACAATGGGAACGATGAACCTGCAGCCTATGAAAAAGAAACCCCCAAAATAGTAAGTTAAGCAAAATGAGAAGATGGAGAAACACACAGCAGATGAAGGAGCAAGTTAAAAACCCACCAGACCAAACAAATGCAGAGGAAATAGGCAGTCTACCTGAAAAAGAATTCAGAATAATGACAGTGAAGATGATCCAAAATCTTGGAAATAGAATGGAGAAAATACAAGAAACGTTTCACAAGGACATAGAAAAACTAAAGAGCAAACAAAGAGTGATGAACAACACAAGAAATGAAATTAAAAATTCTCTAGAAGGAAAAGCAGAATAACTGGAGCAGAAGAATGGATAAGTGACCTGGAAGATAAAATAGTGGAAATAATTACCGCAGAGCAGAATAAAAAGAAAAGAATAGAGGACAGTCTCAGAGACCTCTGGCACAACACTGAATGCACCAACATTCAAATTACAGGGGTCCCAGAAGAAGAGAAAAAGAAAGGGTCTGAGAAAATATTTGAAGAGATTATAGTTGAAAACTTCCCTAAAGGAAATAGTCAATCAAGTCCAGGAAGCAGAGACAGTCCTATACAGGATAAATCAAATCAGAAACACACCAAGACACATATTAATCAAACTATCAAAAAGTAAATACAAAGAAAAAATATTAAAAGCCGCAAGGGAAAAGCAACAAATAACATACAAGGGAATCCCCATAAGGTTAACAGCTGATCTTTCAGCAGAAACTCTGTAAGCCAGAAGGGAGTGGCAGGACATATTTAAAGTGATGAAAGGGAAAACCTACAATCAAGATTACTCTACCCAGCAAGGATCTCATGCAGATTTGATGGAGAAATTAAAATCTTTACAGACAAGCAAAAGTTAAGAGAATTCAGCACCACCAAACCAGCTTTACAACAAGTGCTAAAGGAACTTCTCTAGGCAGGAAACACAAGAGAAGGAAAATACCTACAAAAACAAACCCAAAACAATTAAGAAAGTGGTAATAGGACCATAAATTATATAGGACCATAATTACCTTAAATGTAATGGATTAAACGCTCCAACCAAAAGACACAGACTGCCTGAAAGAATACAAAAACAAGACCCATATATATGCTGTCTACAAGAGACCCACTTCAGACCTAGGGACACATACAGACTGAAAGTGAGGGGATGGAGAAAGATATTACATGCAAATGGAAATCAAAAGGAAGCTGGAGTAGCAATTCTCATATCAGACAAAACAGACTTTAAAATAAAGACTATTACAAGAGACAAAGAAGGACACTACATAATGATCAAGGGATCAATCCATGAAGAAGATATAACAATTGTAAATATTTATCCACCCAACATAAGAGCACCTCAAGAGATAAGGCAAATGCTAACAGTCATAAAAGGGGAAATTGACAATAACATAATAATAGTAGGGGACTTTAATGTCTCACTTTCACCAATGGACAGATCATCGAAAATGAAAATAAATAAGGAAACACAAGCTTTAAATGACACATTAAACAAGATGGACTTAATTGATATTATAGGACATTCCATCCAAAAACAACAGAATACACTTTCTTCTCAAGTGCTCATGGAACATTCTCCAGGATAGATCATATCTTGGCGCACAAATCAAGCCTTGTTAAATTTAAGAAAATTGAACTCACATCAAGTATCTTTTCCGACCAAAACGCTATGACACTAGATATCAATTATGGGAAAAAATCTGTAAAAAATACAAACACATGGAGGGTAAACATCACACTACTAAATAACAAAGAGATCACTGAAGAAATCAAAGAGGAAATCAAAAAATGCCTAGAAACAAACGACAATGAAAACACAATGACCCAAAACCTATGGGACGCAGCAAAAGCAGTTCTAAGAGGGAAATTTATAGCAATACAATCCTACCTCAAGAAACAAGAAAAATCTCAAATAAGCAACCTAAACTTACACCCAAATCAATTAGAGAAAGAAGAACAAAAAAACCCCCAAAGTTAGTAGAAGGAAAGAAATCATAACGATCAGATCAGAAATCAATGAAAAAGAAGTGAAGGAAAAGATAACAAAGATCAATAAAAATAAAAGCTGGTTCTTTGAGAAGATAAACAAAATTGATAAACCACTAGCCAGGCTCATCAATAAAAAAAGGGAGAAGACTCAAATCAACAGAATCAGAAATGAAAAAGGAGGAGTAATAACTGACACTGCAGAAATACAAGAATCATGAGGGATTACTAAAAGCAACTATATGCCAATAAAATGGACAACCTGGAAGAAATGGACAAATTCTTAGAACAGCACAACCTTCCAAGACTGAACCAGGAAGAAAGAGAAAATATAAACAGACCAATCACAAGCACTGAAATTGAAAATGTGATTAAAAATCTTCCAACAAACAAAAGCCCAGGACCAGATGGTTTCACAGGCAAATTCTATCAAAAATTTAGAGAAGAGCTAACACCTAACCTTCTCAAACTCTTCCAAAATATAGCAGAGGGAGGAACACTCCCAAACTCATTCCATGAGGCCACCATCACCCTGATACCAAAATCAAAGATGTCACAAAAAAAGAAAACTACAGACCAATATCACTGATGAACATAGATGTAAAAATCCTCAACAAAATACTAGCAAACAGAATCCAACAGTACATTAAAAGGATCATACACAATGATCAAGTGGTGTTTATTCCAGTAATGCAAGGATTCTTCAATATACACAAATCAATAAATGTGATACACCATATTAACAAACTGAAGGATAAAAACCATATGATTATCTCATAGATGCAGAAAAAACTTTTGGCAAAATTCAACACTGAATAATGATAAAAAAAAAACTCTCCAGAAAGTAGTCATAAAAGAAACTTACCTCAACGTAATAAAGGCCATGTATGACAGTCCCACAGCCAACATAATTCTCAATGGGGAAAAACTGAAACCATTTCCTGTAAAATCAGGAACAAAACAAGGATGCCCACTCTCACCACTATTATTCAACATAGTTTTGGAAGTTTTAGCCACAGCAATCAGAGAAGAAAAAGAAATAAAAGGAATCCAAACGAAAAAGAAGAAATAAAACTGTCACTCTTTGACAATGACATGACACTATACATAAAGAATCCTAAAGATGCCACCAGAAAACTACTAGAGCTAATCAATGAATTTGGTAAAGTTGCAGGGTACAAAATTCATGCACAGAAATCTCTTGCAGTCCTATATGCTAATGATGAAAAATCTGAAAAAGAAATTAAGGAAACACTCCCATTTACCATTGCAACAAAAAGAACAAAATACCTAGGAATAAACCTACCTAGGGAGAAAAAAGACCTGTATGCAGAAAACTATGAGACACTGATGAAAGAAATTAAAGATGATACAAGCAGATGGAGAGATATACCATGTTCTCAGATTGGAAGAATCAATATTGTGAAAATGACTATACTACTCAAAGCAGTCTACAGAATCAGTGCAATCCCTATCAAATTACCAATGGCATTTTTTACATAACTAGAACAAAAAATCTTAAAATTTGTATGGAGATATGAAAGACCCCGAATAGCCAAAGCAGTCTTTAGGGAAAAAAAAAACAGAGCTGGAGGAATCAGACTCCCTGACTTCAGACTATACTACAAAGCTACAGTAATCAAGAAAATATGGTACTGGCACAAAAACAGAAATATAGATCAATGGAACAGGATAGAAAGCCCAGAGATAAACCCACACACCTATGGTCAACTAATCTATGACAAAGGAGGCAAGGATCACAATGGAGAAAAGACAGTCTTTTCAATAAGTGGTGCTGGGAAAACTGGACAGCTACTTGTAAAAGAAAGAAATTACAACACCTCCTAACACCATACACAAAAAAACCTCAAAATGGATTAAAGACCTAAATGTAAGGCCAGACACTATAAAACTCTTAGAGGAAAACACAGGAAGAACACTCTTTGACATAAATCACTGCAAGATCCTATTTCATCTACCTCCTAGAGAAAGGGAAATAAAAACAAAAATAAACAAATGTGACCTAATGAAATTTAAAAGCTTTTTCACAGCAAAGGAAACCATAAACAAGATGAAAAGACAATCCTCAGAATGGGAGAAAATATTTGCAAATGAAGCAACTGACAAAGGATTAATCTCCAAAATTTACAAGCAGCTCATGCAGCTCAATATCAAAAAAACAAACAACCCATTCCAAAATTGGGCAGAAAATCTAAATAGACATTTCTCCAAAGAAGATATACAGATGGCCAACAAACACATGAAAGGATGCTCAACATCACTAATCATTAGAGAAATGCAAATCAAAACTACAATGAGGTATCACCTCACACAGGTCAGAATGGACATCATCAAAAAATCTACAAACAATAAATGCTGGAGAGGGTGTGGAGAAAAGGGAACACTCTTGCACTGTTGGTGGGACTGTAAATTGATACAGCCAAAATGGAGAACAGTATGGAGGTTCCTTATAAAAACTAAAAACAGAACAACCATACAACCCAGCAATCGCACTACTGGGCATATAGCCTGAGAAAACCATAATTCAAAAAGAGTCATGTACCACAATGTTCATTGCAGCTCTATTTACAACATCCGGTACATGGAAGCAACCTAAGTGTCCATCGAAAGATGAATGGATAGAGAAGATGTGGCACATATATACAATAGAATATTACTCAGCCATATAAAGAAACGAAATTGAGTTATCTGTAGTGAGGTGGATGGGCGTAGAGGCTGTCATACAGAGTGAAGTAAGTCAGAAAGAGAAAAACAAGTACTGTATGCTAACACATATATATGGAATTTAAGAAAAAAAAATGTCATGAAGAACCTAGGGGTAAGACAGGAATAAAGGCACAGATCTACTAGAGAATGGACTTGAGGATATGGGGAGGGGGAAGGGTAAGCTGTGACAAAGCGAGAGAGAGGCATGGACATATATACACTACCCAACGTAAGGTAGATAGCTAGTGGGAAGCAGCCGCATAGCACAGGGAGATCAGCTCAGTGCTTTGTGACTGCCTGGAGGGGTGGGACAAGGAGGGTGGGAGGGAGGGAGACGCAAGAGGGAAGAGATATGGGAACACATGTATATGTATAACTGATTCACTTTGTTATAAAGCAGAAACTAACATACCATTGTAAAGCAATTATACTCCAATGAAGATGTAAAAAAAAAAAAAAGACTCAGATGTAGAGAATGGACTTGAGGACATGGGGATGGGGAAGGGTTAGCTGGGACGAAGTGACAGAGTAGCACTGACATATATACACTACCAAATGCAAAATAGGTAGCTAGTGGGAAGCAGCTACATTGCACAGGGAGAGCAGCTCGGTGCTTTGTGACCACCTGGAGGGGTGGGATAGGGAGGCTGGGAGGGAGACACAAGAGGGAGGGGATATGAGGATATATGTATATATATAGCTGATTCACTTTGTTATACAGCAGAAACTAACACACCATTGTAAAGAAATTATACTCCAATAAAGATGTTAAAAAATAAAACACGTATATTCCATTTTAACTTAGGATGATTAATTTTAGGGAACTGGTAAAGAAAGAAGCTTGATTGCAGCTAGTTGAGGAGTAGGATCTGTGGGGAAGAAATGGAAGTGAGTATGAACTGTGCTTTTGAAGAATGTGGGTATGAAGAGGAGAAAGAAATCAGTAGCTTAGGATTCACAGGATCAAGAAGAGGCAGGGATGACACCTTCCATAATTTTATATGTTCTGGTAAAGAGTTTTTGTGTATAATAAAAACTAAATAAGATATTAATTCTTGTCTCTCATTCTTAATTGGAATTGTCAATGTGACATTCATCTGATGTCCAAAAGTACCTTAAATTTAGCCAATTTATATATTCCATCCCCAATCCTATCTATCTACCATCTTATTTATATCAAATGATGGCAACATTGATCAGTAAAACAAATAAACAAATGTATCAGAATTTTCACTGACTTTTCCCTTCTTACTTTCTCCCATACTTCCCATGTCGCAGGAGCTATTGTTTCTGTACATGTAAAATATAGGGAGAATATTCCCACCTCTACTTTGACTACCCTGTTCTGACTCACCACCATCTCACTTCTAGATTTCTCTGCCATAGGCTCCTAACAGCATCTGTATAGTCTATTTTCCACCCACAATAGCCAAAGTATGCCTTATAAAATGTAAGTCACCTAATGTCACAGAGATACACAAAGCCACCCAATGGTTTCCCATTTCTCTCAGATTAAAGTCAAAATAATTACAATGGCCTTCATGACTGCATTATCTGGGCCCTGTTTCTTTGCAGTCTGGCCCCATCTCCTGCTCTCTCTGCTTCAAGCCACACCCACCTCCACATGTCTTCGAATAGTTAAACAAAACCTCTCAAATCCTTTATACTGCTTACTCTCACTTCTGGGAATTCTCTTCTCCAGAATAGTCAGTAAAGCTAAATCTCTTACTTCCTTCAAGTCTTTGCTCAGGTTTCACCTTATAACAAGGACTACCTTGACCACCTTATTCAAAAGTGTCAAATCTCCCCAATAATTTTTTGTTTGTTTTGTTCTCTGTTGTGTTCTAAGTACTTTGGACAGTTCCTGGCATAAAACAGGTGCTCATAAATACTTAGTATTGTTGAATGAATCTGTGAATGAGCAAATTTAGTCATTTCTGATCACTTCCAGCTTCCGGAAGAACATCACTCTGTGTAGTACTGACAAGATATGTATATATAGGTAGTTTGGACATCTTTATGTTTTAAGAGAAGCATAATTTTAAGTGCCAATATGCCAATACAGTGTCAACTTAGAAAGTGTTTGAAAATAATTATTGGGGACCAAATGCTATTTCCGGGGAAGAGAATATTCACAGGAAATGGGCTCAATTCCAGTGCAATAATATACATCCTCTTCTCTTGCCCCCAAGGACTGCCTGACTCATCTTCATTTAAAGGAGTCCACAGCTTCAAGGCAAATCACTTTGTGTACTAAAGCTGCAAGACCCACTCCATAGGATACCACCCACACTGGGAGGCTATTATTATATGCCATATTTCAGAACTTGAGTACCTATTACATTATTTAACTAGATTTGGGAGCTGGGAAAAAGTTTATATTCTGTCTTCCTGCTCCAACCAGGATTGCTGCGTTTGTTCAGAATGCCCAATGCAAATAAAGACACAGACGTAGAGTATGGACTTGAGGACACGGGGAGGGGGGAGGGTAAGCTGGGATGAAGTTAGAGAGTGGGATAGACATATATACACTACCAAATGTAAAACAGATAGCTAGTGGGAAGCAGCCGCATAGCACAGGGAGATCAGCTCAGTGCTTTGTGACCACCTAGAGGGGTGGGATAGGGATGGTGGGAGGGAGACGCAAGAGGGAGGAGATATGGTATAGCTGATTCACTTTGTTATAAAGCAGCAACTAACACACCATTGTAAAGCAATTATACTCCAATAAATAAATAAAAATAAAAGCAGAAAGAAAAAAAAAAGAATGTCCAATGGATAGGGTAGTCATAACATTTATCATCCAACTTAGGGCATTTTTGTGATTGAAAAGGAGTACTATTAATAATAATAACAGGGTACAAAACAGGAATATGGTCACCCAGCTATGGATATGAGGACTCTGATGTGGTAGTGCTATGAAAGGTCTTAGTCATAGCCCCTTCATTTGCTGGATCATCGGTTGGTTGGCCTGGTGAGTCCTAGGGGAGGGACTGAAATGGTTCAGAAGCTTTAAGATACTTGGGGAACTTGGAGCATTGGGCATTTTCTCACGGGTATAGATAAAGAACTTCTACATTTTAGCAACCACACTTGCTGAGCATTCTCCCTGTGACTTTAAACCTCACTTTGCCTAGGACAGTCCTGTTTTATGCTTATTGTCACAGTGGAATTATTAACAACTGCCTTTTATTTTCAATTTTTCCCAGTTTAGATTATAAATCATTGCTATAATTTACTTCTTTGAAAAACTGCTATTTCATCAGAATCTGCAAATTATACCAGAGCATTGAAATCTGTGACTTGGTGAGCAAAATAGAAAAAAAAAAAGAGGGTTCAAGACCTGCTGTACTAGATTGCACCCACGTCCTACAGATTTAACCCTCCACCCAAAGTCATATAAGTAATTTGATCAGTTTCTCACCTCAGTTCTACTAAACCAACGTGGTCTTGCTAACAATCAGACTCATGCCATTTCCACTTCTACTTATTTTCTAATGTATATTACCAACATTTATTGGTTTTTAAATTTTAAATATGCGAGTTTAATCCTAATAAGTCCATAGAACTGTAAAATCCTTGGGCCCGTTTTATACAGTCAGCCCTCTACATACAAGAGTTCTGCATCCACAGATTCAACCAACCAGGGATCAAAAATATTGGAACAAAAATTCCAGAAAGTTCAAAAAAGCAAAACTCGAATTTTCTTCTCACAAGCAATTATTTCTTTCATGTACATTGTATTTACAACTCTTTACATAGCACTTCCATTGTATTAGGTATTATAAGTAATCTAGAGATGATTTAATATGAGGATGTGCATTGGTTATAGGTTATAGGATAAGTCATTTTATTGTAAGGGATTTGAGCATCTGCGGATTTTGGTATCCATGGGGGTCATGGAACCAATGCCCCCACAAATACCAAGGGACAACTGTAAATCCTCTTTAGCATTAATCAAATATCGTTATGAACTGGAACATTTTTCCATGCTAGACTACAAAGTATATATTACCAAACTACTCCTGTGAATAATCAAAAGTGGTTTGTACCTCTTTGCATAGCCTTCTAGGAGCATCTGCACTAAATCATTTCTCTGTCTCAAGTGGACAAGGACAAGGCCTTTTATCATGCTCATGTAATAACTACACATTATTTCTCCCACCATTATTTTCCCTCTTTTCTGATTAAAAAAAAGTATCTTTTTATTTACCTCACTTAAAATTTACCTTTTTAACCATATAGATTTTATTAAAATTTCCATCCACAAGACATTAAAATTATTCTATTACATTATTATGTAAATCACATATATTTATATAAATTTCCATTTAAATAATATGTTTATATAATATTACAATATGATAATTTTATATTTTAATGAGGTTTGATATAAATAATTAATTAGAGATATAAGAAAATTTATATTCATGGTTACAGGTTGCCACTCAATTTCTTATTATTTTGGACCAGCCTTTCCTATAGTGTCTCCACTGAAGAGTCTCTTGAGCCAGACATCTCAGCTTGAATTTTGCCTCCATATTTAATAAACTGTATATCGGACAACTGACTTAACCTATTTTTCCTTAGTCTCCTTTTCTATAAAATGTAGAAAATAATAATACTTACCTTATAGGGTTGCAGCAAGGATTAAATGAGTCACTGCACGCAATGGTGTTATAAAGTTGCCTGGCTCATAATAAGCATTTTATATGTTTGAGCTTAAAAGTATTTGAAAAGGCAAAGTGGTATATTGTATAGTGTGAATGAGGCTAGCAATTCGATGTTATGGATTTGGATCCACATCTGCATTTACTAGCTTTGTCACACTGAGGGTGTTAGATCTCCCAGAATTTTTCTTTCCTTCCTTCCTTCCTTCCTTCCTTCCTTCCTTCCTTCCTTCCTTCCTTCCTTCCTTCCTTCCTTCCTCCCTCCCTCCCTCCCTTCCTTCCTTTCTTGTCATTAAAATAGGGACAATAATACCTGTACCAGAATAATGATATAGACTTGGGATCACTTATTTTAAAACAATTATTAAGGTGTTAATTATAGTTTTCCAAACTTGTGCGCTTAGAATCATAGGACTTAACAGGAGTTGGAATTTCTTTAATATAATCCTCTGCAATAAAATCCTTCCAATTGCACGGTTTGATGGATCACTGACTCTCTGACCTGAAAGTTGTAAAGAATTCAGCCACTTCCCTCAAAAGTCCATTTCAGCAGTGCAAATAGAATTGCCACATAACTGAGTTAGTGTTTTTCAAATACTAAGTTGCGATGCATCAGTGCTCATAAAATCAGTCTGGTGGATGGCCATCACCAATAGAATAGAGGAAAATAGTTTTTAAGAAATACATACAATATAGTAGAGGTAAACATTTTCTTAAAAACTTGTATTTCTTTCATATATTTACACATACATACACACATGAATAGATACATGTATTTATATGTATGTATATATGCACATGACACTGTATGTGTGTATGTATATATAGAAATGTGGTAATCGGTCATGCCAATGTATTTTTTTTAAGTCTTTATTGAATTTGTTACAATATTGCTTCTGTTTTATGTTTTGGTTTTTTGGCCGTGAGGCATGTGGGATCTTAGCTCCCTGACCGGGGATCGAGCCCACACCCCCTGCATCAGAAGGCGAAGTCTTAACCACTGGACCGCCGGGGAAGTCCCATGCCAATGTATTTTTCCACATACATGTGGTAGTACGCCCAAGTGATAATTGGTCATGATGTTAAATGTGTATCTTACACTATGAATTGAAGTCAAGGTTTTAATGAGATGATTTAGAATCTATTATCTCTTTTAACTTTTCCCCTACCTGAATTTCCTTCTTTCCTTTTCTCCATTTTAAGGAATTAGCTCTTTGTTTGCTGACTCAGAGGACAGATGTAACAGGGTAGAACTCAAAAATAATTTTTGTGTTCCAAAAGGTGAAGTCCTTAAGACAGTTAGAAAACTGGTGTGAAAAAGAGAGAACTTAGGCTAAAAACAGGGGGAAGAAATTCTCTTCCAGCTCTAGAGATAGGGGAGGGAGAGAATGAGAAGAAGAGCATTGACTTCTCAGTAGCTTCCTGGAAAGTAGTAATTATCTGAGAGAGGAAATTGGTCAGCTGAAGCAGAACAAAGGAGTCTCAAGGCCCAAAGTGGTACAGAAGCAGAGCCACAAAGTCACCACTAAACTGACCATGGATAAGGACATTTCAGCAATTATTTGTATATCTAGATATATCCAAGAAATATATTCTCTCTCATCTTCTACAAAACCCTGGAACTATACATATGCCCCTGGAAATCATGGTACATCTCAGGAAGGAGTAATTTAAAATTCCTCCAAGCTTTACATTGTGAGGGCCTGAAATAGAAGATATGTTAAGTTATAAATAAGAAAGTCATATATTTGTACACCTGCATTTGAGAATTGAGGTTCTTCTCTGATTTGTGACTTTATAAACTTATTAATCTATTATAAGGATATGTCTGGTTACTGGCCCCCGGATGAAAGGAAGAAGATCCAGGAGGGGTGATAGGAAAAAACAAAACAAAACAAAAAAATCTTGTGCCTTCAAAAAAATGGGAATAGTTATTCCTGTTGACAAACTATCCTGTGTAGTTGCCTAATCAGATCCTGGATCCAGCTCTGGAAAATCACGTCTATTCTCTGGCGATGCACTTAAGGTATGTATAGTCCCAAGTGATTTGCAAAAGTGGCCATCTTTGGACAGCACAAGCCACGGATAACCCTTGTGTATATTAAGAAATGGTGTGTGGGCTTCCCTGGTGGCACAGTGGTTGAGAGTCCGCCTGCCGATGCAGGGGACACAGGTTCGTGCCCTGGTCCGGGAGGATCCCACATGCTGTGGAGTGGTTGGGCCCGTGAGCCATGGCCGCTGAGCCTGCGCGTCCGGAGCCTGTGCTCCTCAACGGGAGAGGCCACAACAGTGAGAGGCCTGCGTACCACAAAAAAAAAAAAAAAAAAGAAATGGTGTGAAGGTTATAGCTGTTTAAGTAAAAAAGAGCAAATGACTCATATAAAGTCTGTCTTTAATACCCTAATAATGTGTTCATTCTATCTTCCCCCCATCATCACTCAATTCTGCTCAGTAACGGGGAGAAGAAAATTTACTGCTGAGGTCTCCAGTAGACTCAAAGTTCCTAGACACAGGGAAATGATCTTTAGGAGAATATCATCAACTGACCAAAAATGGGGTCGCTCAGGTCCACATGCAATAGTATTCGCCAACGGTACAATTAGAGGGAACATTCTCCGCTAGATCACCTTCACTTCTGACACCAAGTTTGGGGGGTTCCCAAAACCATCCTCAGGTTTGATAATTCACAAGAAGAACTCTCCAAGCTCACTGAAAGCTATTACACCCATGATTCATTACAGGAAAATGACACAGGTTAAAATTAGCCAAAGAGATTCATAGGGTAGACCTGGAGGGGTCCAAATGCTGAGCTTCTGGTTGTCCTTTTCCTGTGGAATCATAGACAGTGTTACTTTCTACTGACCACAAAGTGTGACAATATACACACACATAGAATTGCCAACCAGGGAAGCTGTCCTGAGCCTCTGATGTCCAGAGTTTCTATTGGAGTTTAATTATATACCATCCATATGGCTGACTGCTGGTACCCAGCCCCTCTTGGACACTGTCAGGGTAATACTCACCAGTTCTTCTGATAAAGTATGTCTCAAAGCTCTCATCATAAATCACATCATTACACTATCTAGTGGCCAAAGTCCCCAGGCAAATAGAGACTCTCCTGTCAGAGAGAAGTTCCAGGGACCTAAAGATTACCTCTTAGTAGCCAAGGATAAAGGCTAAACTTCTCTTTGAGTAAGGGTAATTCTTCACTGCACATGGCCATACATGGATCTCTGGTCATCTGTCCTGAGAACAAGAGTCTCCACTGGACTCAAATGAATCACATTGCTTAAGAGTAAGCCCACGATGCTTTGGGGAAACACAGTTTCTAATGCTCTTCTCACTTTGATTGGTTATTCAGAAATGCTTTCTCCATGATAGAAATATTCTAGAAAAATCATGACGATTGTTCACTGAGAGGGTATTTTCAGTAACCGAATTACACAAACATGCATGAACCAAGCAATTTGCTAATGCTAAAGATTCAAAAAAATAAATGAAATAAGACCATGCAACCAGAGTTCATTTCAGCAAAAGAAAAACAGTAAGCAGACAATGTTAATAGAATGGAGTACGTTATGAATGGATACCTTATATCTGTGGAATCACAGAAGACAGGAGCTTAGTCTATCCTGGAGATTTAGGGAAATCTTTCCTTAGATGACCCTTGAAGGATAGTATTTGGCAAAAAGTGAAAGTAGCAGTAGCAGCAAGAGCAGCAATTATAATGAAACTAGTTAACAATTATACAGAATTATAATGTCAGACACTATTCTAAGCCCTTTGAATACATTACTTCATTTAAATTATTAATTTCGGAGGATCAGCAAAATCTATTCGTGAACTCTGAGCCTCTGCTCTCTCTAAATTCATGCCTTAAGGTAAAATGTCTTGAAAGTCTGTCACCATTTCTCAAAATGGAGCTAGGAGAATTTATATAGCCCTATCCAAAAGGAAAGAATGCCACTTGGCTAGAGATATTACTCAACAAATGCATGTACAAAAAGGTAAGTGTTTTCAGACTTCACTTGTATTGCAGCAATCGTACAAACCAGGAGAGCTTTTCCTTAAGCAGGAACATTCCTCTTCTCGTTCCTCATTCGCAGACTCTCCTCCCTCTCACTAGGAAGTAGGAAGCTGTGTTTGAGGCAATGACAAATCCTGGGGCCTGCGTTCCACTCATCTTGCATGCAGTGCTCCCACTGAGGCCACTTAATCCGATTGACGTCAGCCAGCGCTCCGTGCACAGAATGTGCCACTCAGAATCTAGGAGAATCGATCATCCCTCAACTCACATTGCCATGACACCTAGAGCCTCCAATTTATCTCAGGATTGTAGTTTCTTTTGCTTTTCTTTCTCTTTTCTCTCCTACTAAGAGAAGGATTTTTATTTTTCTTTCTTCACAGACAATACTTATTAGATCCCAAGCTTCTTCATTGGAAAATTCAGACTATTATCACTTTGCACTGATAATTAAGGTTTTCTCGAGTAAAGCAGTTGTGAAGAGCCAGGAAGGGCTGGAAAAAAAGCACCATACATCTCAGATCAAACATTCACTGAGATGTGGCCATTAGTAGACATAAAAATTTTTTTGAGGTAATGTGAGTACTTGATATGGAATTTAATTAGCCCCATTAAGGAAGGGAGGGAAAAGGAGATTCATGAAACATCTACTCTATTCTTGTCATACCACACACATTATAATATATAAATTGGTTTTCAATCAGGTGTAATTACTCATGCACCCCCAGCCTTTTCCTGAGGAAATCTGGCAATGTCTGGAGACATTGTTAGCTGTCACACCTGTTAGCGTCTAATGGATAGAGGCCAGCAATGTTGCTGGACATCTTGCAAGGCATGGGGTGACCCTGCACAACAAAGAATTATCCAGCCTAAACTCCTGATACTATCAATGTCAAGAAACCCTGAAACTGATTCCCACAAAATCTTATGTGGTGAGTATAATATTCTTAGCCTATAGATGAGGCCACTGGAAGCTACTAAATGACTTGCTTGTGTTCACAAAGTTAGTAAGTCTCAGGATTTGAACCCAGAATGCTCTAGCTGCCAAAGCTGGACCCTTCCACACCACGCTTTGCTGGACAAGCCTTTGTGGTCAAGGAAACCAGAGCTCCGAAAGTCTGGTCTCTGGAGGCATTTGCCTTTTTCCATGTATAGAAGTCCCTTTTATAAAGTTTATTTCATAAAATCAGGAAGGCACCTCTCTGGTACTGAATTATGAAGACTTATTTGGCCAGTGAGTGCTCCTTGGAGTATGCTGGCTACATAAACAAAAGGTAATTTCACTTAATCCAATAACAAGGTCCAGCTCTTGCTACATGTATACTGGGAATCAGTATGTACGTATGTTTGTATGTATGTATGATTTATTCCTCTACTTTTTCCCTCCAAAATACATACATCAATAAATCATGATACCACACCTTAGCTTGCCCTGTATAGTGGAAAAAGATGGGCGATACAATATACTAGACTAAAGTTATATACCAAGGGCTATGATAACAATAGGTGCTGACTTTCACACTGGAAGACTAATTCATTCATTGGTCATTCATTTGGCAAACAAATGTTTATTAAATTCTTGGTATAAACTCAGTACATCTAGCCAGACACATAGCGAATAATTATAACACAGAAAATAATGACAACAATAACTACAGTACTAAAACAGACGAGAGCACGGTGGTATGGTAACACAGAGGAAGAGGCACTTAGCTCTCTTTGGAGACAATGGAGAAGGTCTCCTAAAAGGGATCATATGTAAGGTGAGTGCATTATTGAGGCTGGAGTTCACTAGGTGGAAGAGTGATAGGGCTAAAGGCAAAAGCTAGAGCCAGACTAAGAATCTTGTGGAATAAAAAGTTTGAATGTTATCAGGTAAAAAAAAATGATAAAGGCCTGAACTAAGGCAACAGCAATGAGAATTCAGAGGAAAGGCTAGAATCAAAACAGAGTTGGTGGTAGAATTTATAGGTCTTGGAGGTAAAAAAGTTAAGAGAGGAGGATTTCTCCCTGGGGGAATGAGAGTACAGAAAAAGCAATTTACATTTGGACAGAATTACCTTTAAGATACCCATGTTGAGTAAAGAATTTTGTGTTCTAACTAAATATCAGAAACTTTACTAGACCCTTCATATATTAATCATCACAAAAGTCCTGTGATGTAGGTATTAATCTTCTTATTTTAAAAATGAAGGCTCATGGAGATTAACTTGTTCCATTTAACATGGCAAGTGCCAAAGTCAAAATGTTACTACAGTTCTGGATATGTCTTCGAGTATATACTTGTTAACCGCTATGCAAGACTGCCTCTCTTTATAAAGCTGATGCTCAATAAGACTTAAAATACGTATTTGAGCTAGAAATACAATTCTTGAGTTTTTGTTCCGCTAAGTGGCAGTTGAAATCTTGGATGGATATGAAATCATTTATGGAAAGAGTGTTAATTAGGAATGAGTAAGAAAGAACCAGAGGTACAGAAGATTGAGGACTGAGTCATTTAAGATGAGTTCTTCAAGGGGGGGAGAGATAGATTGGGAGTTTGGGATTGACATGTACACACTGCTATATTTAAAATAGATAACCCACTAATAGGACCTACTGTATAGCACAGGGAACTCTACTCAATACTCTGTAATAACCTAAATGGGAAAATAATTTGAAAAGAATAGATACATATGTATGTATAATTGAATCACTTTGCTGTACACCTGAAACTAAAACAACATTGTTCATCAACTATAATCCAATATAATTTTTTTTAAAAAAGATGAATTCTTCAAGGAGGTGACCAGAAAGCAGGCAAAGAAGTAGGAAAGGATGGCAAGGGGAGGATGGTGTCACAGATACAAAGGGAGAAATTGTGAATAATCTTGCTAAGGGGTCAGATGTGTTTTGCACACACACACACACACACACTAAGCCTCATTGCACAGGCATGATTAGGAACCCTGCTGGGAAAACCTCAATTGATTCTGTTCCAGAGGGGGTGATGCAGTGTCCCTCCTCTTACCACTGCAGCCATTCTAATTCAAGCCCTACTGATCAGGTGAAATAATGGGTATAAAGTCATCGACACATGTCGACACTCAAAAATGTTCCTCTGCCGCTGCCCCAGATATTAGAGTACAGCTCTGACAGCAAAGAACTTCAATTCTAGCAGAGAAGAAAATCTGAAGCTTCAGCAATTTATTAAATGTTAGCACTGCTCTCCAAGCTAATTATTACTATTTCCATTGTGTACGTGTTGAAATTTTAAAACAGAGAGGTTAAGAACATTTTCTAAGGTCTCAGAGCTAACAAGTGGTCACCCTTGCATTTGAATTTAGGTCCGTTCAGCATCAAAGTCATTGCCCTTTCCTCAGTTCACAAACTTCCTCTTTAAGAAAGAGACATATCCCGGAGAGGTATCTGCACCCCATGCTCATTGCAGCATTGCAGGTGTACCTGGTTTTATTGCACTTTACAGATACTTGCACTTTTTACAAATTGAAGGTTTGTGGCAACTCTGCTTCAAGCGAGTCTATTGGCATCATTTTTCCAACATTTTCTCACTTTGTATTTCTGTGTCACACTTTGGTAGTGCTCGTAATATTTGAAACCCTCCACCAGCAAAAAGATTATAATTCACTGAAGGCTCAGAGGATGGTTAGAATTTTTTTTTAGCAATAAAGCATTTTTAATTAAGGTATATACATTTTTTAGACATAATGCTATTGAATACTTAATAGATTAGAGCATAATGTAAACAAAAAATTCATGACTAGCATTACTGCAATCTTCATTTTGCTGCAGTGCTCTGGAACTGAACCTGCAATATCTCTGAGGTATGCCTCTATTTAAAATAGCCAAGACATGGAAACAACCTAAGTGTCCATCAATGGATGAACAGATAACAACAACAACAACAAAATATATATATATATGAATACTACTCAGCCATAAAAAGGAAGGAAATCCTGCTATTTGCAACAACTTGGATGGACCTTAAGGGCATTATGCTAAGTAAAACAAGTCACACAGAGAAAGACAAATACTATATGATCTAACTTATATATGAAATCCAAAAAGAACAAACTCTAGGAACAGAGAACAGACTGGTGGAAGTCAGATGTGGGAGGTTAGGGGTGGGCCGGGAAAATTGGTGAAGACGGGCAGAAAAGTACAGACTTCCAGTTATACAGCAAGTACTTTCTGGGAATGTAATGTACAGCATGATGACTATAGTTAACAATACTGTATTATACAGTTGAAGTTGCTAAGAGAGTAGATCTTAAAAGTTCTCATCACAAGGAAAATAATCTGTAATTATGCGAGGTGTTGCATGTTAACTAAACTTATGGTAAATATACATATACATGTAATATGTAAGTTTAAGGTATACAACATAATAACTTCATTTATATGTATATAAGGTTATTATGTTGTACACTTCAAATCTGTACAATGTTCTATGTCAATTCTACCTCAGTAAAACTGGAAAAATATTTTTTAAAGAAAGTGACAGAATTGAACTTTCAAAATGGGTACCATTGGGTAAAAGAAAACATGGGTGTTGCCAAGGGTTTAGAGACCTCAATCACACCCGCCCCTCCACCCCTCCATCATGATCCTAAAGTTCAAACTCTCATTCTGAATGGGACTGGGCTCCTTCTCTTGGTTTTAGAGGGTTTCTTAACCTCAGCATGCTTGCTATTGACCCAGCTAATTCTTTGCTGGGGGTTGGGGGTGGACGCCCAGGGGCACTGCAGAATGCTTAAAAGCATCCCTGGCCTCTACCTACTAAACGCAAGTAGCACCACCTCAAGCCCCCTCCCCATGCCCCACTGTGACAGGTAAAAATGGTTCCAGACTTTGCCAAGTGATGCTTAAGGGACAAAAGTGCTCTCTGGTGGAGAACCGCGGGTTTAGATGTATGGCGTTCCCACTCTAAGAATTAGTTTACAACCTGAGGTTTGTGCTTGTGACCTCTTTTTTTGGAAACTTCATCTGCTTGTACCCAGACCCTCGTCTCCACCTGCTGTGCCCCGTCCAGCCATCCAGCCATCCGTGTCTCCCTGCTTCAGAAGGGTTCCGGTACAGGGGCTCAGTCAAAGGATCTAGAGTCCCTTCCCTGATCAGATAGCTGAAATGGGTTCCTGATCTGGAGACCAATGCCATGAAAATGAGCTTCCAAATGCTCTGCAGCATTTGGGTGAAAATGGCCTCATAAATCACCTTATTGTTTTGTGGGGCTTTGAGGGTGCTGCTGGGAACGGCAGGGACGGTGACTCATCCTGCTGTAATATTAAAGAAAATAAATAACGGAACTAAGAAGGCATTAAGTGAGAAAATGAGGCACAGGTGCATGAGGCAGAGGTGATCCTACTGCACTGCCTCTAAGTGAATATCACCCAATTAATGGGAAGCAGAATTTAGGAAAGGAACTGCCGAATCACAGTTCTCTGAATGAACTGCAGAACGTACCGTCAGATGGTAGTGAATCCCCCAGGCCAGCCTTTTCCTGCGAGCTCCCTCTCTGAACAACAAGGAAATACATGCAATTGGCTTGTCATGGTTTGTTCTCTGTCTTAAGTAATAACAGACCTTATGTTTGC
Organism: Monodon monoceros; assembly: GCF_005190385.1. Classification (NCBI taxonomy): domain Eukaryota; kingdom Metazoa; phylum Chordata; class Mammalia; order Artiodactyla; family Monodontidae; genus Monodon; species Monodon monoceros. The sequence goes on along the minus strand of NW_021703784.1, from coordinate 78,794,629 downwards.
GCAGTGTTTCCTGGTTTACAGAGCACTTTCCCATACATTATGTCATTCTACTCACAAAGCAATCCTATAGACACCCAGCCAGAAGGAAGACAGCGCTCAGAAGGGGTGTTTCTACAGCTTTAAGACAGCAGAGCATGCTTATGAGAGCACAGGCTCTGGAATCTGAAGATCTAGGTAAGAATATTGGTTCAGACCAGCTCTGGAAACTTAAACCGTCAAACTTCAGTGTTCTCCTCTATACGGGGTGGGGATAATAGCATTGTTACAAGGTATTCAAAAAAAATCAGACCTATAATTATTATTATTATTTTTTTTTTTTTTTTTGCGGTACGCGGGCCCCTCACCGCTGTGGCCTCTCCCGCTGTGGAGCACAAGCTCCGGACGCGCAGGCCCAGCGGCCATGGCTCACGGGCCCAGCCGCTCCGCGGCACGTGGGATCCTCCCGGACCGGGGCACGAACCCGTGTCCCCTGCACCGGCAGGCGGACTCCCAACCACTGCGCCACCAGGGAAGCCCCAGACCTATAATTGCTGAGCACAATATCTTTCTCACCATAGGCAAAAGGCTCTTAATAGTTGTGTATGGAATCTTTAACTCAAGATGATCCGTGGATTATAAAAATATAAATAGCATGTTGTATTTGTAGTAGTCAAGAGTAAAGACTTTAGAGAAAAGTGACCAGGGTTTGAATCTCAGCTCTGCCACTTGAAACTGTGTAACTGGAAACAAGTTTCTTAACTTCCCTATGCCTCAGTTTCCTCATCCACGAAACGGGTGCTTTGACAATTAAATGGGTTAGTACATGAAATGCACTGTCTCACTGTCTGAGTCCACTTGGTTACTTCCTTGTTTCAGGCTCTGATGCCTGTTTTCATACTATTTTCACCTCAATTAATGTGATTACTCAGAACTGACTTTAAGTACTATATTATTTAAGGTAAATAACACTGGATGCTATTACAGATAAATCCCCAAATCTCAATGGCTTAACACAATTAAACTTCCTGCTCACATCATATTCCAATGCAGGTAGTCAGTGTGTGTGCGTGCGTGTGTGCGTGCATGTGTGTGTGCGTGTGTGTATGTGTGTGTGTGTGTGTGTGTTTGGGGTGTACTCCATGCAGATATTTTGAGACCAAAGCTCCTACCATGCTGTGTCTCTACCCTCTTCTAGACCCTCAGATTTTTCTCCTTTTGGCAGATGAGCAAAGCATGGGGACCAGGCACGGGGATTTTTAAAGGTCAGGACTGGAAGCTGAACACATTGCTTTTGCTCTCACTCCTTACAGAACTCAATGTTATGGCCACACTTCACTCAAAGAAGTCTGAGAAATGGAGTCTAGCCATGTGCCCAAGAAAAGGAGAGTTCAAATACTAGAGAGCTCTAGAAATCTCTGCCACGAGTCTTGAGTACAGGGGGTCTTTGCTTCCTAGCAGCAGGCTCTGTAAAGTGTTGCTCTACTAATGAGGGCTGTTGTGCCCTGCTGCTCTCTGACCTGTGTCCTTTCTCTACAGGCATCATTCTCCCATGATCTTGTGAGTGGTGCTTTATACCTCTGCAGCAGGATTGGTCCTACTTCTGATCGGGGTCCAAATTGTAAATAACCTTCCCTTTGAACAGAAACAGAGCTCTGTTCTGTTCATTAGAATGAACAGACACATTAGAATATGTCAAGAATATGCTGTTTAAGAGATCAGCTGAGGGCACGACCCATGATGTAGAAATCCAGTGCCCTGTGAAAGGCAGCTCATATGCTTTCAGAGGCTAGACAGCAATGGGTTTTACCTTGTCAAAGGGACAAGGTCAAGGTGGACCTACGGGATATAGCAGGCAAATGGAAATGAGCTGGACACCAAACAATTAAAATCACAGACAAAATTAGAGCCAGGAGAAAATTTACACACAGAGTAGAAAACTTTAAAAAACTGGGAACCAGGCACATGAAAAGTAGTGACGTCAAAGGAGTGTGAAAGAGTATAGAAAGAAAGGCAATGGGGGAGGTCCAGGGAAGATACCCTCAAGCAAAAGAAAGCACAGAGTAGTTTAGAAGAGAGGGTTAAAAAACATTGGTTTTGTGATTTTTTTCAGGCCTGGGTTCAAATACAAGCCTCAAATCCTATGTGACTGAGCAAGGCTCCTAACATCTCTGGACCTCAGTCTTCCCATCAGTAACTTGGGAATAAATATTATTTATCTTTTAGAATTGATGTGAAGAAAACCTGACATAATACAGTATAGTGTATCTAGAAGAGGGGTTTTCAATCCTGGCTGCATCTCAAACTCACCTCATAATTTGGCTTGTTTTTGTTGTAATACACATGCCTAAATTCCATCTTTGGTGATTCTTATTCAGTAGCTCTCCACTGGGTCTCCACAGCTGTAGGTTTATGGAGACTTGCAGGTGATTTTAATCACCATGGCCCCATTTGCTCGGTTGAATACCACTATTCCATTAGATCGGCAGTCAGCAAACTTTTTCAGCAAAGAGACAGGAGGTAAATAATTCAGTCTTTGCATGTCATACGGTCTCTGTTGCAACTATTCAACTCTGCTACTTAAGTGTGAAACCAGCCATAGATGTTACATAAATGCATGGTCATGGCTGCGGTCCAACAAACCTTTACTTATGGACACTGAATGTGAAATCCATATAATTTTAACATGTCACAAAATATTATCCTTCATTTGATTTCTTTCATCTTTAAAAAGTAAAACAATTCTTAGCTAATGGGATGACACCAAAAAAATGTTTGCATGCCAGATCTGGCCCAAGGCCATAGTTTTCCCACCCATGCAAGAGAGCAGAGGTTCCTGGATTTCAGCATGCATCAGAAACATGCAGAGGGCTGGGTTAAAACCCAGACTGCAGGGTACCCTCCCACCCCGGATAGTTTCTGACTCAGTAGATCTGACTAGCAGAGGATTTGCATTTCTAACACATTCCCCTGTGATACTGTTGCTGCTGGTCTAGAGACTGTATGTTGAGAATCACTGCTCCAGATGAATGTCCGACTATTTGTTCTTCAAATAGTCTCACTTTGATATTATTGCCCATTTTTGAGCTTTGGAAAACTAGTTGGTAGTTGTGCATCTTAGCGTATATTCTTTAAGAAATACCTGAAATAAAGATATTTCCATTGCTTTAGAAGTTTTTGCAGAGTCAATAAGTTATACTGGTTTAAAGCATGGACCCCGGAGCAAAACAGCCTCGAACTGAATCCTGACTAACTGCCTCAGCTGTACAACCTTGAGAAAGTACTTACCTTCTCTGTTTCTCAGTTGCCTCGTATGTAAAATGAAGTCAATGAATAATACATATATCACAGGATTGGATTGTTGTGATGATTAAATGGGAATGCAAAGCACTTAGGATACTGCCGGGCCTACAGTGAGCATTCAATAAATGCTAATTGCTGTTGTCTAGAGGTAAGTTATGGCAGTTAAGATGTTTTAATAAGAAGAATGTACTAAATTTAAGGTCCATACAGATGTTGAGCCAAAAGGGTCAAGGTCTTTTTTCTCAATAATTTAAGACTTATTTTAAAATAGGTGGGCATATAGCTAGTCTAGGCCCACGGTAATGCACAGGACCATGAAATTTTTAGCCTGAACATTTTTTAAAGCAAATTATCAAATGCCCTAGAAGCCATTCAAAATAAAATGAATAGGGTACCTACAGGATAGCTAAATTTAAAGTCTTAACTTTACTATCAATACTTCAAGATAAATCAGTTGCGAAATGTGTCTAGGTTAAGTCTGTTGATTTCATTTACTCATCAAACAGTCGCTGAGCATCAAGTGTCAAGGTCGCGAGTGAAACACCAGGGATAAAGCAGAGTAGCCAATGAGATAGGTGCAGTCTTTGCGTTCAGTGACGAAAAACATCAAGGAAATAATCACTCAAACAATTAATACTTTACAACTGTACTACGTATGAAGAAAAAGTGAAAAGGATTATGAAGAAATACACAGAAGGAGTTATTTTAAGGTGAGGGTCACAGGGAAGCCTTCCCTGAGCAAAGTATAATCTATCTAAGCCAAGACTTCCTGGCTAGTTAGAATTTCAGAGACATTCACTAAAGTAGTGATTGTGGTCTGGAAGCGCCTGACAGATGTCTATAGAAAATATTTAATTTTCTATCTGCATGTGGGAATAGAAGCAAGGATCATGTATCTTGCCCATCAAAAGTGTTATCAAGTCGTTTGTATACAAATTAGAGGAAGAGAATGGGAGGAGGAGTCACCAAGGGCAGACATTTTAAAAATTTTATTGGAAAACATGTTTCCCATTAAGAGACCATTTCTAATAAGTCTGATGCTTGTGGTGCCACTGATAGGCAAGTTCTAAACACATATGCATTTCTATGGGTCATTTTGAGCCATACCTTTCACCCAGTAATCAATACCTATATTCTGATGGAAATGTCCATAAATGTTGCAAATCCTGTTATGGTTTTCTTGACATATTTTTCCCCAATGTGATAAAATACACAGAAATAATCAATAGAGAAAGAAATGACTGTACCTAAAATCGGCTTCCTTCTATTACAGAATATTGACCCAAGACATTTACTTTACAGGTATGTGTAATAAGCAGAATAGTAGTGGTGCCTCGAAGATGTCCACATCCTAATCCCTGGGATCTGTGAATATGTTATGTTACATGGCAGAGGGGGGATTTTGAGGTTGCATATGGAATTAAATTTGCTAATCAACTGAATTAATAGTGGGAGATATTCCTGGACTATCTAGGTGAGGCCAATATGGAAGAGAGAAACGGAAGAGTCAGGATCAGAGGGACATGTTTTGAGAATGAGTTGGTCACCATTGTTGGATTTGAAGATGGGAGGGGGTCATGAGCCAAGGAGTGCCAATAGCCTCTAGAGATTGAAAGAGAAAATGTCCTCTCTTTTAGAGCCTCCAGAAAGAACAGCAGCCCTGATGACACCGATTTTAGCCCAGGCTCTTAGCCCAGTTCTGGAGTGAGGTCAGAAGCCTATTCATGTGGGTCTCAGTCACTTAAGTTCATAGTTAGGTGCTGCTGGTCCTCCTACTATAGGAATGACTTCCAGAAATACTTCTACGATGTAGTGTGCCGAATCATCCAAAGTTGTGGTGTGACGGTACAGGGTCACAGGTCATGTTGTGATATGAATACATCCTAAGCACCAGTCACAGAAAGTATGTAAGTAGTGGAAGAGAAATAAAATTTAAAATGTTTCTAACCAGAAGCTAGATGTAGAATTTGTCTACCAAATATTACAGTTCATATTTGAAGGAATATGAATTGTAAAATAACACAGAATTATAAGGTAATAAATTTGAGTTTTTTTAGATGCTAATGTTGTGATAAATATAGCAGCAATAGGAAACTAATACAACATGTCTTTCAGATCAAATGTTTAAACAAATTAAGCATTCCAAATTTTGAGAGAATAAATGTTTCCTTTATAAAAAGCAATATATCCTTTGGAACTTTCCAAGGCCCGCTCAAATCTGTAGCTCTGATTCTTAACAATCAATAATTCTACTGATCTGACTCCAGCAGGTTAGGCTTCTCCTCTAGACCCAACAGAAAAAAAAAATTTTGTAAAGACAAAAACAAGGAGAAGAGTTTATTTTCCAATATCTCATACAACTGAACACTAAATAATTGTTAAATATATGGGCTTATTTATTAAGCTGCTCTTTGAGATTTAATTGGATATATAAAAAACAGGTATCCTTAAATTATCACATTAAAAAAAAAACTCCTGATCCTTGACCAGCTTTGCTTCCTTCTTAATTTTCTCCAGTTCACCTCAGGTCTAAAGGTAAGAATCATGCTTGCCCTTTCTTTTCTTTCACCTCATCACAAATTCTTTAAAAAAGTATCTGTCAAGGACCAACTATGTGCCAGGAATTACTCTTTTTTTCTTTTTAACATATTTATTGGAGTATAATTGCTTTACAATGTTGTGTTAGTTTCTGCTGTATAACAAAGTGAATCAACTATACGTATAACTATATCCCCATATCCCCTCACTCTTGCATCTCCCTCCCACCCTACCTATCCCTCCCATCTAGGTGGTCACAAAGCACCGAGCTGACCTCCCCCCTGTGCTATGTGGCTGCTTCCCACTAGCTATCTATTTTACATTTGGTAGTGTATATATGTCCATGCCACTCTCGCACTTCAACCCAGCTTACCCTCACCCTCCCCGTGTTATCAAGTCCATTCTCTATGTCTCTGTCTTTATTCCTGTCCTGCCGCTAGGTTTGTCAGAACCATTTTTCTTTTTTCTAGATTCCATATATATGTGTTAGCATACGGTATTTTTCTCTTTCTAACTTACTTCACTCTGTATGACAGACTCTAGTCCATCCACCTCACTATAAATAACTCAATTTCATTTCTTTTTATGGCTGAGAAATATTCCATTGTATATATGTGCCACATCTTCTTTACACATTCATCTGTAGATGGACATTTAGGTTGATTCGATGTCCTGGCTATTCCAAATAGTGCTGAAATGAATATTGTGAAACATGACTTTTTTGAATTATGGTTTTCTCGGGGAATATGCCTAGTAGTGGGATTGCTGGGTCATATGATAGTTCTATTTTTAGTTTTTTAAGGAACATCCATACTGTTCTCCATAGTGGTTGTATCAATTTACATTCCCACCAACAATGCAAGAGGATTCCCTATACTCCACACCCTCTCCAGCATTTATTGTTTGTAGATTTTTTTGATGATGGCCATTCTGACCGGTGTGAGGTGATACCTCCTTGTGGTTTTGATCTGAATTTATCTAATGATTAGTGATGTTGAGCATCCTTTCATGTGTTTGTTGGCAATCTGTATATCTTCTTTGGAGAAATGTCTATTTAGGTCTTCTGCCCATTTTAGGATTGGGTTGTTTTTTTGATATTGAGCTGCATGAGCTGTTTGTATATTTTGGAGATTAATCCTTTGACAGTTGCTTCATTTGCAAATATTTTCTCCCATTCTGAGGATTGTCTTTTCATCTTGTTTATGGTTTCTTCTGCTGTGCAAAAGCTTTTAAGTTTCATTAGGTCCCATTTGTTTATTTTTCTTTTTATTTCCATTTCTCTAGGTGGTGGGTCAAAAAGCATCTTGCTGTGATTTATGTCATAGTGTGTTCTACCTATGTTTTACTCTAAGAGTTTTATAGTGTCCAGTTTTACATTTAGATCTTTAATCCATTTTGAGTTTATTTTTGTATATGGTGTTAGGGAGTGTTCTAATTTCATACTTTTACATGTAGCTGTCCCGTTTTCCCAGCACCACTTATTGAAGGGTCTGTCTTTTCTCCATTGTATATTCTTGCCTCCTTTATATCAAAGATAAGGTGACCATATGTGCATGGGTTTATCTCTGGGCTTTCTATTCTGTTCCATTGATCTATATTTCTGTTTTTGTGCCACTACCATACTGTCTTGAGTACTGTAGCTTTGTAGTTCAGTCTGAAGTCTGGGAGCCTGATTCCTCCTGTTCTGTTTTCTTTCTCAAGATTGCTCTGGATATTCAAGGTCTTTTATGTTTCCATACAAATTGTGAAATTTTTTGTTCTGGTTCTGTGACAAATGGCATTGGTAGTTCGATAGGGATTGCATTGAATATGTAAATTGCTTTGGGTAGTACAGTATTTTCACAGTGCTGATTCTTCCAATCCAAGGACATGGCATAACTCTCCATCTGTATCATCTTTAATTTCTTTCCTCAGTGTCTTATAGTCTTCTGCATACAGGTCTTTTGTCTCCTTAGGTAGTTTTATTCCTAGGTATTTTATTCTTTTTGTTGCAGTGGTAAATGGGAGTGTTTCCTTAATTTCTCTTTCAGGTTTTTCGTCATTAGTGTATAGGAATGCAAGAGATTTCTGTGCATTAATTTTGTATCCTGCTACTTTACCAAATTCATTGATTAGCTCTAGTAGTTTTCTGATGGTATCCTTAAGATTCCCTATGTATAGAATCACGTCAAGAGCAAACAGTGACAGTTTTACTTCTTCTTTTCTGATTTGGATTCCTTTTATTTCTTCTTCTTCTCTGATTGCTGTGGCTAAAACTTCCAAAACTATGTTGAATAACAGTGGTGAGAGTGGGCAACCTTGTCTTGTTCCTGAACTTAGAGGAAATAGTTTCAGTGTTTCACCATTGAAAACGATGTTGGTTGTGGGTTTGTCATATATGGCCTTTATTATGTTGAGGTAAGTTTCCTCTTTGTCTATTTTCTGGAGAGTTTTTTATCATAAATGGTGCTGAATTTTGTTGAAAGCATTTTCTGCATCTATTGAGATGATCATATGGTTTTTATCCTTCAATTTGTTAATACGGTGTACCACATTAATTGAATTTCGTATATTGAAGAATCCTTGCATTCCTGGGATAAACCCCACTTGACCATGGTGTATGATCATTTGAATGTACTCCTGGATTCTGTTTGTTAGTATTTTGTTGAGGATTTCTGTATCTGTGGTCATCAGTGGTATTGGCCTGTAGTGTTTTTTGTGACATCTTTGTCTGGGTTTAGTATCAGGGTGACGGTGGCTTTGTAGAATGAGTTTGGGAGTATTCCTCCCTCTGCTATACTTTGGAAGAGTTTGAGAGGGATAGGTGTTAGCTCTTCTCTAAATGTTTGATAGAATTCGCCTGTGAAACCATCTAGTCCTGGGCTTTTGTTTGTTGGAAGATTTTTCTTTTTTTTTTTTTTTTTTTGCGGTATGTGGGCCTCTCACTGCTGTGGCCCCTCCCGCTGCAGAGCACAGGCTCCACGGCCATGGCCCATGGGCCCAGCCGCTCCACAGCACGCGGGACCCTCCCAGACCGGGGCAAGAACCCGCATCCCCTGCATTGGCAGGTGGACTCCCAACCACTGCGCCACCAGGGAAGCCCTGTTGGAAGATTTTTAATCACAATCTCAATTTCAGTGCTTGTGATTGGTCTGTTTATATTTTCTATTTCTTCCTGATTCAGTCTCGGAAGGTTGTGCTTTTCTGAGAATTTGTCCATTTCTTCCAGGTTGTCCATTTTATTGGCTTAGAGTCATTTGTAGTAATCCCTCATGATCCTTTGTATTTCTGCAGTGTCAGTTGTTACTTCTCCTTTTTCATTTCTAATTCTGTTGATTTGAGTCTTCTCCCTGTTATTCTTAATAAGTCTGGCTAATGGTTTATCAATTGTGTTTATCTTTTTGAAGAACCAGCTTTTAGTTTTATTGATCTTTGCTATTGTTTCCTTCATTTCTTTCTCATTCATTTCTGATCTGATCTTTATGATTTCTTTCCTTCTGTTAACTTTGGGGTTTTTTGTTCTTCTTTCTCTTCTTGCTTTATGTGTGAGGTTCAGTTGTTTATTTGAGATGATTCTTGTTTCTTGAGGTAGGATTGTATTGCTATAAATTTCTCTCTTAGAACTGCTTTTGCTGTATCTAATATAGGTTTTGGGTCATTGTGTTCTCATTGTCATTTGTTTCTAGGTATTTTTTGATTCCCTCTTTGATTTCTTCAGTGATCTCTTTGTTATTTAGTAGTGTGATGTTTTGCCTCCATGTGCTTGTATTTTTTAGATTTTTTTCCCATAATTGATATCTAGTCTCATAGCGTTGTGGTCAGAAAAGATACCTGATATGAGTTCAGTTTTCTTCAATTTAACAAGGCTTGATTTGTGACCCAAGATATGATCTATCCTGGAGAATGTTCCATGAGCACTTGAGAAGAAAGTGTATTCTGTTGTTTTGGGTTGGAATGTCCTATAAATATCAATTAATTTCATCTTGTTTAATGTGTCATTTAAAGCTCATGTTTCCTTATTTATTTTCATTTTTGATGATCTGTCCATTGGTGACAGTGGGGTGTTAAAGTCCCCTACTATTATTGTGTTACTGTCAATTCTCCCTTTTATGGCTGTTAGCATTTGCCTTATGTATTGAGGTGTTCCTACATTGGGTGCATATTTACAATTGTTATATCTTCTTCTAGGATTGGTCCCTTGATCATTATGTAGTGTCCTTCTTTGCCTCTTTTAGTAGTCTTTATTTTAAAGTCACTTTGTCTGATATGAGAATTGCTACTCCAGGTCTTTTTATTTCTATTTGCATGGAATATCTTTCTCCATCCCCTCACTTTCAGTCTGTAGGTGACCCTAGGTCTGAAGTGGGTCTCTTGCAGACAGCCTATATATGGGTCTTGTTTTTGTATCCATTCAGCCAGTCTATGTCTTTTGCTTGGAACGTTTAATCCATTTATATTAAAGGTAATTATTGATATGTATGTTCCTATTAAAATTTTCTTAATTGTTTTGGGTTTGTTATTGTAGGTCTTTTCCTTCGCTTGTGTTTCCTGCCTAGAGAAGTTCCTTTAGTATTTGTTGTAAAGCTCATTTGGTGGTGCTGAATTCTCTTAGCTTTTGATTGTCTATAAAGGTTTTAATTTCTCCATCAAATCTGAATGAGATCCTTGCTGGGTAATCTTGGTTGTAGATTTTTCCCTTTCATCACTTTAAATATGTCCTGCTACTCCCTTCTGGCTTGCAGAGTTTCTGCTGAAAGATCAGCTGTTAACCTTACGGGGATTCCCTTATATGTTATTTGTTGCTTTTCCCTTGCTGCTTTTAATATTTTCTCTTTGTATTTAATTTTTGATAGTTTGATTAATATGTGTCTTGGCACGCTTCTCCTTGGATTTATCCTTTATGGGACTCTGCACTTCCTGGTCTTGACTGACTATTTCCTTTCCCATATTAGGGAAGTTTTCAACTATAATCTCTTCAAATATTTTTGCATTCCCTTTCTTTTTCTCTTCTTCTTCTGGGACCCATATAATTCTAATATTGGTGTGTTTAACGTTGTCTCAGAGGTCTCTGAGGCTATCCTCAATTCTTTTCATTCTTTTTTCTTTATTCTGCTCTGCTGTAGTTATTTCCACTATTTTATCTTCCAGGTCACTTATTCTTTCTTCTGCCTCAGTTATTCTGCTATTGATTCCTTCTAGAGTATTTTTAATTTCATTTCTTGTGGTGTTCATCATTGTTTGTTTGTTCTTTAGTTCTTCTAGGTCCTTCTTTAACATGTCTTGTATTTTCTCCATTCTATTTCCAAGATTTTTATTCACATTTACTATCATAACTCTGAATTCTTTTTCAGGTGGACTGCCTATTTCCTCTTCATTGTTTGGTCTGGTGGGTTTTTACCTTGTTCCTTCATCTGCTGCGTATTTCTCTGTCTTCCCATTTTGCTTAACTTACTGTGTTTGTGGTCTCCTTTTCACAGGCTGCAGGTTTGTAGTTCCTGTTGTTTTTGGTGTCTGACCCCAGTGGATAAGGTTGGTTCAGTGGGTTGTGTAGGCTTCCTTGTGGAAGGTACTGTTTCATGTGTTCTGGTGGATGAGGCTGGATCTTGTGTGTCTGGTGAGCAGGGCTGTGTCTGGTGGTATGTTTTGTGGTGTCTGTGAACTTAGAATGATTTTAGGCAGCCTCTCTACTAATGGGTCGGGTTGTGGTCCTGTCTTGCTAGTTGTTTGGCCTGGGGTGTCCAGCACTGAAGCTTGCTGTTTGTTGAGTGGAACTGGGTCTTAGCTTTGAAACGGAGATTTCTGGTAGAGCTCTCGCCGATTGATATTACATGGGGCCAGGAGGTCTCTGGTGGTTCAGTGTCCTGAACTTGGCTCTCCCACCTCAGAGGCTCAGGCCTCACACCCGGCCAGAGCACCAAGGCCCTGTCAGCCACATGGCCATGTATATGGGGAGTTTCTTGCCTTTTGGGAAGTCTGAAGTCTTCTGTCAGTGTTCAGTAGGTGTTCTGTAGGAGTTTTCCAGATGTAGATGTATTTTTGATGTATTTGTGGGAAGGAAGGTGATCTCCACGTCTTACTCCCCCGCCAGGCATTGTTCTTGACTCTACATGGAATCATGAGTTAAGTCCATTGGTCTTATTTTCAAAATAAGCCTGAATCTAACCACCCCTTACCTCCACCTTTATGACGCCATTCCAAAGTACCACAGGGCTCAATTGGAACCTTGCTATTACCTTCCTAACTTACCTCCTGATTCTACTATAATAAGATAGTAGAATTGACCCCTATAATCTTGGCCCCTATAATCAATTCTCTACACCATAGCTAGAGTGATTTTGAAAAGATCAGATCATATCATGTAATTCTCCTGCTTATAACATTCCAACAGCTTATTATCATAATCAAATAAAAACCAGACATCTTACTGTGATCACACTACTATGCGATCTGTCCCCTCATTTCTGACCACATCTCCTACTATTCTCTCCCTTGCTCATATCACACCATTCATGCTGGCTTCCTTGTTCCTTGAACACAATCAATATTTTCTCAACTCAAGACCTTTGCCATTGCTGTTTCTTCACCCAAAGACACTTTTTCATCAGATTATCACATGGTGCACTCAGACAGGCTTCAGCTTACCCTACACTCTCCTGCTCCAAAGTCTTGTCATTTTATCAAACATTTTGATGAAATTTAACCACTGTAAACCTATGGCACATTATGAACACAGTCGTTTTAAAAGTCTGATTAGTTTGACATCGCTTTTGCCAGTGAACCCAGGTTGACACCTTCTGTTCTTAATGCTTATCATGCTTGTGCTTAATAATCCACTCCAGAGTTGTACTAATGTTTGACATCAGGTTCACCAGGTTCACATGTCACCATTTCCTCCTGTTCTGCCTTTGATCAGCTGAGACATCTGCCTGTCTACTGTACTGTGCAGTGCTTCAATTAATCATTATTTCTCCAAAATTAAGCATCTGTGATATTGAGATCTTAATAGAAAGTTATTCTTCCCACTCTAACAGGAAATATCTAGGTCTTTAAATGAGCGGCTACATGACTCTCTTAATAGATTCTCATTTACATTGGGTTTTATTGAAGAGAATTAAAAATAAGGGTATATAAATGGAAACAGAACAGGCTATGCAGTCCAGAGGCTTGAAAGCCAACAGCGTTCCTTGGAATATTTAGTTCTGCCTCAGTGGCTTAACCTTCCCAGCTCTACCCTAGAGAGTGCCTTTTTTCTGTGTGATGTGATAACAACTACAGGTAAAGACCCACGTATGTTGTATTTTGGGCTAAGTGCTATTTTGTGAGATTCTGCATTCCATTTTATTTCAGAGCATTTTAGAATTCCAGATTGTGGTCTTAGTGTCAGAGTTAAAATTCTTTACCTTTTTGAAACATGCTGTGTAAGTTAAATGTAAATTTGGTGTTTTATTTCTTCTTTAACATTCTAATGTATTGAAATTGAATAAGCTTGCTCCTTCCAGTAGAGCTTAAGATATCCTGTTGTCTCCTCCTGTGATGTAGACATACGTCATGATATCAGACTACATTAATCTTTGTTTTCTCTATAGTAACCTGATGCTACCAGGAAGGCCACATCTGCTGGCAGATTTCCCATACTATCACAGTTGTCAATTCTTTCTTTAGAATTGCCACAATCTTCACAGTTAGCAAACTGTTTATTTACACATTCAACAAATATCTACTGACTACTTAGTTCAGGGACTAGCCAAATGCTGAAAGTACAGATACAAATAATATCTTAATGATATATGATGTGTAATAGTATTGATAAAGTAGAAGTAAAACAGCTGTAGTAACAGCAGAAGGGTATCCTAAGAAATTCTTGGACAGTGGGGTGACCCTCTTATAATTAACTTATAGTTATTTATTTACTTTGGTTAGAAGAATCCTCATCTCTTTTCAGAGTGGGTATCGATTCATCAGAATAAAATGTAAGGCACTTCTCCTTCTATCCAGGGAGGGGAAATTGGCCCTTGTGTTTTCAAAATACAACACTGATTTATAGATGTTACTTCATTTGGTCTTATAACAACCAAATGAATTTGATATTATCATTATTTATATTTTATATAGAATGAGAATACTGAGGCTGGTAAAAGTTAAGTAGTTTGCTCTTGGTCACTTGCCTCCATACACTGTAGTAGAGTGTCTCATAATAAAGTTGAAACTACATAAATGTAATCTCTTCACATTACACCATATGTGAAAAACAGCGGAATTATCACTTCACTGGCCAAATCATAACTCACAAAGCCAGCATTTTTATCACTTTTTCCATTTAATATGCAAACTTCATCTGTTTTGGCTCTTACCCCCCTGAATTCATTTGTGACATTCATACTTGCTTCATCTTTATCCAGTTGTTTTATTTTAGGTTTTCCTTAAAAGCAGAAATAGGGTAGTTTATTTTGAGGGGTGATTCCAAAGAATAAGAGGAGGGAACCAAAAGGTGTGTGAGAAGAAAGCAGGTGCAGTTGATCCAAAGAGTGAGTTACAAGCTGATCCTGTTGTGGGTAACTAGGGTTCAATTCTGCTAGAATTCTCTGAGGATTCATGTACAACACACTTCAGCACTTTTTGCCTAAGGATCAGAAGAGGCAAGTGAGAATCCTCTGGACTCCATTTCCCAACGGTCAAGGATTGACCCATAACTACTTCATATTTGTTGGCAAATGCATCAAAATGGCTGAATGGAAGACTGGAAGCAGAAGTGAGTAGCTGAGGTGAGATGCTCTTAGTTTATAATTGCGCACATTTGGGTTCCACAGTGAAGACTGGAATGAAATGGTAGGTTGAGAGCATGTGGGGATGGATACAAACATCATTTAATATATACATCTTTTGTCTTGATTTGAAATCTTATCTCATCTGAGCTTTTCCTATGTAACCACAATATCTTCAACTGTTTATAGATTATTATTTTCATCTCTATAAATTTTTGTGATAGAAACAGTAATTTTATACCCTACTTAACAAATATGCTGCTTAATTTTTTATTGATAGGAACACTACTTAATTTTTAGCCCATCCTTTAAGAGCCACCTTCTTTTTTATGGTCTCTTGAGAGTGTGACTGTTTAAGAACAGTTATTCATTCTCAGGTAGAAGGCAGATGAGTAGAGATGGACCATGACTCAGTGGATGTTTTTCTTGTGCCTGCAGGGTTTGCGATTCCTCACAGATCAGGAGGCAGAGAGTTACAATCAGCACCTAAGAGTCCATGTTTCCTTTGGTCTCAATCAGAAAATTCTCAGACCTCCTCATACCATAAATTTTGTTGCCTATTAGTAGCAAAGTAAATAAGTTTGTAATTTGACATCTACCAACACCAAAAATGTAAGCATTCGCTAGGCTGTACTGTCTTCAGTTTCTTAAACCCTTCTTGCATTATTGACATTCAATTGGCAAATCCCAGTTGTATTTGCCCTATCAACACTTCACTGATATTTTACTTCCTCTTTTTGACCTATCAGTTGTCAACTGTCGATTGATTACATCCTCTTTCTTGAACGGTTAACTCAGCCTATATTTACTCTGCATCCTAGCTTTGTCTTTTTGTATTATCAGTACATTTTTGGTCATCACTTCTGATTCCCCAGTTGCAATAGACATCTGCTAGTTTGGGCAGTCAAAGAGCTCTTTCTCCATTCTCCTGGTAACCACATACCCATTTAGTGAAATGCTTCACCCTGTCCCCACTCATGTATTTCACATGGGAGCTAAAAATCATAGCCTCCCACTCGCACGGCCAAAGGGCCAACATATGGCCCATCTTGCACTAACAACAGCATCCTGTCTCCAAGATAAAATATTGGTGCCAGCAATAGGCACATGAACCAATCAAGATCATTCTGGGACCTACCTGCCCCACCTTCTAATTGGAATTACCAGTACCCAGGACTTCACTTTCTTGGTAACTAGAGACTTGAAAGGCATAAGGTAACATGTAGAGAGAATTAAAGATGTGAGATAATGGAAGGAGATTGAGCAGTCTTTGATTCCACTTAGGACTAGATTTATTTATTTCTAGAATATATTATATTATTATATATTATAATACATTATATATTATATTTATAGATATATTATATAATATTAATATGTTATACATATTAATAGAATATATTATTATTAAAATCTATACTATATATAGATTATCATTTATAGAATTATTAGCCCCCCAAATCAAACCACAAACAGGATAAGAGTGCCAATAAATATTACGTTTTCAGAAATTACTTTAAACTGAATTTCTGTTACTTGCAACCAAAGATTTCTGATTACTTCACTAAACATATCTGTCATCCAAATAATGTGCCAAAAATCTCTAAAAATATCCAGCTCCTAGACCACAAGTACTCAGTAGTCACCATTCAGAAGCTTTAAACTTCTGCCCTTATTTAGTAGTAAAAATGTTTTTTTTAATTCTAAGAACATATTAAGTATGGAAAAATTAGGAAATGTTTTTATTCCCCATGCCTAGTTTCATCTGTGCATATAGAACAGTAAGAATTTCATGTTTAGCAGCCTGTGCTCTCTAACACCCCAGAAACTACCATGTGCTTTGCTCTTCCTGGAAACCCATCTTTCCAACAGAAAGGGCTTTCAGTTTCCCTTAAGGTCTGGAAGAAGCTACTTTAATATCTTCTCCTTCCAGAGGCAATATTCATATTCTTCTTTTCTGAGGCTATAAGCCTCATCTTAAAGGTGGAAGGTCTTCAGGGAAAAAAATTACTGAGAAGTGTCATTTAGCAAGATAATAATTCAAAACTACCATCATTACATTTGGAAATCAGTGTAATCTGTATTAATCTGTATTAATGTATTAATATCAATCCTACTGGTTAAAGTAAATAAAATGTGGTTATTTCAATAAGTAAAAAAAAAAAAGGCATTTTACCCACATTTGGGTAAAAAGAAAAGAAATATGTAGAAACATCAGAATAGAAAGTTACTTGCTTGACATGATAAAAAATTTTTTAAACAAAATGCCAACAACATACTTATAGTGAAACACTATAGTCATTCCCATTAAAATCAGGAGCAAGACAAAGACATCATTATTTTTTAACATTATCTGGACATTCTCTCGAAAGTAATAAAGCATGAGACAGAAATAAGAGATATTACTATTGGAAATGAAACAAAATTAGCATTACTTGCAGGTGGCAGAATTATATATATGGAAATGGAAGAGAACTGAGGTATAACATCTTAGATTGAATTTATCTTAAGAACAGTAGTTATAGTTTAAATCAATATAAAAATATCAGATGCCTTACTCTACTTGAAATACAGTACCTGAAATATGTTAAAAAATATTTCAACCAAACATTCTAAAGCCAAAATTATACCACCCTGAAAGCACACAAAATAACATATACTTCACACACATAAACAAACAACCACTGCCTAGGAATATCATTGTGTGAATCTATATGAAGAAAATTATAAATGCTTGTATTATTCTGGACTGGTTATGTTATGGTGATAAGTAATCCCTCTAAATAACCTTGGTTTGTTTCTCACTCATGTTTCATGTCCTTGGTCAGTTGGAAGGGCAATCTACTACATATGGTGTATATTCAGGGTCCTAAGTATTGGTATCTCTGCACCATGGCATGAGAAAAATGGAAGATGAAAATTGTTCAACAGATTCCTTCACCACTTCTGCTTTACACTGGCCAAAGCAAGGCAGATGTAATGCCTAATTTCAAAATGGTAAGGTAGTAAAATATTAGCCACAATCTAACTGAAAAAAATATAATGGTTGATTGCAATACCCAGTCTAGAGATTAAAAATTCAGACTCCAGAAGCAGTGCTTAGGCTCAAATCCTGGCTCTGCAACTGCCATTAAGTATCCTTGGGTTACTTCACCTTGCTATTATTTGTTCTTCACATCTGAAAAGTAGAAGCAATAATAGTATATGGCTTATTGAGTTGCATATCTGTTTTGTGAATTTATGAAAACTAAGCAACTATTTCGTGCCAAGAATATACTATCTTGGGTGCTTAGGCATATCCATGAACAAAACAGACACAGATTTCTGCCTTTGGGCATCATACATTCTTGAGAGAAAAACAGAAAATAGGGCTTCCCTGGTGGCGCAGTGGTTAAGAATCCGCCTGCCAATGCAGGGGACACGGGTTCGAATCCTGGTCTGGGAAAATCCCACATGCCGTGGAGCAACTAAGCCTATGTGCAACATCTACTAAGCCTGCTCTCTAGAGCCCGTGAGCCACAACTACTGAAGCCCATGCGCCTAGAGCCCATGCTCTGCAATGAGATAAGCCACCACAATGAGAAGCCTGTGCACCGCAATGAAGAGTAGCCTCCACTCGCCAGAACTAGAGAAAGCCCACATGCAGCAACAAAGACCCAATGCAGCCAAAAATAAATAAATAAAATTAATTAATTTTAAAAAAGAAAAGAAATCATGAGAAAATTAAATAAGTAAATTAAATGCTAGGATAGCATT
This sequence comes from Monodon monoceros, assembly GCF_005190385.1. Taxonomy (NCBI): domain Eukaryota; kingdom Metazoa; phylum Chordata; class Mammalia; order Artiodactyla; family Monodontidae; genus Monodon; species Monodon monoceros. The sequence goes on along the minus strand of NW_021703784.1, from coordinate 78,776,315 downwards.
TTAGGTTACTGTAAGACTGGCTTTATTCTGGTTACTCTACTGGGAAAAGACCCTAGTGGAGCAAGGATCAGAGCACGGAAACCTCCAAGGAGGCCACTGCAGCAATCCAAGCGAGAGATGGATTGGATCAATGTAGCCGTAATGGAAGTGCTAAGAAATATATCAAGAACAAAATATATCCAGATGGATTACATGCGGAGTATGAGAGAAAGAGAAGAGTCAATTGATTTCTTAGAAAGGTATAACCTTCCAAGACTGAACCCGGAAGAAATAGAAAATATGAAGAGACAAATCACAAGTAATGAAATTGAAACTGTAATTAAAAATCTTCCAACAAACAAATGTCCAGGACCAGATGGCTTCACAGGTGAATTCTATCAAATATTTAGAGAAGAGCTAACTCCCATTCTTCTCAAACTCTTCCAAAAAAATTGCAGAGTAAGGAACACTCTCAAACTCACTCTATGGGGCCACCATCACCCTGATACCAAAACCAGACAAAGGTACTACAAAAAAGAAACTTACAGACCAGTAACACTAATGAATATAGATGCAAAAATCCTCAACAAAATACTAGTAAACAGAATCCAACAACAAATTAAAAGGATCATACACCATGATCAAGTGGGATTTATCCCAGGGGTGCAAGGATTCTTCAGGATATGCAAATCTATCAATGTGATACACCATATTAACAAATTGAAGAATAAAAAAATATGATCATCTCAATAGATGCAGGAAAAGTTTTTGACAAAATTCAACACCATTTATGATAAAAACTCTCCAGAAAGTGGGCATACAGGGAACCTACCTCAACATAATAAAGGCCATATGTGACAAACCCACAGCAAACATCATTCTCAATGGTGCAAAACTGAAAGCATTTCCTCTAAGATCAGGAACAAGACAAGGATGTCCACTCTCACCACTATTATTCAACATAGTATTGGAAGTCCTAGCCACAACAATCAGAGAAGAAAAAGAAATAAAAGGAATCCAAATTGGAAAAGAAGTAAAACTGTCACTCTTTGCAGATGACATGATACTATACATAGATGATCCTACAGATGCCACCAAAAAACTACTACAGCTAATCAACGAATTTGGTTAAGTTGCAGGATACAAAATTCATGCACAGAAAAATCTCTTGCATTCTTATACACTAACAATGAAAGATCAGAAAGAGAAATTAAGGAAACAATCCCATTCACCATTGCAACAAAAAGAATAAAATACCTAGAAATAAACCTACCTAAGGAGGTAAAAGACCTGTACTCAGAAAACTTTAAGACACTGATGAAAGAAATCAAAAATGACACAAACAGATGGAGAGATATACCATGTTCTTGGACTGGAAGAATCAATATTGTGAAAACGACTAAACTACCCAAAGCAATCTACAGATTCAATGCAATCTCTAACAAATTACCAATGGTATGTTTTACAGAACTAGAACAAAAAATCTTAAAATTTGTATGGAGACACAAAAGACCCCGAATAGCCAAAGCAATCTTGAGGGAAAATAACAGAGCTGGAGGAATCAGACTCCCTGACTTCAGACTATACTACAAAGCTACAGTAATCAAGAAAATATGGTACTGGCACAAAAACAGAAATATAGATCAATGGAACAGGATAGAAAGCCCAGAGGTAAACCCACGGACCTATGCTCTACTAATCTATGACAAGGGAGGGAAGGATATACAATGGAGAAAAGACAGCCTCTTCAGTAAATGGTGCTGGGAACACTGGACAGCTACATGTAAAAGAATGAAATTAGAACACTCCCTAATACCATGCACAAAAATAAACTCAAAAGGTATTAAGACCTAAATGTAAGACTGGACACTATAAAACTCTTAGAGGAAAACATAGGAAGAACACTCTTTGACATAAATCACAGCAAGATCTTTTGTGACCCACCTCCTAAAGTAATGGAAATAAACAAAAATAAACAAATGGGACCAAATGAAACTTAAAAGCTTTTTCACTGCAAAGGAAACTATAAACAAGACCAAAAGACAGCCCTCAGAATGGGAGAAAATATTTGCAAATGAATCAACAGACAAAGGATTAATCTCCAAAATATATAAACAGCTCATGCAGCTCAATATTTAAAAAAACAAAAAAAAACCCAATCCAAAAATGGGCAGAAGACCTAAATAGACATTTCTCCAAAGAAGACATACAGATGGCCAAGAAGCACATGAAAAGCTGCTCAACATCACTAATTATTAGAGAAATGCAAATGAAAACTACAATGAGGTATCACCTCACACCAGTTAGAATGGGCCTCATCAGAAAATCTACAAACAACTAATGCTGGAGAGGGTGTAGAGAAAAGGGAATCCTCTTGCACTGTTGGTGGGAATGTAAGTTGATACCGCAACTATGGAGAACAGTATGGAGGTTCCTTAAAAAACAAAAAATAGAATTACCATATGACCCAGCAATCCCACTACTGGGCATATACCAGAGAAAACCATAATTCAAAGAGACACATGCACCCCAATGTTCATTGCAGCAGTATTTATAATAGCCAGGTCATGGAAGCAACCTAAATGCCCATCAACAGATGAATGGAAGAAGATATGGTACATATATACAGTGGAATATTACTCAGCCATAAAAAGGAACGAAACTGGGTCATTTGTAGAGACATGGATGGACCTAGAGACTGTCATACAGAGTGAAGTAAGTCAGAAGGAGAAAAACAAATACCGTATATTAATCCATATATGTGGAGTCTAGAAAAATGGAACAGATGAAATGGTTTGCAAGGCAGAAATAGAGACACAGATGTAGAGAACAAACGTATGGGCACCAAGAGGGGAAAGCGGGGGGTGGGGTGGTGGTCTGATGAATTGGGAGATTGGGATTGATATGTATACACTGATGTGTATAAAATTGATGACTAATAAGAACCTGCTATATAAAAAAATAAATTAAAAAAAAAAGGAGTCAATTGATACTGTAAGGTTTTTAAATGGAGCCATTAACTAAGATGGGGAAGGCATCAGTGAAGTCCAGTTTGGACACATCAAGTTTTAAATGCCTATGAGACATACAAGAAGAGGTGTTAAGTAGGAAAGGGATATATTTTACAGAGTTCAGCAGGGTGCTCATAACTGGAAAGGCAAATGTGGATGCTCTCATAGAAAATGAATTCAAAGCCTTGGAACTCAATCAAATCACCAAGGAAGTGAGGGTATATGGTTTTAAATGAGTTAGTAAATGGGAATGACTTCAAATAATGATATATAATAAATATGTAATAAATGTTAGTTATTATTATTATGATCCTGGAAGAGACCATTGTTTCAAAACTTAGTTCTTACCAGGTAAATTTATAGTCCTGAATGCATCTCAATAAAATTCCTTTAACAAAAGAAGTTGACATAACTGTTCTAAAGTTTGTCTGGAAAATAGTCAACAGGGGAATGGTTTTGGACATTTAAGTATAGTGGTATCAAGGAGAGAGGTTGAGAGTGATGGCCTGGTAACCACCTCATGTTACACTAACTGGACAACTTTATTACGTGTGAAACTAGTTCAAGAGTTAACAGTAAAATGAAAGGAATAGAATAGATAGTCTCAAAACAGATTATATGTCAATGTTTATATCTATATCAACTTGATGCATTAAAAAATAAAACACTATAAATTGAAATGGGAAGGGATAACCTTGTCAGTCAATAAATTTTGCTGGGAGACTTGACTATCCTAAATTAGTAGACTGTTACATCCTTACCTCAGGTTTTACACCAAAATAAATTTCAGATGTTCAGAGTTTAATAAAAAAGAAAAAAGGTTAAGTGAGATACCAGAAGTTTTAAATGAATATCCATCTACTTTTTGGCTAAAGAAATCCGTTCTGTGCATAAGAAAAATGAAGAAATAAAATATTGAAACATATGGCTACATAAAACTTTAAGGTTACTATATATCATACATCTTATTACTATGAAAAGCAAATGGCAAAGTTGGAAATACATTTCAAGAGATATGACCTAGAGTTAAAAACATTAGTATACTAATACTTGTTGCAAATCATTAAGAAAATAAAAGCTAATAGCCTAACAGAAACCTGGGAAGAGACATGAGCAGATAACTCATAGAATTAGAAACATGTGCCTCCTCTAACAAAACTTCCTAGATAACAAAGAAATGCAAGTGCCAAGAACAGTCAAGAATTTTTTAAAATATTGAATGTTTGTGAATTTACAGTGAAGCAAATACTCTCTTACACTCCCAGGAGGAGTTAAATTCATAAAACTTTTCTAGAAAGCAATTTGGCCAAATAAATCCCAAGATCTAAAAGACACATATGCTTTAACCAACTAATTATGCTTTTTGGAATTCATCCTAAGAACATATGAAAAATGTAAACAATAATTCTATGCTAAAAAATTCTTACTGCAGTGTTTTTATAACAGTGCATAGTTGAAAAGCATTGTAAATCTTAAACAATAGGGAATTGCTTAAGTAATGATCAATACAAAAAATATTATACGATGAAGCCATTGAATATATTTTCAGATTACTTTAATGAAATAAAATGCTCTCCTTGTGACACTAAGTACAAGAATCAATGTACAAAGCTAATCAAAATACTACCTATCTATAGCTACATATGTACATAACAGTTACCTATAAATCTATATATTCATACATAATATGTAACAACAAAATGTTATTTCTGTGTGTTGATGTGATGTATTATATATACTTTATACTTTCCTATATTGCATATGTATTAATATCATAATAGAATAAAGTATTTATAAAATATAATAAAACATGTAAGAAGCATCTATGTAAACTGTATATCTGTGTGTCTTCCTACACTGCATAAAGTATATGAATATTTGAAATAGACAGAAAGTTTCTAATTTGCTGAAAATTCAATGTCATGAGGAAATTCTAGGTAGGTACTAGTCAGTAATTGTTGCCATACCCCATAATGGTTGTTCCAAACTTTTAATTGTTTGAATCCACATACGGAGCCCCACTGACTCCCATTTAACTCTATTATAGGTAGCTAGGCATTTCACACCATTGATAAACTCAAGGATGTAGTGACCCAGGATTACCCCTTAAATAAGCAAGTTAATGTCAATCAACCATATGTGTGTACTGCTTTCCCGTAATTTGGAGTACCGAATAAACTAAAGAACTCCAAACGCACCCTATATTCTTACTTGCCAAATCTGGCAATCCTATGGTTCACCCACTACCACCCCAACCTCACAACAGTATCTTTTTACACTTGTAAAGCCCTACTCATGTTCTAAGACCAACTATAATAACACACTCAGGATTCTTCCACATATAACATTGTGGACACAATGAAATCCACATATAACATTTCTTCTGTGATGTCATCACTTGTTGAATAGTCTGTGTTTAAACATTTACATTATTTGTTAGTTGTTTATATATTACTATACCCAAAAGTTCTGTGAGCCTTTGATTAAAAGTACTAATTACCAAGAAGGTAACTGAGCATTTACCTCCTGCATGTAGGTACTTGGTAAATAAATCAGAAGCAACAGAATGTGGTGGATAAAAAAATACCAACGTTTGCCACCTGACCAGATTTTATGATTCACAGTTCAGAACCTGTTTTGCTATTAGACCATGGTGCTTAGAAAGACTCCTAAGACTCCATACTTGAAATTCCAATAAAAGTGCTCATACATCTGCTTTACAGATACTTTGGAGTGTATTTATTTTTATTGAGAGAAAGTCTAGATGAACTCGATAACTACCAGTAACAAATTACAAAAGTCAGTAATATCAAAACAACTCCTCAGTATCCTCAAACACAATTTAATACTGCTTTTTAAAATGTTTAATTTCTGAATTGTTCATCGTTTTCAAAGGTCAGAACATTCATACCAACAGAAATGACAAGAACATAATGAAAGAATTTAATGAATGTGTTCTTTCAAATTTATTTGGCAATATGAATTTAAACTGGCCACATTTCTCGACAGAGCATCTTATATAATTAATACAATTTGGTGCTTGAGCTAGGGGGCCCTGAAAAGAGTTCTACTTAATTACCTTATAATTTAAATATTAAAAATTATCTGTCAAAACTAGGCATTCAGTGTGCAATTATACAAGGAAGAAAATATTTAGATTCCTCTCACAGTCATGAGAATATCATTAGCACTGTGCCATCCATATTCAACTATCAAGCATTAGGGTTGGCTTTATATGTCAGTGTGCACACGTTACAATAAAAGAATAATATCTCAAATTCAGAGTTGAGTGAGTGGAATAGAAAGTGCTTAGAGTGTCATTTTCCATCTAGTTCTAAATTTGAAAGACTTTTCCCATTTGTCTAGGTGTGATATTCTCACTTTGTTTTTAAAGGATTTATCTCTCTTCCTTTCCTTTCTCTAGGCATATTCATACATCTAAGACGTGAAATGTACCATTACAGAGATGGAAAGTATCCCACTATCAGCATTCTCAAGTATATATTCTTTGGGAGGTGCTTGTGAAAAAGAATTGTGTGTTCGCATGAATTTATCAAATGCAGTTTAAGCTATTTCCACCTTAATATTCACACAGTGAAAATTACTATCTTAAAGATTCTGAGATACTTTGCAATAAAGAAACTAATTTAACTTTGATTAACCCAGAACTTCACAAAATTATTTGTTAACAATTTTTATTACATATCACTATTTTGACAATATTTAGGTGTTGTGATTTATTTTAAAATTAACTCTGTTTCTAAATATATTTTATAAGGATCTAATATTTCTCTATTTATTTTCTCATTTTAATGAATTTAAGGACTTCATGGTCTTTTTCTTTGTTTATAAATTTATTTATTTATTTATTGGCTGCGTTGGGTCTTCATTGCAGTTCATGGGCTTTCTCTAGTTGCGGCTCATGGGCTCCAGAGCGCAGGCTCAGTAGTTGTGGCACACGGGCTTACTTGCTCTGCGGCATGCGGGATCTTCCCAGACCAGGGCTTGAAACCATGTCCCCTGCACTGGCAGGCGGATTCTTAACTACTGCACCACCAGGGAAGTCCCACGGTCCTTTTTCATCAGTTGAATTAATTAAAGCTAGATTAGTGATGTTGGCTAAATTAATTATCACTAAGGTAGAAGGAAAAATCATCCTCCTATGACAGATACGGTTTATAACTATAAGTGAACAGGTAGCATTTTATCTAATAAACATTATAACAAATGCTGTTTCTCATAACAATATTGTATCTGCTATGTACTGAATGTTTATATCCCTCCAATATCCATATGTTGAAGCCTGAATCCCCAATGTGATAGTATTTGGAGGTGGGCCTTTAGGAGGTAATTAGGCCATAAGGGTGGAACCCTCATGAGTGGGATTAGTAACCTTAAATGAAGGGACAGGAGAGAGATGATCTCTCTCTCTTTCTCTCTCTCTCCCCCCTACCCCACCCCTCGATATGAGGATACAATGAGCAGACAGGCCGTTTGCAAACCAAACAAGTGCCCTCACCGGACACCTGGCTGGCTAGTGCCTATGCCTCAGATTTGCAGCTTCCAGAACTGTGAGAAATAAATGTTTGTTGCTTAAGCCACTCATCTATGGTAATTTATTATAGCAGCCAAAATTGACTATGACAGTATCCTTTAAGTTATAAATCCAACAGGAACTTAGACAAAACTCTATTAATTATAAGGTGAGAAAATTATGTTTTCTGATTTCTAGTAGGCAAGCATTTTTGAAACTTCTCTTAACCTATCAATTTCCTATCAATTAAAAACTCAAACCACTTGTGTGAAAAGATTTCCAGTCTTTCAATTTTCTTCATTAACTACCAATTCAGTCTTATGAGCTCATATTCAGTTATCTTTTCCAGTCATGGCTGAATTACATAATATTAGGTATATATATTTTCGGTTTCTACAAATCCTCGTATTAGCCCACTGATAGCACTTACTTTGTTCCTAACATACTGCTAGGTGCTGGGATATAACCTCAGTAAAGCAGACAGCCTCTCTCATTATACAGCTTACTGTCCTGCACAGAGCATAGAAAAATCAATAATTACACAAACAAAGTAACCTTACAATTGTGATAAATGCTATGGAGAGGAAATATATTTCTGAGGAAACTGAGAGTGATGGGAAGAAAGAAAAATGTGCTAATTACAAAAAAGACAGTAGGGAGGAGGGATAGAGAAGAGAGATCTGTGTAGAGAGATCTAGGGCAAAGAGCACAGTCATTTGGAGAAATTCAAAGGCAGGGAGGCCCCTGTTCAGAGACTGGTATTGTTTCCTGGAGATTAACCTGGAGAGATAACCAGGGCCAGCCCATAGAGCAGATCCTCTTAAGAGACATCTGTGTCTTTATCCTAAGAAAGTCCAAAGAAAAGGCTATTACTTTAAGTAAGGGTGTGAGATGATCATGTCCACATTCCAAAATACACCATGCTTGCAATATGAAGAAGAGATTAGAGGCGACCCATGTAAAAACAGTAAAAACACTTGTGATACTACTGCAACTGTCTAAATTGTAACAACTCAGAAATACAATTTCTTTCTTAAAAAATTTATATACTTTCTTGATATGTAGGGAACTGTATATTTAGATAAATATAATTCTCTTAGCCAGACTGGTCTCAGTCTTTAATACCTTACTCTAGGGAACTCTGTAAGAATGCTAGAGAAAATGTGGTGGAAATATTGAGAAATTTTTATTTGTTCTTCTTTGTTTTCAGGATAGGAAAAATAACAATCAGGATAATAGCAGGCTAGTGAAAAAAATAAAGATCTTTCTCTTGGATCCCTAACGACTTGTTTATCAATCAATTTATGACTTTCACTCCATATACCTTTAACTTGTCCTTCTATGCCTCCACAAAACTAGAAATTAGACTCAGATACAAGACCCTAGAGCCCTGGAAAGCCTTTAAATGTCAAGTAAAGGGTTATAAATCTTCAGTGGATTGACATTTGTAAATTTACTCTTTATGGTTTCAAAAACCACCTCAAAGACTCATGACTTTTAGCAGTTCGTGATTTTGGTGTCACAAATTTGAATCACAGTACTAAGAGGATAAAGTTGCTGCCTATATCTGCTTCTCCATATCCATTTCTGTCATTCTACACTCATTGCTGACTATTTAGGGATGATCAAAAAATAATTTTAAAACTCTGTTTCAAAAGGAGTTATACTGTTATTTATGAATTTGGGTACTTATGAAGGACACAGGACTTACTTCTTTCAAATGGTAAGTTTCTTTCTTCTGCATAAGGCAGGAAATTAGCTTGATATAAGAATGGAAAAAGATTTCAAAGTTATTTTCCAATTCTACATTGTTATAATTTTCCCATTTTACAAAGATATTCTACATGATAGAAACAAAAACATGTGATTGTATTAATGTGACCATTCACACTTCTAGTAACTTCAGTTTTCCTCTGTGAAAAATAAGAACTATAGCTATTTCATAACAGTCTTGTCAATATTAAAGGAACCTGATTTGTGACAGTGTAGTGAAAAAAATAGAATAAATTATTATTATAATTACAGTCCAATCAAGAAATATAATTGCCCAGAACATTCCTTTCCACGGGCATTCTGATCATATGAAGGCTTTTAGTTCTAGTAATTAGAGATATAGGCCTACTATCATTATTTGAGCAGAAAAAGTTCTGTTACCAAAATACAACAACTGATTCTCCTAAAAACTTATTAAAATTGAATTTCAGTGTTGACTGTGCAAGATGTTATCTCTCTAGTTTAAAATATGTATACCTACTGACCTCACTGAAATAGGATTTGGGTAATTTATACTTTATAGCCAAAGTGATTGTAATTTCTTTGGTCTTATGATTGTATTTCTTCTCCATGGGATCCTCCTTGTTATCAGAGCCTTCTTCATCCTGAGTTAATAGGCATGAGACATTCCTTTGTAACAGACAAAGCCCAGTCAAAATACCACCTTTTTTGAGATAAAAACCTATCAAACACCCACTTAGAACACTCTTACTACATGCCAAGTACTGTGTTCTATACACAGATCCAGAGAAGAACAAGACCTCTGCTTTCAAGTTCATATTCTAGTGACAAAGAGAGGCAGAACACAGGCTACAGTCAAACACTGTGGTGAATTATGTACACATAGGATGTGACTGGTGTGTAAAGGAGAGACACAGAACTCACTGCAGCAGAGAGGAGGGAGGTAAAGCCAGAAAAGAAAGACAGATATAGAAGAGTCTGTAGACCTTGTTGAACAGAAGTACAGGCTTTCCCCTGAAAATTATGGGAAGTCCCCAAAGGGTTAAACCATAATTACCTTTGGCTTTTCAAGGGGTGGTAGAGATCTTCCCAGGTGAAAATTTTGCATCTGTTGATAATAACATTTAACAGGAAAATAATGCAATACTGCACTGTGGCAGTACTTATTATTGCCATGTTATCACATAACTCTTGAGATGTCTAAGCGTCGTGTTTTCAATTTGAGGGTACATTTTTGAAAACAGGAACAATGACTGTGCTTCTTGCCTCCTCCTTAAAATCTTGCCTATGGTCTTGCACACAATACATATTTCCTAGGTAAACACTTATATTTTAACTAGAACAGGTTTAATTTGATTCAGGGTAAGGCTTCTGTGCTGATTTGGGGGAAGATGATATAAAAGCAGATATCCTGCTATAGACATTATGATGTTGATATCTTGATATAGATATTCATATTTGTATATACCCTTTGGCGGCTAACATCAACTACCCATTATGCTATATACTACCTACATATGGTGCATATACATAGTATGTGTACGAGATGTGATATATATCTTAAACTATCATAGACACCACGTTAGAGAGATATTATTAAAAACATTTTATACATTTTGTAGATAAGGAAAGATTCATAGAAACTAGGTAAGTTGTCTGGAGTCACATAGCTAGTAAGTAGTACCAGTAGCTAGTAAGAAGTACTTACTTATCTCCGGACATAAGTGGCCATAGTTATTAAATAGAATCAGGGAATACTTTTAATGGCAATAGCCCTCTAGGGAAATGAATTCTCACAAGCCTTAAGTACAAGTAAAGAGTGTTCTTTTGCTTTTGAGATTCTGAGACTAAAATCATCTTTTTTAATGAAATACTAACAAAATGTCATTGCATTTAGATATGTCCATAGGTGAGAATAAGAGTTGCCAGTTTCAGCCAAGTCACCAAGATAAAGCATCCCTGTGCCCTTTTTATGTTTCTAGAATCCTTCCACATTGAATCTTTGGGCAACCTTAAGGAATTATTTGACATTTCAGTCTGCTTTTGACTTTAGTCTACATTAGTCTTCAAAGTATCATGAGAGCCTGTGACCAAGATTTTGAAACGGTTGTATTACTCAAAGAGGCCGAACATAATTTTTATATGGATAATGATAACAATGATAAGAATTACCATCATTCTTTGTATGCTATAGCTAAGCATTTAGCTAAATCCTCTACATGCCTTATCTTATTTAATCTTGCAACAGCTCTATGAGTAGCTATTAGTAGTACTCCAAGTTTATAGCTGAGGACATTAAAATTTAGAGAGTTGGGCGATTTGCTAAATATCATACAATGAGGAAATGGTGTAACTGGGATTTTAAACAGGGGAGTTTGACTTCAGAGCACTTCCTCGTGGTTCTTTATGCTCTGATGAAAGGAGTAAGGTATTCCAGGCATGTATGAATATAAGAAACACCACAAGATGTTTGGGAAATTTCCAGTGTTCCAATGTGAGGCGAGATGTTTTGGCAAAAGGAGAATATGTTGTCTCTTTAGAGGACAAGAATTTATGATGGGAGATCTCTCTTCCATGTTATTACAGTTCTGGTTTATATAAATAAAACTCAAGTGTACTAAAGCAATTCAAAGAGCTTGTTGAGGAAAAGATGAGATGGTCACATCAGATATCCTCCTGAAGGACTAGAAAATTGAAGAAAAACAGAATCCAGGCAATTTAAAAAAAAAATCTGTTCAGTTTATCACAGTGATTTCAATTCTAAAAATTCAGTATGGATAAAAAAAAATTCAAGTTTGCTACTTTTGTGTCTCTTTGTCCTTCTAAATGGTCAGTGTGCATTTACTCTGGCACCTGTTTCTAATCAAGGACATAAAGTGATTATTCTAAACTAAGACTTGTTTTCTCAACAGGTATTCTCTTTGCAGTTCCATTAAACTCAGGAATGCATAGAAATTTTCCAGAAATGAACACTGAAGAACCTTATTGCAACAGTCTAGCCTTTTCACATCTTCATTGAGTGTTAAATGAAACTTAGTCTCAGTTATTGCCCCATTCAGATAATTCAATTGTGTCTTACTTAGGATAGCCACTGATGTAACAACTCTTGGTTGACCTCAGATCTGGCATTTTTCTTCTGCTGTAACTAGAGTAATCCCATTTCACTCATTTATATATTAATTCTAGTCACTGCAATCAAGTTTTAATTGCACCATGACTTGTTTACATGTATCATAAAGGACAATACTTTTTTTGTAAGCTGCACTGCCCAGACTCATATATAAGACAGAAGTGTACTTAAATAGAACCTATTCCAAACAGAAGGAGCAGAAAGAGACTTTATTGATCAGGTCTCTGAAAAACATCACCTTATAGGGGGCAGATGACAATTGGGACAGAGGCCATGCTCAATTCTGACTTATCATCATGTGATCATTGCGGGGGTAATATCTTTCCCAGCATTTGGCTTCCAATTCCCTTCTCTACCTCACTTTAAAACTTTATTTTAAAGATCATATGTTATAGACTTGTGACAGTCTCATGTATATAGTTATCAAATCCAGCAACACAAAGGATGTCCTTATTTAGTTATGTTCTTAAAGGGTTACTTTATTCTTGCCTAATGGGAGTCCTTATGAAGAAGTCATAGTGTGTCAGGGCTACAAATAAGGATTTTGCAGAGCTGTTATTTATCTCCAGTTGCTTGTATATTTGATACAGGAAACTTTAAAGTTGTGACTTTGACTGTGCCCTACTTACTTTCTGGCAGTCCTCAAATCATTTCGATGAGGAGAGAGAGCACTGGTGATATGGTGGCCTTTGAGATAAAAAGTATGAAATGTTGCTTCCAATTATATCCATCAATTTTAACATATTTTTACTAAAAAATATAGAGAAAATCCTTTAATTAGAGTTTGACCAAAGCCTGTTCATTGCCTGTGATTAGGAGGCTGATATATAGACTCACACTTGGCAATGGAGAGAAAATTGCAAGCACATTGGTCCACCTTGCATTTCTTGGGCCAAAGAAACTGTGCCTGTGATATTGCAATACTCCTAAACTGTACCATAAGCCCTTAACAATACAAATTAAGTATCTCCTAGAGGCAGAAAATTTTATTGGTTGAAAGTAGGAATGTAATAGTCTTAGATTCAAATTCTGACTAGTTGTTAGCAGTTTGTGCTCTTAAACAAGATATTTAACATTTAACTTTTTATGAATGGCAAGAGCACTTTAGTGATTAAAATTCCTTTCTTATGTCGTACTTTCTTGTTCTTATTTTATTTGCTCTAGTAGTCAAAACCCAGATCAATTAGAGGAAGTTAAAGAAAGGAATCCTATACATGAGCGGGGAGGTTGAGTATAGGTCAGGTTTACTGTTCTTTTCGAGTCCAAAATTTTACAAAATAATATAATACATATTTCCCAGGCTTCAGCCAGCCCTGCAATAAAACGTGTCACTTAAATTAATGAAGTTAAATTAGTAGTTTCAAACATTTACTTTGGCTCTAGCTTTACTAGCACTTGTACAAACTTCATCTTTTCCATTCGAAAAATTCCCTTGACTACTTCTGGTATGTAAACTCCCTGAAGTCTGAAGGTGAAGAGTGTTATTCATTTTGTTCACTACTGTATCATTAGCATTTACAACATTGCCTGGAACATGATAGGTGCTCAATAAATACTTGCTACTAAGTGAATGAGTAAGAGAAAGTGTGTGTGTGTGTGTGTGTGTGTGTGTGTGTGAGTGTGTGTCCAGATGTTGAATATCTCATCACATGAATGAACACATTGTACTCGATTCCTAAACTAAATCTGCTACTAAGGATATTGTTACTTGTTCTAAAAGCAAACATATCTGAGCCTAAGCTCACATTAAATTTGCCAAAACTTAGGAGGATGCTTTTGAAACTACAGAATGATGTTTGAAAATGTTGTGGGAACAGTTCTTTCTGAGTAGGAAGCAGAGTCGGGATATTGCCAACAAGAGACCCAAAGCTATTATAACTTAGAGCAAGGTTAATGCCTGACGTAGCAAATACACATTAAAATGGGATTTTGGTATTGAGTTATAAGGTTAGACAAGGTATCCAAAGTCTCTTTGGATTCTAGCGTTCTATAATTCTAAGTGTTTAATGTGGTCATTAAAATTTTCTAAATGAGAATGTAATGAAATAGATAAATGCATTGAACAAATGATTCAGCATGCTAATGAAATTCTAGCACTGTAAAGGTTAAAACTGTACCCCTAAGAGTTCACAGTAGTGGCTAAGAAAATGAGATTGAGTGTTGGATATATCTTGGGTTGTGTCCTGCTTCTGGCATTTGCTAGGTAAGATGTTTTGGGCCGTACAGCCACCCAAAGACTCAGTTTTATAAGCTGCAAATTATAAATAATGCCTACTTTACATAGCTATTACAAAGATTAAAAGTTATAATGTGTGTGAATGTTTCATACAACCTCTGAAACATGAATATGCTCAGCAATAAGTAAGAGTGTTTTTGTTTCATTTTGTTTATAATCAGAGAGACTTACAGGCTAAAATACCGTGCAAAAAATGAAAATTTTGGCCATTAGAATGCTATCAAGATGTCTTGTGTATTTTGCATCTTTCGATCCAACAGATGAAATGAAATGCATTCCTATAGCTCCTTATATTTCATAAAGTTAATTTGAATAAGTAGATTAGAAAGCTGATTGCCTTAAGCAAGGCAAGCATTTTGGACAATGCCTAGATCATACTAAGAACTTTGCCATCATCATCATTAAAATAGTCTATTTCATGTCTGATCTCTCAAACACATTCTTTAAAAAGTAATTTGCTTCACAGTCAATTTCTTACTTTGAAGAACAGTTTATTATTGCTTTCAAACATGCATGCTAATTTACAAATAAATAAATAAATTGGTAAATATGTCTAAGAAAGAATTTTTTAAATTCCATAATAGCAGCATCCAGAGACATACCCTCCTACCATGCTAGTATTTTCCTCTAGTTGTCTTCATATATTAATTCACATACTTATATTAATTGAAACTTTATTAACAAAAGTGCCTATTTACAGGTTGGCCTCCATTTTTACCATCTTTTATTCCATAAGCATTCTTCATGTCATGAAATATTTTTCAAAAAAGCATGTTTTGTAAGCCCTGCAGAATATTCACACTTTATTTAATCATTATCCTACTACTGGAACAGTAAGTTGTTTCCAATTGTTTGTTATAATATATTCACTGAAGTTATGGTATTCTTGGACCTAAATCATTGTTGCATATCTGCTTATATCTTCAGGATAAAATCTATGAAATTTAATTACTAAGGCAATGGATGTGAATGTTTTTAAATCTCTTATTTCATCTTATTAAAATTCTCTCTAGAAATGTTGTTCAGAACTCTAGTGGCTCTCCACTTCAATCAAAGTAAAAGCCAAAAATCCTTATAAGGTCTACATATCTGGCCAACTATTAAAGCTCTGCCCTCCCTTTCACTACTTTCCTTCTCAATTATTCCACTGCAAGCACACATGGACTCCTGGCTGCTCTTTTTACAACAAGCATGTTTTAACCTCTCAGAGCCTTTGTTTTAGCTAGATCCTCTGTGTCGACTACTCTTCTCTCTGTAACCTTTTTGGAATCTAACATATCTCCAGTAATTTTTTCCTCAAATTTCACCTCCTCAATGAAGTATATCCTTAACACCTTATTTCTTCTGCAGTTTCCACCTTCAAAGTGCTGACTATATAATTTAACTATTTATTGTGTTATTTTGAATTGTCTGTCTCCTCACTCTAGAAGCTCTATATTGGTAGGGAATCTTTAACTCTTTTGTTCACTGATGCATTTGATTCAACTATAGTAGTCCCTTGTACACTGTAGGTGCTAAATATTTGTTGGATAAATGAACACACTGACTTATACTACCAGTAACTATATATGAGTCTATTATTCAACACTCCCACAAACCATATGTGTTTTCTTTTGTGTCTTTCATACTGATCATGCTTTCTCCCCATTTTCCCCAGTTGTGTTATTCCTTACTTTTGTACAGTATTCTAAGAGTTACTGGAAAGTTATCTTACAAATGATCAAATCTGTTTTCTCTAAAATTCATTTTGAAATTTACTGTTTTTAATGCCTTTTATATTGTGTATTTTTTGTATGTTTATGAATACTTATGTTTCTTTCAATTATCCCATGGCTAAAATAGCTGCCTTTTCATTTCTACTCTCCTCTCAACAAGATTTTTTGGTCTTGATCTTTTGTTTCATCAGTTTTAATTTTATGAAGCCCTGAATTCTTTGAATTATATTACCAAGACAAAGCAAATATTCTCCTTAAATTTGTTTCTTACTTTTACAATTACATTTTTAATAAAGTATGTCCTTCTGTTTCTTGAGTCCTCTGTTCTTTTTGTCTATGACTTGAGTACAGAGTTCTTTCATGGACACGTCTTTGGCTTTGTATTTCTGTTTACACATCCTTGAATGAAAAGAGATCCAGTCCTTCCTATCATTTTGCCATAAACAGGCATTTATCTTGGTTTCTATCCCTGTTTCCTGGTTACAAGTAACGGAGTTTCCTCTCAGGACTTAAGCTAGAGGACCACAGATGTACAGAGCCTCTAGCCAAAATCTGTGTATCTAGCAATAATTTTTCTAATGTGGCTACAGAATTGAGACAAGGGATTATCTGCTAGCTCTAACTGGAATTAAGAAAATTAAAATTTATTCCTCAGTAATTTAAACTAATACTTAGTTTCCTCTTGCCAAAAAGCCTGAATAAAAATTGAGATGTTTAAGAGAGTACCACTCCCATGACTTTTCTGTTCACAAAATATTACTAGTCTGATTTCAAATTCTAGAAAAAGAATATTAGCATCTACCTATTAATATATTTCTTTATTACAAGAAACAGAATGCCCAAATGCATGAATGTATTACCAGATTAGTGGAATAGAAGAAGCACAACTATTTTTCTTCTTAGTAAAGATCCTGATCTCTGAAACAGAGAAAAGGATGTCTTCCCATCTCTTTCCCCAAATTTTATTTCCCTTTGGGACAAAACTGTTTTTCAGCTTCAATCACTGGTGGTGATTTTCATTTCATATTGTCAAATCCATAATTAGTAAAAATTTTTCTTTGATTCTGTTTTCATGGTTGTATATCTTAGCTTAAAAATCAGTTTTTAGTTTTTAGTTTTTAATCAGTTTAGCTTAAAAATCAATTTGGTAAATGTAAAATAGGTAGCTAGTGGGAAACAGCTGCATAGCACAGGGAGATCAGCTCAGTGCTTTGTGACCACCTAGAGGGGTGGGATAGGGAGGGTGGGAAGCAGATGCAAGAGGGAGGAGATATGGGGATATATGTATATGAATACCTGATTCACTTTGTTATAAAGCAGAAACTAACACACCATTGTAAAGCAATTATACTCCAATAAAGATGTTAAAAAAAATTTGGTAGAGTATATTCTGTTAGTGAGATGCCATCTTAAACTAAAAGGGCTATATAGATATTTATTCCAGCTTTCTTAATTCTCAATTTTGTATTATTATAGTAATTTTTAAATTTTGGTATTACATTTTCAATAATTTTTAGTTTGGGATCTCATAGTTTTTCTCTACATTTCACCCAATAGTAACTCTCATCTTCCTTTTTAAAAGTCATGTTTTCTTGTTTATTACAGAGGATTTCATGTTACCTTCTAAAACTATTGACTGATATATAATAAATCATTTTCAGAGGAATATTAGACTTCTTTTTTGGTGGAGAAATGTCTTAGTCCATTCAGGCTGCTATAACAAAATATCACAGGTTGGATAGTTTAGAAACAACAGAAATTCATTTCTTACAGTTCTGGAGTCTGCAAGTCCAAGATCAGGGTGCCAGAATATCTGGGTGAGTGCCCTCTTCTGGGCCACAGACTTCTTAATGTAGCCTCACATAGCTCAAGGGACAAGTTACCTCTGTGGGACCTATTTTATAAAGGCACTAATCCCACTCACAGGGTCTCCACTCACATGACCTGGTCATCTCCCAAAGGCCTCCTTCCTAATACCATCACCTTGGGCATTAGGTTTTTAGCATATGAATATTTGAGGGACACAAACATTTAGCCCATAGCAGGAGACAACTAGCAGAAACTGAAATGTGGAGGACCATATTCATATGCCTCCTAGATCCCATTTACTATGCCAGTACACCCAGACACTAGCAACTGAGGGTTGTGAGTACTGGCTGTTAATGGCTCACAGTTGCTACCTTCTCCAGAGAACTGACTTTGGAAATGACCACAAAAGGAGATTATGTCTCCTGACATCCATCATGGGGCAAGAGCAGAAGACAGACCACACTTAATGCCTGGCTGACACTGGAAACCAAAATGGTGAAATCTTGCCTCCAAGTGGCAATGTCTATAGAGATCTTGGTCATCTTACTTTAGATCTATTCTTAGGTATCTATAATGTTTATTGGTAGAAATAGAAATATAAAACATATATTAACCTTGAATCTAGTCACATTGCTAAATTCAATTTAAAAATATATATATATATACACACACACATACATACATACATATACACACATACATATATACACACACACACACATATACAGTGCCTAAATTATTTAATTGATATTTTCAGGACACTACACACAAAAAAACAAACAAAAAGAAAACTCCCAGAATGCACATTCTTTTGAAACACACAGCCAATGTAATATTCAACGGTAAAAAACTGAAAGCCTTCCCGCTAAATCTGGAAGAAGACAAGGATGCCAACTGTCACCACTTCTCTCCAACACAGTATTAGAAATCCTAGCCACAGCAATCAGAGAAGAAAAGAAGTAAAAGGTGTCCAAATTGGAAAGGAAGAGGTAAAATTGTCATTATATGCAGATGACATGATATTATATATAGAAAACTCTAAAGGACTCCACAAAAAAACTGTTAGAACTGATAAACAAATTCAGCAAGGTAGCAGGGTATAAGATCAACATACAGAAATTGGTTACATTTCTTAAACTAACAATGAAATAACAGAAAGAGAAAGTTAAAAAAAAATATCCCTTTTAAAATTGCATCAAAAAGAAAAAAAATACTTGGGAATAAACCTGACCAAGGAAGTGAAAGCCATATGCTGAGAACTATAAAACTCCTGAGTCTTATTGTTTAAGCATAATGTATCTTTTATCTCTGACTGCTTTTTTGTCTCTTTTTAAATTTTTTTTTTACTAGTTTTACTATGATGTTCCTAAGTGTTAATCTTTGTATTTACTCTGCTTAGGGTTATCAAAGCTTCTTGAATCTCTGGATTGGTATCTCAGTAGTTTGAAAAGTTTCTTTCTCATTATCTTTTTGAATACTGTTATTGATCCACTTACTTTCTATTACTCCCTTTTTACATTTATGTTAAAACTTTTCACTGGGTCCTATATGATTCTTACTATTTTTCCCCCTCTAATTTTCTTTTTCCCTCCACATTTTTCCAGCTGAACTATTTTTACTAACATAGCTTCCAGTTCGCTAATCATCTGTTCTACACTAGCTAATTTGCTGAGTCTATTGAATTCTTAATTTTGGTTATTCTATTTTTCAGTTCCATCATTTCTAAATTCTTTTTTAATATATTAAACTTTTTGATGAAATTCCTTATCTATTTTATTAAACATATTAATCATAGTTCTTTTAAAGTCCTTAGATGATAACTCCAGTATTTTGATACCTTATAGGTCTTTCTGTATAGTCCTTCTTTGTATGGTCTTGGTCATTTGGATCTATTTTCTATTATTCCTGCCAAATTTTGGAAATTGACATGAATTTTGGAAATTGACATGAAAAACTGTAGAGAGTCTGGGTGATGTAATAGACTAATTTTCTTCTGGCAGCATATCAACTCTGGGCGGCATCACCTTCACTAGTCTATTTCCAATTTACCATTAGTCTTAAGCTTATCCTTTTCTGGGTTCATAACTAAAAAGTCTTTAGTACTTACCAGTACCTCTCTTTCTCAGTGGGCTCTCGACTCCAATTTTTGTGTCTCTAGCTCATTAGAACTGATGAAATATTTACTTACATTTTAGCCATTCAGTAACCTTTTGCATTTTACGTTTTCAGCATTTTGGCCTCCAGATGTTCAACCTAGGAACCAACAAATGCCTCAAGAGGAAATCACATGCAGAATTCATGACTTTTGTTTTTTTCTGGTTCTTTTCTCTGTGATCACCACCTCAAATTTTAGTTTCACTTGTTCAGTGAAATTTTTATATCCAGATTCAGCAAGTAGATCACTCACTACTCACCATTAAAATCAACAAATTCCCTGAGAAGAAAATTTAGGCATAAATACATAGTTCATCTACATGTTTACATGATCTCTGATTATCTCTGATATCGTGGTTCATTAACCCTTACCTGCTATCTGTTCAAACAGATGCTTTTTTTTTCTTACCCAGCTTTGATAGCTATTCTTAGGAAATATGGAAGCCCAATACTAGTTACCTCACCATAACTGGTATATAAATATTCCAAACACCACTTTATGTTTAAATTCAACTCCTCTAAATCATGCATACAGTTAGTTATGAAGATGAGATTCAAACGTGTGGTGTCATTTCATTTGTTTATTTGGTTAATTATTTTTCAATCGAGCTATTTACATTAACAGTGTTTCTACTTCTATATGAGTTAACAATGGATATTTTTATAAACAAATAAACAGTGAACTGTTAAGAAACAAAAAGTTCCAGATAATATGCTGGACGACTAATTAAACACACTCTAAACCTGCATCTATAATTGAGAAATTAATACTTAATTAATTAATACTTAATTATTAATTAATTAATACTTAAGTATTAATTAATAATTAATTACTTAATTAATACTTAATTAATTACTTTCTTGAGAAAGTAATATCCAAGTCTGAAATGGGGACTCCAAAAGCCTCCAATAACTCTATTAACTAAAATTCTTCAAGGAGAAAACTGATGTGTATGTTTCTGATATTTCCCTAACAGAATTACCTTTTAAAAATCAAATGACTTTTACTAAAAAATTTTTTCATTCTTTTTGTTTTTTTAATTTATCTATTTTTGGCTGTGTTGGGTCTTCATTGCTGTGCACAGGCTTTCTCTAGTTGTGGTGAGTGGGCTTCTCATAGTGGTGGCTTCTCTCGTTGCAGAGCACGGGCTCTAGGTGTGCGGGCTTCAGTAGTGTGGCTCGTGGGCTCAGTAGTTGTGGCTCATGGGCTCTAGAGCACAGGCTCAGTAGTTGTGGCACACAAGCTTAGTTGCTCCACAGCATGTGGGATCTTCCCGGACCAGGGCTCGAACCCATGTCCCCTGCATTGGCAGGAGGATTCTTAACCACTGCGCCACCAGGGAAGCCCCTATAAATAATTATTATTATTTTTTTGTGTGTGGTACGCGGGCCTCTCACTGTTGTGGCCTCTCCTGTTGCGGAGCACAGGCTCCGGACGCGCAGGCTCAGCGGCCATGGCTCATGGGCCCAGCCACTCTGCGGCATGTGGGATCTTCCGGGACCGGGGCACGAACCCGTGTCCCCTGCATTGGCAGGCAGACTCTCAACCACTGTGCCACTAGGGAAGCGCCCCCTATAATTTTTAGTTGTATAAATTTCCTTTATCAGAATCTCATTCCTAGAATATTTTTGTGACTTGAAGACTTTTTTCCTCATTGATAATAACAAATTTCTGTTGAAAGTATAAAATTTAAATGAGTATCAATCTGTGAAACCAGTATTTGTTCTATATTACATGAAGTATTTTTATGTTTCCTTTTTTCTGTTGTTTCATAAATAATCCATTCCATCAAAATTAATTTAAAAGTCTCTATAAGAACAATTTACAGTAAGAGGAAATTAAAAAGGAAATACTCATTCCTACTTGTTAAATTTTATATGACCATTTTTAATATATTTTTATGTGCTAAGTTTGGTGATAGTTATTTTGAATAATATAAACAACATTTCTCCCCAGAAGAATAGTATAATTTAATTGTGGTGGAAAAAGAAAAAAAAGAATAAATGGACAATATACTACTATTCACATCATGAGGGCTTAATGTAGATAAGCTGAAATTTTAAAAAATAAGGGATAACTTTTTGCATTTTATTGTATTTAGTATACTATGGCAGTTTAGGAAAGATAAATATTGGTGTAGGGTGAAGCACTGAAAGAATCTTATAGGAAGCTAGTTCAGATAAATTTTAAGATATTTGGACAGTTATAGAAAGAAAGAGATTGAATTCTCATATTTTCTGCTTCTTCTCAGCTAGAAAGAATAACTGATGCTCAGTAGTGAATTCAACAGAATCCAATCAGACGTAGCATGTTGGAGGTGTAACAGCTGGCTGTTCATATGTAATATTTGATTGCTGCATTACACATCAATTTATCAACATTCCAAAAATCAAATAATTTTTTCTATCTATATTGTAGGATCTATATATTATTCAACATTAATTGAAGGTACTAAATGGAGTTTCACTATGTTTACAATCCTTTGGAGGACTATCAGTCAAATAAACCTGAATACTGAATTGGATAGAATTTTTCCTTCCTCTTTCTGAGAATTAAATGAAAAAACAAACAACAAAAAAGTATAAAACAAGTGACAATCTAATTGGGCAAAGATGAGAGATATTGACTAAAATTTCTATCAATAATAGTTGTTAAGCAAATGTATTTTGATTTACCATTAAATCTTTAATAAAGTTTTGATGTGCTGCTCACGAATAAGTCAATAATTTTTCAAGAAACTGAAGAAATTTAATTTTACATTCAATTATGTCATTTGAGTTACACAAATCACAGATTTGTAGAATACTCCAGGTTGAAGGAATTTTGAAGATTATCTAATCTAGGGATGGCAAATGCTTTTCACCTTGTACGTCAACTGTGACTTACTGGGAAAGAGACCAATGATCCTATAGCAATGTTTATCATTGTCATAGGAGGGAAAAGTTATAGCATGTACATAACATTTCAGTTATACTTAATCTAATCGCCCCTACCTCCCTTTATGGAAATCTGAACACCAGGAGGCAAGTAAATGTTCAATCGTCCAATAGTTCACTTTTCTGGTAGAGCTAGAATAAAAATCCAGCTTTCTTCCCCACTGCATCATATTTCTCTTACGCCATTTTTAGTCTTTGCTCTCAAAAAATTATTTTTAACTAACCCTTGTATGAATGAAATAAAACCCTTTTCTGTAAAATATAAATTAATCTTGGAAAGTTGGTAATGTTTTATATAGCAGGTCTAATTTATTCAGGACTTAGGTTCAAGCCTGATATCATTTTAGCCATGTTGCAAATAGTACCACATTTATATCTTTATTAATGATATTGTTCACAAAATGTATTTTGGAAGGAGTAGAAATAACAACTAATCATATTTTTTGAAATCATAATTACAGTAGCTAAAAATAGCAATAAAATGCTCTTAATATAAAATTCTCTCCTTTAAAATGTTATCTCCTCTGGAAGTCTTCTTTGACCATTTCAATCAGTTATTTTCCTCCATATCTGTCCTCCAAGAGTGCTTGGTTCATCTTTTCACCCAAGGCCTCCCCTAGAATACACGAGGTCTCATCTCTGATATATATATTTATGTGGATCCTTTTATATAAACTAGGGGCTGAGGCAGGGTCCCCATTTGTTCAGGACTAAGAGTGGTACTGGCTCTAGCATAGGGGATTTTTGTTACAAATTTTTCCTCATTAAGGTAATGATTTTCTTTAAGGTCTATACTAATTTAACACTAAAATTTCCTTACCAAAAAGTTAGTAATAGGTTTTTCATTCTTTTTTGTATCCCTAACACTTGGTACAGTGCCTGAAATACAGTAGGCATCTAATAATTACTTATTAAATAAATAATCTCCAAAAATTGATTAAATAAATATATCAAAGTCTCACTTACATATACCTTCCATCTCAAAGAAAAATTCCCAGCCAAAAATGGGTGTTCTTCCTCAACTTCCTTATGGAGTGAGGTTATACCTTTCATTTGACATTGATCTCTTTACTTCATTATACCTATTTATGTCATTATGATATCTCCTCTAAAATAATGCCAACTTCTTAAGGGTAGGATTCATGTCTAATAATCTATATATTTATCTGGCACAGGGTACTGTCAGTATTTGGAACACAATCAATGCCTGCTGAAAGAATAAATAATTACATGGAGAGGTGTGATTGGAGATAGTATTCTGCTTTCTTCTCCAACTGAGTCGCTGTGAAGCTCAAATGAAAACAAAAAGTCTATAGATGTGCTTTGTAATATATAATGTGTTATACAATTTTAAAGGATCAACATTGTTTTGATGATTTCTTCCATATGTATATATGAAAGCACATGGCAGTTTTAGAGATCTCTGGTGCTCCACTATGGCTGTTGCTCAGAAGCTCCTGAATATTTCTTCCAATTCAACATAATGTGGGTTAGGCCTCTATCATGATTGATGGGTAGAGAAAAACTATTTGCTAATGGAAGCCATACTTAGCATAGGCTTCAGGATTCTTCAGCCAAATATTTTTATAAGACTCTTGAATCAAACTGAGATTATGCAACATCTATCTAAGAAATGTTTTTGAATGCCTAGCATGTGCCAGGCAATATTAGGTAACAATATAGTGATAAACGAAATGGACATGGTCTTTGCCCTCAGGGAGTTTATTTTCCAAAATAATTTATCTCTAACAATATAGCTATACTTTTATAGTCTTCTGATTGGATCTCTTTTAAAAATTTTAAAACAGATATTTTAAACTTCTTTATTTTTTTACCTCTTTATAAGGTTTAGTGAGTGCTTTAAAAAGAAATATCGCTGTGAAGATTTCAGTAATCAAGTTTAACTTTTTGGATCCAACAGAATAATGCCCTTGTCACTCAGGGCTAAGTCATTAATATTACCTGGTTAGTAAATCTTTTGATTCTCTGTATCAAGAGGTCTAATTAATTTAGGTGGATTGGAATCAGTCAATAAGCGTGTATACAGCAAAGAGAAGTTGTGTGCCTTGCCCACCTACACTCTGTCTTACAACTTTGTGTCTAACTTAATGAGAGCTCTGAAATTTTGTGCCATACACTAAACTAATAAAAGGAGGAAGCTGACAACTTTTGAGAAATATCTGGCTGATAATGTAAGGCCAGAGTCCTTCCATACTGTCAGTCTAATAAATTTCTGCACTAGTCTTCTGACTCAGCCAACCCAACAACCCCTAAGTTTCTCATCAAATATGCTGGATTTTTTTCATATAAGCAGTACTCAACCAAGAAAAGTTACATATATATACACATATATATGTATATGTTACACATATATATGATTTAATATACTATATGTTTTATAATATATATAGGTATGTCTTATATAATGTATATGCAACTTAAATAATATATTAACTGGTTGTGAAATGATAGTCCTCTAGTCCTGTCACTGTCCTCTCCTTTTTTCACATTGGCATATGAATGCTTTTTAGTCAAAGGAGTCCTACACAGTGATGTTGAGAAATACTGATATGAATAGGCAACATAGCATTAAATAAAACGGTAAGAATTCCATATGCAGTTACTAAAATAACTCTGTGATAGGAACTTTCTTGAATCTGTTTCATCCATTTTATAGTGTTTTAGTAAGTCTGTTATCTTGGTAGCTTGTGTGTCTACTGACCTGCTGAAATATTAGAGAGGTGAGGAAAATTGTTCTCCACAGATACCAAGAAAATAAAAATTTGAAACTGGAAGAAAGGATAAAAAACTGTCTCTCCCCTTAGGACTGGCATCAGCAAGAACACGGGTCTGTCCTTCGTGCCTCTGAAAAGCGATTATGGTCCATATTATCATCAAAAAACAATTCTTCTGGAAATACTCTCTTCTATGAGTTTTTTGACAACACATTCTTATAAATTTTTCCTACCTCTCACACCACCTGTTTTCAGTCTTTGGTAGGCACCTCTTCTGGCTATTCTTCAATTGTTATGTTTTAGACTATCTTTTACCTTTTTTTTTCCCCCCTATCACTGATACATCCTCACAATAGTCTGATCCTGGTGAGTAGCTTAATTACCACTCAAATGTTGACAAGTTCCTAAATTTAGAGTTCCAGCCAATAACTTTCACAGAAAATTCAGATCTATGTTTTAAATGCTTACTAGCCTTTTACATGTGAATGTCTTACAAGTACCTCAGTCTAAATATCAAAAACTAACCCCGTTTCTCCCCACCCCATACCTCTTTCTTTCCTTGTAATTTCTATCTCTGTAAATGGCACTGATCATTGGATTGCCAGGTTAGAAACTGAGGCATGTACTTCTCTCTTTACCATGGCTCCATTGAATCCATCATCAACCCAGATCATTATAGCTCTTTAATATTTCTGAAATTCATCTAGTTCTTACAGTTTTATTCTTACCAGCCTAGCGCAGGTCATCATTATCTTTTATCTGGATTACATGTATTAATTTATCATTTTCTCTTCTAATCTACTCCATTCATCGGACTAGTCTTCTAAAATGCAAATATGTCAAGCCACATCCTTACTTAAAACCCCTCAAGGACTTCCCAGTACCCTCCAGGTAAAATCTAAGCTCTTTCCTCAGATGTTGTCATGAATTCACCGTTGCTGATCTCCCTGACCTTAGCTCTTTCATCTTTCCCTTTGAAATTCAGTAATATTCAATCTCTTGCCTCTCCCTGGAAGCATCATGCTAACACCAGTTCTATTTTCTCAAATTTTATATATGCCATTTTCTCTGCCTAGAAAGTTCTTCTCCTTTTGCCTTCTTTGCATGCATTTTTTTCAGGTAACACGTTTCAGGTAACAATTTAGATATAACATCTTTCTTGACCTATGTGTCTTGAGCTCCAAATCTCCAACACTTATTCCCCCATCCATGCTCCCATAGCATCACTACCTTCTTCATAGTAATTCTTATCAACTTGAACTGCAATTGTCAGGCCACTTCTCTGCCTTGCCCACTAGATTTTTAATTCCATGAAGACTAGGAGTATCGCATTACTGTTCGCTATTATAACTCCAGTACCTAGCATAGTACTAGGTCTATACTAGTATAGTAGTATATATATACTACTAGTATATACTAGTATACTAGTCTATATACTATATAGTATATATACTATATAGTATATATATACTATATATACTAGTACATAGTCTATCACACAGTAAGCACTTGAAAGAAACATTTGTTCATTTCCCAATTTTTCTGTTGTTTCTTATTTACACATAATGGCAGACTTTTTGCCCTTTATAGACATATTTTCAGCCTATCCTTACTTTAATCAGTGCACCTGTTTTATCCAAATAGCATAATGGACTTTTGACTAAGATTTAATTTGAACAAACAACCATAAAATAAAATTTGCAATTTTCCCAGCTAAGAAGAAATACCAGAGCCTTATCTCCTAATACTTTCAGGGAAATATATCACTTTTTTAAGTTACTCTCCTCTCTTTTTTTCTGTACTTTACCATATAGTCTCTTGGCTACTTGTATGGTCCTCTAAGGATAGAATCTGATATTTATGCATCTTTTTATACCTCAAAGCGTGTACCTATTGTACCTATTCTGCTCTGAATAAAAGTTTGTTCAATTTAATTGGACATAAAACCAGGAAACTACCAGCCCAATCCTTCATTAGAGAAGACACTTAGGATGATTCTCCAATTGGACCCTTCAGATGTACTCTCCATCTTGCTCTGTGTGTAGAGAGGCAGATCTCAATGGTCTCCACCAACAAGATCCCTTGCCCTCTGGTTTCCAGTTGGGTTTAGCCAGTGAGAGGCCATGGCAGAAGACCAGAAGTAAGAAGAGTGAGCTAAGCATGTTTATTCCCTTGGGTCTCTCCATGCCAGGTCACCACTGAGTTCCAATAAATGCTTCCCCCATGGCTGCTTCAAGTCTGAGTCCCAGTGGCTGCTTACTGTTACAAGCATACACATACCCAGGATATTGTGTCATTTTTTTTTTTTTTTTTTTTTTGCGGTACGCGGGCCTCTCACTGTTGTGGCCTCTCCCGTTGCGGAGCACAGGCTCCAGATGCGCAGGCTCAGCAGCCAAGGCTCACGGGCCCAGCCACTCCACGGCATGTGGGATCTTCCCAGACCGGGGCACGAACCCATGTCCCCTGCATCGGCAGGCAGACTCTCAACCACTGCGCCACCAGGGGAGCCCTGTTGTGTCATTCTTGATTGTTTTTTTCAACTATGCCCGTACCTTTATTAAATTATTCTCAGACTCCCCAATTTGAATATGCTATTTTTTTCATGCCAAAACATGAATTGATAAACAGTCTTCCAATATATTCTCTGACCACATCCCTCCTCTATTTCCAGGTCTTCTCTCCATCCCCTTTGGGTATGAATTGACTCATTTTTACCTTCAATATGTTTCAAGACATACTAGGCCCACCTGGGCATAGGAAAGGGAAATTGTGAGCAATTAACAAGAAGGCAGTGACCCATTTCCATGGACTCATTAACCAGAATGGTCTAGCATGAAACTATAGGTGAGCCCAATCATAGGAAGAAGTCAACTCTGGGCCACATTTCATCTGAAATTTGCAATCTGTACTCAGCAGACATAATCTTATACTTTTCACTCTTGGTGCAGTTCTTGTCCATGAGGGTCTGCTGGTCCCTTTAAGTAATATTAGCCACTGTCAGCAAAGTTGCCACCCAGAGTGGAATAGCTCTCTAAGGTAGTTACCCTTAGCTTTCTTTCTTGTTTGCAGACATTCTAGAGGCCATGGTCTTTTGTCCACCACCATGTGTTTTCATGAACTTGATTGTTTTCTGGATTTCACTGCTATGGCCAGATATTCACATCAGGGTAAACTGCCTATTTACAAAACTTTATATACTTTTATTTGAGGGACAACAGTACACAGATTAACTCATTGGTGGAACTTCAAATGACCTCTTTGTGCTCCAAGCAGAATGGCATGCAACAGAAGCATAACTGTTTTCTATATTTTTCAGGTTTGTAAATAGTTTATTATTTTGCTAAATTGATTGTAACATCTTGCATACTATTCTGTAGTTTCACCATTAATGCTAGCTGATGTGGTGTACTTGATGTTCTAGGTCGCTTTTAAATCTTCCCCCTTAAATTTTCTCTAAATGTCAGATAAATGTAAATCTCAAGTTTTCCTTAATTAATTCTTTGATGGGGTACCCAATCTTTATCACCATTTCCCAAAATAGAAACCATAGACAATTTCAATTTTGTAGATGTGTCTCACTTCTGTTAAACTGCAGTCTGAAATAGGTTATTGGACCTTCCTAATCTCTTTTCTCATTTTTTAAATATAAATGAGATAAAGCCTAACCTAATGCCTGGCATAAGTGAGTACTGTGTAAGGTCAACAATGTACTTCAGGTCACTGTAAAATTGGTTAGTTTTTATTCTATTTCTCCTTTGGATTTTCTCCAGTATCCAATACTATATACTTTCCTTGTTACAGCAATCTCTTCCTTGGTTTCCATGACCTCATACTTTCTTCAATTTTCTCTATCTCTCTGGTTATATCTTTTCAGTCTTGTTTCTAGACTCATCCTTTATAAGTTTTAAAGCACTGTCTTGTTTTTTCTTCCCTTAAACTAAGTGACCTCATCTTTGCCAAAAAACTTCCATTATCATTTATATGCCATAAGTCCCAAATTTTATCTCTAGCTCAGTCATGTCCTCTGAGCTCCAAATCCACATATCTGACCACCTACATGACATCTCCACTCAGATGTCTAAAAATTGAAACTTGTGATCTTAATCCCTAAACTTCATTTTCATTCGATTGTTGGTCTCTCAATGTATGAAAACTAGATATATCCATTTCTCAAAACTTGGATAT
This sequence comes from Monodon monoceros, assembly GCF_005190385.1. Lineage (NCBI taxonomy): Eukaryota > Metazoa > Chordata > Mammalia > Artiodactyla > Monodontidae > Monodon > Monodon monoceros. Next base: position 78,746,156 of record NW_021703784.1, on the reverse strand, counting down.
GTCCTTGATACCTCTATCTCGTTCTCCAGAAGTCATCCATCTCCAAGTCCTACAGATTTCATTCCTCAAGTATCTTTTGAACCCACTGATTTTTATCCATCCTGCTACAACTGTTTTAATCTAAATTTCTCATCTGGACTACTGAAAAAATGCACTATGCCCTCACACTTGAGTCAGAATATACTTTACAAAAAAACCTTGTCATATTGTGTCCCTGATTAAAGTAAATGAATGGTTTCCCACTAGTCTTAGAATGAAACAATTTCTCCTATTATGGACTCCTTTTACCTTTACCCCATGCATTCTAGCCACCCTGGCCTTATTTTAGACCCTTGTATTCACCATGTTCCTTACTCCCAATCAGCTTTAACACATTATTCCTGCAGGCTCATGAAATGTTCTTCCAGAAAAGCTGCCACAATACCCCAGGCTCATTCAGGTTCCTTGGAAACATGCTTCCATATTTCTGTGGATATTTTTTTTCATAACATTTGATTAATTCATTTACCCATTCAACAATTATGGAGTTACTATGTTGTTGCAATAGGCCTTGCAGATAAGACAATGAATGAAAGAGAAGCTATTTCTGCTCTCACTGCATTGACAATTCTAGCTTCAGTAATTTGTAATTAGAGTTACAATTGTTTGTATTTATATTGAATTAATATCTGACTCTCTCAACAAACTATTGTCACCATGAGGATGGAGGCCTCTTTTTCCTCTCTGTCACAGTTATTTTGGCCTCACAAATTATTCTAATTCTAATAAACAAATTACTCTAAAACTTAGTGGTGCTAAACAAGTAATTGTCATTTCTTATCTTTCCTGGTTTCTGTGAATCAGGAGGTTGGACAGCAAAGACCTTAGCCAGAGGATCAAACACTGAGGACTTGAGTTATCGTAAGTCTCATATTGGATCATTGGTTCGGACTGTTGGCTGGGAATCTCAGTTCCAATGTTCCTGGACCTCTACATGTAAACTTTATGCCTACATGGATTCCACCAATGAACTTTCTGAGAGAGAGCCAGGTGGAGCTAGATCGCCTTACATGAGCGTCCCTTAGATGTCATGTAGTGTCACTTCTGCTGCATTTTATTGATTGAGGTAGTTGTGAAAGTTTGTTCAGGTTCAAGGTAAGGGTGCAGAGACACCCCCACACACCCACATCTTAGTGGGAAGAGCGTCAATCGCATCGTAGGAAAAGCATCATAGAATAGAATATGCACACTTGTGCACACCACACATATTCATCTTTGGAAAATACAATTGTCCACACACATTATTATAATCTTATTACCTCATCTTGTATGTAGTAAGTGTTCATTAAAATCTATTGAATGGAGTAATTAATGGACGAAGTTAAGAGGCCAAATCATGAAGGCTAGAATGTGAAATGTCCTATGTAGAATACATTAGTTCATTCCCAGATATTTTTAAGTTGTTCTAAGGAGATGTGACCCAGCATACAATTCACTGGATTCCTGGCAACTCAGTCACTATTACATGTGAGTTTTTCTGTTATATAAGTATTGAAGCCTATGAACTAGAGAAAGGGTTAGAGATGGCTGGAAACTTCTCAAACCAGCTCCATCCCCACGAATTTGAATTGAAGACGGCATATAGTTTGGTTCTTAATTGTGCCAGCTTCTTCCTACAGATATAAGAGATCATCACTTTGGGGGATGAGTGGGTGGTGATTAGAAGAGGTTAATGCCAGTAAGTAGTATTTGGAATTGCCTCTGTCACTCAAGATTAGTTGAAACATCCATGCATCCCACAGGATAAGCCACCTGTTAACTATGGGATTTACAAGTGTCATTGAAACAATGGGCAATGTCTTCTCCCTTTTGTCGAGAAGAGGGGACAAAAACAGAATTGGCAGTTCCTGCAACACTGAATTTACAGTCAACTAGAGCTAACCATACTATAGGATTCATAAGGATTTCTCAAATGTATTGTTTCTAGGCACTCCTGTGAGAATCAACAGTAAAAAAGGGAAAAAATTAAAATATTTACTCAAGGCTTTAGATTATTAGTTTTTACAGTACTCACATATTTCTGACTGTGGAATATGTTCCTGTTTCCAGTTTATCGAGACTGTTATAATCTCGTCCTCTGGGTAAGTGGAGTGTTTCTATATTTGGGCAATATTTACTTCTCCTGTTTTATCTGTAGAAGTAAGAGACGATGACTTAACAAAACCCAGGCAGAGTCAGAGAACTGACTCTCATCTGGTTCTTTGGAGTCTAGTCTTTCCACTGCTCTAATGCAGACAGCAAACCAGTAATTGGCTGGACTAATCAGGAGTCAAAAGTCAAAATTTAGTGCAGTAACTCATCCTCTTCCTCTTCACCTTTTACAAACACAGCAAGCGTGAGGGTGCGGAGACTTCTTCCCTCATCAAATTCCTCCCAGCTATTTCAGGACTATCTTGATGGGTTTCCCCTGTTTGTGCAACCAGAGAATCTCTACTTGTTGTAAACCCAGCAAAAGTAAATTAGAGCCCATTTAAACTAAAGGAGTCTCAGTAAAATTCAAAGACAGAAATATAACCAGCCTTCAGGAAGACACGGAACCAAGAACTGGGTAGTTGTCTCATTTGCTCCCATTCAATACGTTTATCTGTTTCTTTCTGAAAATGATCTCTCTGTCCCCTCTCCTCTCTTTCTTTCTTTCTCTCGCTCCCTCCCTCTATTCCCATATCAGCCTTCTATGTATGTATGCATGAATTTACTTATTTTGGTTTATGGCAGGTCAAAGGTGGCAGGACATGGCTGCCCCAGAACAACAATAAATAAAATTCACGTGTCATTGTTAGAGTCACATAAAACTTAATTAGCCATCCTAATTAAGCTGTCTCTCAGTCACAATTCCAAAATCCTGGGAGGCAGATTTTTGTCAGCTAGTAATTTTTTTTCAAATTACCATGAATTTGTTACTCAGTCTACTGAGTGATTCGTGTAATTTGCATTTTTAGAAATGAAAACTTGAACAGAAAATACCAGACAGCAAGGCACATAGTAGATGTTTCACATATATACATATATATATGTGAGCATGTATACTTGGTACTGATGTAAAATGTACTATATGTCTGAGTCAAAAAGTTTGAAAACACATTTATAGAACAATTTGGAGGAGATGTTTATGCCTAACTAATCGAATCATATATATCTTTGAAAAAGGAACTAAAATGCCTTATATACCTGGCTATGGGATTCCACCTCTGGGGAGAGGGTGTAGTACAGTTCTTAAAGAAGAGAAACATCACACATAGATGGTGCAGAAATCCCAGGAGTCATCCATGGCATCTGCTCTCAAACCTTGCCTCCAGAACCTAACCTCGGTGTGACCTTAGGCAAGATAATTAACTCTCTGGACCTCATATTTATCATACTTTAAATGGGTTCTTAATAAATTTTACTTTCTGTCTCTTCTACAGATTTATTGTGGGTTTTCCATCAGATAATTCATACTCTGGGCACACTATAGCACAGAGTTTAAAATTTTTGCTCTTCTAATATTAGCCATAATTATTATTTATAATCATTACAATTATTACATTATTACAATAACTATTATTCCTAGTGACAAACTGTACTAAAAGCATTAATATCACCTAGAGCCTGAAATACTATTAAGTTTCTTCTCTGGGTTGGAGGATCTCACTGCATGAATTTCATACTTCAATATTAATCCTCTAAGAACTTCAAGTATTCTTCCCCCTGGTGTGGTACTAATCTTCCTCACACAGGTGACAAACAATAGAAACTTTCGCTTCTAAAGTGTTATGGAGATTGTATTAAGACATCCCTATACTGAGTTGTGCTCACTTTTTAATGTGTCATCCTTTCCTTAGGCGTTAGGATAAATCCACTGATTCTGGGTACTCTTAGATTCATATATCTTTAACCTCCAACAACTGTTTGAGCAAAATTTACCTGAATGAATTTATTCTCAATTCTTTTTTCTCAGGGAGTTCCTTTGTCTTCAAGTAACTAGACTGGAGAGTTTATACTCATAGTTTCAGGATATATCCAGGCATGACTGAATACAAAGGTGAACATAATATTCAACTTTAGGTCCTCAGATTGAGATTCCAAGTTACAAAGGCAACAAACAAGAGTAGGTGGGGCCACCTTTATGGGAGTAAATTGTGTAGTCACACAGGGCCTTGAAATCAGAAAGGCTTTGTACTTGGTTTAACGCTCTTTTGTCACTGTCTCAGCAATTCTTAATGATTTTATTTTTAAACTTGAACCTTAAAAGTGAAATACAACAGAACACTAGAGCAGAGAGGATTCTTACAATCTGTGTGTCCCCTGTTCCTTGTCACTCCATTTGCATATAGCATTCATGATGTCCCATGAGGACAGAATTCCAATAGACTCAAAATGTGTGGTATTTTATTGAAACTCACAGAAGTGAAAGGTAAACCTGTTAAGCTTAGAACAGAGTAAGCAGGGGTGCTGACAGCCCTAAGAGGCCACACTTCATTTGAACCAGAACTTGCTCCAAATGTAGAAAGTAGAAAACGGCATTCTAAGAAATGAGTGACCAAGGAACCCTATCATATCCTTCTTACTCATGTTACTTCCCTGTATTAGTCAGCTACTTAGGGCTGGGAAAGGGAAATATAGAGCAACAATTGTTCTTTTCCTTTCTGTCTTTCCTTACTTATCAACAATCCACAGATAGAAAGTACTGGTAGATGAGCATCAAGGAATTAAGGAACTTTATCAAGGAATAAAATTTAAAAGTTGAGTTAGTTTTGTGAAATGTTTCTACTGTTCGTAAGAACAAAACACATATGAACGTATGAGCTACAAAATGCAAATTATAAAACTTCAGAGAGTCCACATAAGAGTTACGCTTATATAATTGCATTTAAAACTGGCATTGCACAATATTAGGATGAATGGTAAAATCCATGCTAAGAGTTTAACATTTTAATTTTTGTTTACTTAGGATCACATGTAACAGCCAATAATAAATGCCACCACAAATTGAGAGCGAGACCACGGAAGAAATAAACAATTTTTAGTACATTTAACATAATTTTTTTTCTGCTTTTTGTACAAGGGAACCCACATTTTCCTTTTGCACTGGGCCTTGAGAACTATGTATCTGGACCTAAGAGTAAAATCAATTAACTAAGAAATTTGATGTAGGAAATGTGAGCCATGTCTTGGCACTTAGTTTCCTTTTCTGAAGTGCTTTTTTTTCTCTAAAGCTACATAGCATTTTGCTTTTCTGGGCAACTGTGTTTCTCAGGAGATCTTAGTTAAAAAGAACAACTGTTTATTATTGAAATGTTTGTTTAGTTTCCCTGTTGACATGCATGGAAAGAAACACCACTCTCTCTCCATATTTATACTTTGTTTTGTTCCCTTCCCACTGGACCCCACCCCTACTACTTCACACTTAAATTTCATGGGTGATGACGAGTCAGATGGCATTTCTCGCCAAAGCTCCCTTGGGTATCCTCGCAGTTTAGATCACCTCCATTGCAGACAAAGCTGCTAGAAACACATGCAAAACTCAGTTCCCCTCAGAGTTATTCTGAGAACCTTAATTCACTTGAGAACCGGAGGATGGCAAAGAACTTCAGCCTACACTCCAACTTACAAAGCAGAGAAAAACACTGGCTTTTCTGTGATGACAGTCAGAGGAGAAGGCTGTCAGAAACAGCATTATAGCATAGATGGTCAGAATATGACAACCTTCACACGTCCCAGGCAATACCATTTCCCTCTTGAGAGCGACAGTTTTCCTGAGGTGTGGTTAGAGGTGTAATGAGTGAAATGTAATGTGTGGAATTGCAAGGAAGAGGATGGGAATGTTGACATTGAACCAAATGATGAGACTGAGGAGGCCCACGAGGAGGAAACATATGGCCATGCATATGCATGGTGATTTGTCTCAGGAGCACATGTGGCTGGATGACAGGATGGCAAAGCTGGGGGAGAGCAGTCAGAATCAGTCCTAAAAACTGCTTACTTTTTACTGAGTGCTTCTCCACGGTGGGAAGATAGTGCTCAATTACATTAAAATTGATTTCTTCACTCTCACAAGCTGGGGAATATCTGGATCTGAATACGAGTACAAATAAAATGTATCGTGCTTTATACTTGATTTTGCCTTGGAGAAGTTGCGTTCTTTATATATATATTTTAGATTTTCACCGATTTTTGCCATCTGTGTTCTTTTTGACTGAGCAATTCCCCATACATGTCTTTAAAAATAGATGATGATGATGTACATAGCATATCCACTTCATCTGTCTAGCTAGAAATCGCCTTATTGAACATCTATAGGAGCATACAGTATTGTTTGAGCCATAACAATGAAGAGATCACATTGGTCTCAATATAGTGTAGCACTATTGGTGCTATAGGGGAGAAATGAAGTCTAAAACATTTAGTAAATGCCATCTTGATGTTACTTAGCCAATTAGCTTTGCTACGTGTGGAACAGGAAAATACAGTTGGATCTAGATGAACATCCTTTACAAAGGAGATAATTTGGTAACAGCAATAACTATAATAGAACTCACTACTTGTGAAGGACTTGAAGTGATGCGAGATGCTGTTGTGTACCTGATCTCGGAAACACTCCTTTTAGAGGTTGTTTCCCTGTAAATATAATTTAAAACATCATTCTCTATCTATAGCTCTAGAGTATACCTTCTGAAAATAGTACATATTAAAAATTGACAGTTATTTTTCAGGCAATTTGCTTTTCAGAAAGTTTGTCAAATTATAAGAACAACCAAATGAAATTTGAAGATTGGGAAATTTCACCTTTATTCTATTGTAAAATTCAAAATATTCCTTGTTATTTTTTATGTATGAAATGATTTTGTTGTATGCTGTGCTGTAATTACGAGCTCTCTGGGGCTATTTGGGGTATTATTGCTGAACACCTAATCCTTATTATACTGTTGTCTCTAAAATGAAGAGCATGCATCTTCCAGTATTAATTTAAGGAATTCCAAATAATAATACTGGGGAAGGTGTGGAGAAAAGGGAACCCTCCTACACTGTTGGTGGGAATGTAAATTGGTGCAGCCACTATGGACAACAATATGGAGCTTCCTTAAAAAAACTAAAAATAGGGCTTCCCTGGTGGCGCAGTGGTTGAGAGTCTGCCTGCCGATGCAGGGGACACGGGTTCGTGCCCTGGTCTGGGAAGATCCCACATGCCGCGGAGCGGCTGGGCCTGTGAGCCATGGCCGCTGAGCCTGTGCGTCTGGAGCCTGTGCTCTGCAACGGGAGAGGCCACAACAGTGAGAGGCCCATGTACCGAAAAAAATAAAAAAAAACTAAAAATAGAATTGCCATACGACCCAGCAATCCCACTCCTGTGCATATATCTGGAGAAAACCGTAATTAAAAGATACATGCACCCAATGTTCATAGCAGTCCTATTTACAACAGCCAAGACATGGAAGCAACCTAAATGTCTGTTGACAGATTAATAGATAAAGAAGATGTGGTACATATATATAATGGAATATTACTCAGCCGTAAAAAAGAATGAAATAATGCCATTTGCAGCAAGATGGATGGACCTAGATATTATCATACTAAATGAAGTAAATTAGACAGTGAAAGACGAATATCATATGATATTGCTTTGATATGGTCTTTAAAAATAAAAGATACAGGGCTTCCCTGGTGGTGCAGTTGTTGAGAGTCCGCCTGCCGATGCGGGGGACACGGGTTTGTGCCCCGGTCCGGGAGGATCCCACATGCCGTGAAGCGGCTGGGCCCGTGAGCCATGGCCACTGAGCCTGCGCGTCCGGAGCCTGTGCTCCGCAACGGAAGAGGCCACAACAGTGAGAGGCCCGCGTACAGCAAGGAAAAAAAATAAAAATAAAAAAAAAATAAAAGATACAAATGAACTTATTTACAAAACAGAAAAAGACTCACAGGCATAGAAAATAAACGTAGAGTTACCAAAGGGGAAAGGGTGCAGGGTAGGGATAAATTAGGAGGTTGGGATTAACATATACACACTACTATATATGCAATAGATAACCAACAAGGACCTACTGTATAGCACAGGGAGCTCTACTCAATATTTTGTAATAACCTATAAGGGAAAAGAATCTGAAAAAGAATATACAATGTGCTGTATACCTGAAACAGGACATTGCAAATCAACTATACTTCAATTAAAAAATAAATAAGTAAATAAAAAGGTAGAAACTGCCTGAAAAATAATAAAGATAACCACCATTTAAAGATTTAAAAAAAAGAATTCCATAGCACAGGGAGATCAGCTCAGTGCTTTGTGTCCACCTAGAGAGGTAGGATAGGGAGGGTGGGAGGGAGGGCGATGCAAGAGAAAAGAGATATGGGGACATGTGTATATGTATAACTGATTCAGTTTGTTATAAAGCAGAAACTAACACACCATTGTAAAGCAATTATACTCCAATAAAGATGTTAAGAATAAATAAATAAATAAAATAAAATGTAAAAACATTAAAAATAAAAAAGAATTCAACATCCAACAAAGGCTCAGAAGTAGAGAAAGTACAAAGTTAACTTTCGTTAAACAAATATTTATGGAAGAGCATAATTTTTGCAAGGTGCTTTTAGAGGTGCCACAGATGCAGTAATGAAGGAAACACTTCTTTCATAGCACTTACATTCTAGTGAGAGTACACAGGCAATAAGTTTATGAACAAATAAGCGAACAGATCATTTCAGACTAGAGTTCTGAAGAAAATAAAACAGGGTAATAGAGAATGACTATGTGTAGGGGCTTCTATAACTAGGGTGGGGATAAAAATCCTCTGAGCTGAAATTCAGCTAATGAGAAAGGAGCTGGCATGTGGGATCTAGGGAAAGCACTTCATACAGAGAGTAGGAAGTATGAAGAACTTAAGGTGCAAATCACTTTAGAATGTTTGAGATTCAGAAGAAAGTTCAGGATGGTCAGAGCATAGTAAGCATGACATTAAAAAGTAGGAGCATAAGTCAAACAGGAGAAATCACAGAGTAGGAATCCGATCATACAAGGTCACAGCAATGTGTTTCAACTTCTCCTAGGGCATTATCCTGTTCTGAAATGTTTTATTCAATATATCTACATTTGCTTTGTCTTAAATCCTTTGGCTCCTCAAGGACAAGGCAGTGCCTTATTCGTCCTAATGAAATCCAGATATCAACTGTATTGCTCTATTCTTTGACATTTAAAAGAGTTTGGCTTAAAATACTCAAATATTAAGCAGTGAGAAAACCAATAGCTGTTGCAATCCCTTCAAAGATTTTTATGGAAGTAAGTTACACCCACTGAATCAGTTTAATTTGAAAATTAATTAATTGAATTAGAAAATTTGAACATTAAGCAGGGCAAAACATTTAAAAAAGAAAAAATCCTCATAATTCCCATGTGATAATGATTAAAAGGTAACTTAAAGTCAGAGTTCCAATTTAATGCTGTAGTAATTGGATAAGCTTTTCAAGAATAAATAAATAGGCTATATTTTTTTAAAAATCTATCTACAGAATAAACATCATATCCTGATGAGAGTAGATTTTTCCAAATATTCAATGAACAGATAAAATAATCTGTATTTTATATAACCTGTTCAAGAGAACAGAAAAAAAGTGAAGATTTCCAAACTTATTTTGAGTTTAGCATGTACGAGCTTAGTGACGAAGCCCAAAAGTGACTGTGCGAGAGAGTAAAAATATAGACAGATCTCACTTATAAACATATACACGAAATCTTAATTAAAATATTAAAAAGTAAATTCAGGAAATACATTTTTCAAAAGTCATAGCATGACCCAAAACTTATTAATGTAATTAGCCACATTAATAGATTAAAAAGAAGGGTAAAGTTCAATACTCAGCCATGAAAAGAAAACTTCTTAGCAAACTAGAAGTAGCAAAGTTTTCCTTAACCTGTTGAATTCAATTCACAGAATTCACTGAATATATCAGTTAACATTGAACTGGAAATTCTAGCCACTGCATTGTATAAGAATGGCTCTAAGGATAGCAAAGGAAGAAATATAATTGTCTTTACTCATGGATAGTTTAATTTTCTGCAGAGCATATTTGGAAATATCTATACAAACATCATTAAAAGCAAGTAAAAAAAATTAACTAAGGTTGTTTGTTTCATTACAATAAGATCAATATACAAAAACAAAGCTTTCCCACTTAACAATAACAAATGATTAGCAATCGTAATTTTTTATAAAGTACCCTCAGCAGCAATAAATATCATAAAACCATTTTGTTCCTTGAAAAGACTATCATTATTGTGTGTGTTTCTGTGTATGTGTGATTGCATTGAAGCTACAGACCAGTTCAAATAATTGATATACGTATGATATTAATTATTCCAAGAACAAGAATATTCAAGAACATTGTCTCTATATGTTCAATAGTAATTAGTTTAATCCAATTGCCCTTTTCAGTTTGACAATTTCTAGTCTGAAATTCTGGGAAAATTTTTTGTATTGTTTCTTTGATAATTTCCTCCCTTCTGTTCTCTTTCTTTATGGCACCTATTATTTATACGACAATTTCCTTTTCCCTTTTTCACCTTTTAAAAATTTTGCTCTAACTTTGAGAATAATTCCTCTATATTTTCTAAAACTTCTACTATTATTTTTATATTATCTTCATATTTATAATTTCCAAGAATCCTTTACTGTTGACTGAATATTCTTTTTTATAGCATCATGTTTCATAGATGCAATATATTCTCTATTTTTTCTAAGAATATTAATGATAGTATTTTAGAAGATTTGTTTTTAGTATCTTTTCCACCAAGCTGGTTTCTCTGGTTTATTTGTTTTTGTCTAGTTCTTCCTTGTTAACTTTCCTATCTTGTATGAACATATTTGGTTCTGTAGAAATGATTAAGAATTGGCAATTTTAAAATTGTGCTTTACAGCATGATAGAGATGGGTCATTTGTTTCTTGAGCTAGTCGGACATCTTTAGAAGAGTCCTCCGATCTCCATAATTTTGGAGAAAGAATTTGATTCCCAGTATGCAGGAGGTCAAATGGGGGTATAGATTTAATGGTCTCTATTTTTACCCTTCAGTATGTATACTGTTAGCTCATCTTCCTCTTTCTCAGGGGGGTTCCCCTGATCTCAGCTGTACCTAGCATCATCAATTCAAAGATGCTCTTGATTACTCTTTCAGTGTAGTAAATCCCTGGACATTACTGGGGCAGAGGAAAAGCAGTCACCTAACAAAGCAAAGGCAGAGTAAGGATCCAGAAATCTGTTTTTCAAACAGCTATAAAAATAGTAATACAAAATACAACTGCTAAATTGTAAAAATTTAAATTGGAAAAATGTCATAATATAAATAATGAGAATAAAGTATCATATGATCTGTATAATTTAAGACCATTTATGGGAAAAAAAAGTTCAGAAAATACTGAATATTTTGTCATATATATATGAAGAGAGAGCAAGAAAGAACACAAATTATGAAAATCTCCATGAGAATACCACACTGCTTCAAGAGAGCGATTATTTTCTCTCTGGAGAAAGTGCAGCATGGTACATTAAGAGACTTTGATCATATCTCTAAATGTATTTCTTTAAAATTATACTTACAAAAGTTTGCAGAGATAATAAATGAAAATAATAGTAATTGAACCCATGTTTTCTAGTACAAGTCCCTTGCTCTTTCTATTCAGCCATAGTCCTATCACTTGAAGAAATTCATGAAGTCAGAAGTGATAATTTTCCAGAGGCAAAGATAGCAACTTTCTTAATGCTTTCATCGTCTGTGAATAAGATATTAAAATATCAACTCAGTTTGGAAAAAAAAGATCAAAACAATGTATTTGCTTTCATATGTGAAAAATATAACATTTATTAACTGAATGTTTTTCATTGGTTTCTTCCATGTTATGTAGATCCTATTTAAAACTGAGAATGATTCTCATACTTCTGTAATTTATTCCATATATCTCTCCAAAATTCTCTTTATCAGATTTTATGTGGCTGCTATCCCTGTGTGTGTGTGTGTGTGTGTGTGTGTGTGTGTGTGTGTGTGTGTGTTCATGAGTCAGGTAGCAAAGATCAGAGGCTGTGCTGCATCAGTATTGTAAAGTGCGCATTCTAGGAGGAGATACAGAAATGCAGGAAAGCTCATCATTTTGAAGAAATGATTCCCCAAGAGTCAGTCTTTCCAAGAGGTTTTCAATGAATTGCATAAATAAGTCCTGTGAGTTCTAAAGCCTTCAGAATCTGTCCATAGGGGATGATTTGTTTGATTTTAAAAATCCATGATACCTTGCTACATTATCCTTTTAGTTCATTTCATTTCATTTATTATTCAAAGATTTAAAATTGATTAATAAACCGTGAATATTTGTGCATTCTCATCAACACGCTGGGGAAAGGGAGAACCTGGTTTGCCTCATCTCAAAAGAGATCTAAATATCTGCCTAAGAAGGAAAAGCAAAGCTGCTCACTTGTACAGCCAATGAGATACAGAGCTAGCTTGCTCTTATAAAATTGTAAAATATCATGCTATTGTCAATTCCATAACAATTCATTACCAGCTATCTTTAAGGCATTGATTTATTTCACGTTGCCTTATAAGTTTAACAACCTCAAGATTTACGCAGATTGTAGAATGTCCTTCTTGGCACACTGAGAAATTACATATCTATCAATCTTCACTCTTTAGAGTTACAAAATATTTATTTCTTCATCTGCATGATGAGTACTATGTCATCTTTAATGTCATACCACCCACAAAAGAGGGTGAAATATGCAACAGCATCCAATACTTCTGCTAATGCCAGCATGACACTGTGACAAGAAGAGAATTTGAAAGCTTCTGAAATGTAAATGTTAAGTGTTTACTAATAAAAGAAGTTAACATTAACTCCAGGTGTGAGATGAGGAAAGTGCAATTATTTTCTACCCCTGTAAACAATGAAAAAAACCTATGAAGCAGATTTAGGTTTTACTCAAGTACACAAGTCCATGAGCACTGAGTATGTTTCCTAGCACAATTCTATGAAGGTATATCAATAAATTATTTGTAAAATAAATAAATGAGTAATTAATGCAATGAAGCATTGCAAAGAGATCTATTATATTTTTTAAAATAAAGAATTCCTAATTTCCAGGATTGCTTGCTTGCTTGCTTAATTCATTTGTTAAATGGTTGCTGAGTATCAGCTAGTTTCCTAATACCCTAATGACTAGATGTAAAATGGTAGACAAGATAGAAAGACATTGCTCTCTTGGTGCTTAGTGGGTTTTTTTTGGTGCTTAGTTTAATAAGAGAAAAATAATTCACTGAAATTATAGCAAGAATTATGAGATCTCCAGACTTCTTTAAGCACATACCAGTGTCACCTAACCTAGTTTGGGATAAAGAAAGACCTCTCTGTAGAAATGACATTAAAAACCTTCCTTTAAATGCTAGAGTAATGAACTGATTAAATGTTTAATATTTCTGTTTCATCTATATTTCTAAGAAAATGTAATTTGCTCATATATCTTGCCAACTGAAAAAAAATAACTCGTAAAGTTAAATTTCATTCATTATGAAATTTTTAAAATTCTCCTAAACCTTTTCTGCCTCTATCTTGTCATCTTTAAAGTGAAGAAAATAACACACATCAAGACACTTTTAAGGCATGTTCTAAGAAATATTGCTGTGTAGGAATACTGAAATACTATCCCTTATACAAAGTATTCATTCTGAATGTACACCCAACTCAGGTGACAGTTATGATTTTTTAATTTTAATAAGTAGATTTTACTTAGTTAATATACCTACAATATTATAATTTCAACATATAATCATTATAATATTGATATTATTCGTAAGATTTTTTACCTTCCTTTATTTTTTTCATACTGAGTATTCAAAACCCAATGTATATATTACATTTTCAACACATCTCAATTTGGACTAACCACACATCAAGTGCTCAAGAGAACTCAAATAGTACAAAAGGTACTGAACAAAGAATAGGAAGTCTTGTACCTAGACCTACAAGCCCCCTCCCCAGATGCACAACTATTAATGGTGTCTTGTGTATTCTCCCCAAAAATGGCTGTGCTTATGGCATCGTAAGTTTTATATATGACTACAAATACACATACACATATACATATATGTGTACATGCATATATGTATAACTATGTATATATGTATATATAATGTGTATATATAACAAGCATATATAACTTATGGGATATATGTTTATATGTTATAATTATATATAATATATAAATGTAATAACATATATATATCTATATCTTTCTATAGATATACTGATTTAACATTGCCAACTTGTCGTGACTTTTTTTTTTGTTATGAGACAATACATTGTGGTTTAAATGAACGCTAACACACAGAATGTAGAAAGTTGATAATTCTTCTTTGCCCCTCATCTTCAGTCTCCAATCCCCAGTTCCAGACAGTACCTTCTCTTGAAGGGACTTCTGTTATCAATTTGGAATGCCTTCTTCCAGGATCCTTCCATGTATTATAAATGTTTATACACCTCCCCAAGTGCATTTGTTAATATGACAACTTTATTAATTAAAATATTACTTTGTCTGAGTGATTTTATAATGGAAGATATATATATACACACACACACACACACACACACACACATATATATATACACACACACATATATATATGACTTAGGTCAAATGTAGGAAGTCTAGAAATAGGAAACAAGATTTATTAGTGATTTCATGAATTAGTCTTCAGTTTTTTTCCTAATGTAAAGAATAAATTTTTCTACAAAGACTCTGTGCCTTGCTAAGAAAAGTCAATATCTGAAAGGAACCTGAACTTGGTTTTTGTTAAGAAAGTATCATACTTGTGTAATTATCACACATTTGTGAAATTCAAGTACATACAGTCTCTTTCTTAGAGAAACTTCAAATAAACAAACAGCATACCTCAGAAGAGATAGTAAATATTACCCAATTAATGAATTTGCCATTAGTTTTAATTTTTTTAAAAAAAATTTTGTCAATAGTTAGATTGGGTTTGATATTTTAAAGCATTAGGATTTAATTACTACCATTTTCCCCATTATTGATGCAGGTCATTGTATAATTTGATATTCTGAGATTTGCATGCAAGAAGATTATTGAGGAGTGTTCTAGGAACAGAATTCATGTGGTTGCCACTTTTAATGCTATTCATACTTTGTATAGATTCATATTTCTGTCTTGCTTACTTATCCATCTGACTAAAGAACTTTCTTTAACATTTCCTGTAGTGCAGGTCTTCTGGCAATGAATTCTTTCAGTTTTGTCTACAAAAGTTTTTATTTCATTTTCACGTATGAAAAAATATTTTTATTGGATACAAAATTCATGTTTAACATCTTTTTCCCTCAGTACATTAAAGAGGTTGCTCACTGTCTTCTTTTTTTTTTTTTGCGGTACGTGGGCCTCTCACCGCTGTGGCCTCTCCCGCTGCGGAGCACAGGCTCCGGACACGCAGGCCCAGCGGCCACGGCTCACGGGCCCAGCCTCTCCATGGCATGTGGGATCCTCACGGATCGGGGCACGAACCCGCGTCGCCTGCATTGGCAGGCAGACTCTCAACCACTACGCCACCAGGGAAGCCCCTGCTCACTGTCTTCCTGATTGCATTGTTTTTGATGAGAAATCTGCCATCATACTTATTTTTGATATTTTGTATTTACTAGTTTTTTCTATTTGCTTTAAAGATTTTCTCTTTATCACTGATTTTGAGTAATTTAGTATTGTGTACCTTGGTGTAGCTTTCTCGATGTTTTTTGTGCCTGGGGATTATTAAGCTTCTTGGTACTGTAAGTTTATAATTTCCATCAAATTTGGAAAAATTTTCTAGACCAACTTTTCCAAATATTTTTCTCCCTCTCACTCCTTTAGGGATTCCAAATATACATTAGGTCATTTGAAGTTATCCCACAGCTCCGTAATGTTCTCTTCAGTTTTGTTATGTCTTCAGATTCACTCATGTTTTTCTTCTACACTAATATGCTGTTAATCACATCCACTCATATATTGTGTATATTTCATCCCACACATTGTTCTCATCTCACCAAGTTTGACTTGGGTCTTTTTTATATCTTCTATAGCTCTATTTAACTTTTTAAACCTACAGAATATATCTATAATAACTGTTTTTAAAGTCCTAACCTGTTAATTCTAACATATGGCTTAGATCTGGAATGGTTTCAACTGACTGTTTTTCTCCTCACTGTGGGTAATATTTTCTTATATATCAGATAATCTTTGAATGCCAGACGTTACAAATTTTACTTTACTGGATGCTGAGTACTATTATATTCTTATAAATATCATTGAACTTTGTTCTGGGATGCAATTACTTAGAAATAGTTTGATTCCTTCATGTCTTGCTTAATGATTGTTAGTTCCTTCTGGAAAAATACTCATCCTAGAAATAATTATTCCCCACTAGTGAGGCAAGATCTGCCCAGTTCTCTGTGAATCATGAGATTTTTCAATCTGCCTGATGCAAATAGGCACTATTCCTGGTCCCGTGTGAATGCCAGACATTGCTACTCCTAATCCTCTTTGGTAGTCATTTCTCTAGTCTTGAAGCATTTTCCCACATGCATGTGCAACTGAATACTTGAGGGAAACCCTCTACAGATCTCTGGAATCCTCTTTCCACATGTTCTCTCTGGTCATCTATCCTGTACTATAGCTGCATTTGTCTGCCTGGATTCACAGCTCTGTCTCCCTAACTCCTTAACTTAGGCTTCATATAGTTTTCTCCCCCATGTATGAGGGCTTTGATACTCTCTTAAATTAGTAATCTGGGGAATTTGTTCGGCTCACTTTATTTATTTTCCTTCTTTCAGGGTTCACTGTCCTTCATCCCTTCATGCCCAGTTTTAAAACTATTTTCAAATATTTTGTCTAGTTCTTTATTTCTTGAACAATTATGATTTGAATTGAGAGATCCCAATGGCTTTCCCCCCACAAATTAAGAAATATATTTTGGCTCTGAATTCCAAATGGGGTTGGAGAAATGAACTTTTTTGTTCCATGTCTGTTTTACAGGGAGGAAATACAACAAAATAATTACAAATAGGCACTGGATTTGTATCTTGGCTCCAGAAGTTTGATAGAGTTAAAAAATCATTATGTGCCTTAATTTTCCCATGTATAAAGTAAAGAAATTAACACTACCTACTAGACAAGTTTTACTAATTATTAAAGAAGTTAATATATGTTATGTTGTAAACACAGAGTTTTTAGAATGGAACCTGGCAAGTGGTAAGTTTGCTATAAAAGTTAATTATAGAAAACATTTTGAAGATACAATAGTTGAGACTTGCCTTTATAACAATATATTTAGTACAGTCACAACAAGCACGTGGGGCTTTCATCAAAATATGGCTAGATTTTATTGTGAATGTCCTATTATGAATATTAGATATTTAGTTGAGCACTTTAAAAAATATTTATTAGACCTTAAAATTTTTCTAATTTTAGTAAATTCCTATAAATAACACAGCAAAGCTACTAGTAATCAATATAAAACCAAACAACTATCAAGAAAGTAAGAAAAGAATTAAGACAATCCATTTGTTCTGGCAAACTTTTATTTCAATTAAATGTTCAGGTTTCCTGAAGTCTACCCCCTGGTGCCACTGCTGATGGTGTAGGTGTTTAATTTCAACTCGAGAAGAAAATTGTCCTTTTCAGATCTTCCTATTTTGCTAACCAATTCCAGGTTTAATGTTCTATACTATTATGAAACTATTTCTCTACTTAAAATTCTGTAAAATCCCAGTGAAACAGAGTAAGAGCCCAAGCTATACCCATGATGATTTTCTCTAATCTCTCTTTGGTAAAGTAGCTCCGGATCATCAAGGTAACTTGAAGCAAAACGAAGAAAAGAATTTCCTGATTCCTGTGACCTTCTCTCCATCCCCTCTCCTTAGCAACTCTCACACAATTTGTACTACACTTCCAGACAAATAAATAAACAAAGCCACTGGTCAGCACTGGTACTGGTAAGGTAGGCCGGTAAAAGAGAATCAAGATTTATTGCATGTCTATTATGTGCCAGACTATTTTTTTAATCATATATGATTTCTCTCCACCTCTCCACAATATCACTCTTTCATGACTCCCATTTTGCTGATATTCATTTTCTTTTTTTATAGGAGAAGTATTGGTGGCTCAGGTATTTGGCCCCATTGCTCATGATTACTTGATTAAGAAGTGAGAACTCAAATAATTTGGATAATAACAGTGACATTTATTGAGCATTATGTCAGTTAATTCTCTCGAAAACTCTATGCTGTATGTACTATTATCTACATGTCCTTTATAAAAACCTGAGGCTTAGGGAACTTACCCCAAGCTTATCAATAAAAAGCTAGAGGACTACCCTAAAACTGAGTACTTCAACTATTTACAACCTGTCATTCCTTATCTGTTAAACTTTAAGGCAATGCAGGTTTTTCACACTAAGTCTATACATAGCATATTATTAAGATAAACACAATGAGAAAAGTTCATTCTAAAAGGAAGCTAAGTTAATATTTGTGTTTTAAGGTTTAGTATTACATCTAATTCGGATTCTATGTGACAGGTCTTGGACAGTGGGCACTACCATGTTTTCTACCATTTAGGACTTCTAGAAGTTTTGGGTGTCTAATCTAGGCGTCATCTAGAAGTAAAATAGACTCACTTTTGAAGGCATTGTTTAAGGAAGGGATTGGATCTGGGGTGCCAGAAGCAGTAGTGGGAAAGCTATATTTGGTCATTTCTCTCCTTCATTTTACCACACAGATATCCATACCAATGTAGAAACTAGAATAATCTTTTTCCTAAATTTTATTTTTCTTCTTAGCTTCACATTTTCCATCCCTCCTTCTAAAATGGTCTTAAATATACCAAAATTTCATTTCTGAATCACTAACAGTCAACTGGTATTTTCACCCTCCCCTTAGAAGGAGGGCAGTTTGCCAGTTTCATTTTCAATATGTTGCTAGTTTTAAGAATCTTTTTTCTCTCTCTTTCTCTTTGCCAAGAGAGAAAAGGAGGTGAGAAAAGAAGGGATCACCAGACAAATCACTATGGGCATGTTTTTTTCTGAAACGTCCCCTATAATTTTATGACATTTAAGTTTATATGATGAAGCATGATGTCTAAGGAGGGAGAACTATACATTGTAGCATAAATCCTTCTGAATATAATAATTTGATATAATCTTACTACAATAATTGTTTGTCCCTTTGCTGGCTTGATAAAGAAATTCTAACACCTGTCTAACCACCAGTCTTACAAGCAATGAAAATCAAGGACCCTGGGGAGGAGTTTCACATGAGGATAATGATGTATACAATATTTTGAACAATCTTCTGTTCTTTCTTTTTTTTTTTTTTAAAGAGTGTTTTACAGTGATTATATTCCTTCTGGTCAGTCGGTGAAATTATTCTAAGGACAGACTACTTTTGGAAGAAGCAAGGTGGGCAGAGGAGCAATAGAAAGACTGGCACAAAGGGTAATTCAGAAAATATGAGCAGTGGGCCAGTAAAGAAACAGAACTGGGGAGTGTGGGGAGCAGGTGGACAGGCATCTTGGCCAAGGATGGGACAGGACATGAATCATGCCTCAGGCTTGATAAAACTGACTGCAAATAAACAATTGTCTCTTAAGCATAAGAAAAATAAACAGCAAAGGAAAATTTTTAATACCACAAATCAAATAGCCCCTGGATTTAAATATCAGTAACAGCAATAACGAGTTGGATTTTCTAAGATTCCTTCTCCAAAAGCACACCATGCTCATATGAGGATGTAGAAATTTAGCCTCATGATATTCTAGTGGGTGCTATAGGCATATTTTAGTTTTGCAGGTGAGAAAATGGGAGGGGCTACAGTTGAAATCATCATGATTCCAACAGTGATTCTCAGTATTATAAGAGTGATGGCTTGCATACTCTGTGCAAAGCACTGTGCTAAATTCTTTGTAATCATGATCTCATTTAATATTTCAAATAACCCTACTGAGTTGGTATTATTCATTGCCCTGCAGAAAAGATATTCAGTGTGGTTACAAACCCCACCTAGAGTCAGTAACTTCTAAGAGGTGAGGGCCAGATTTGAACCTAGATCTCTAAGATTGTGAAACATTATTGTCAACCAGTAGAGGACTTCCCTGATGGTCCAACGGTTAGGATTTGGCACTTTCACTGCCATGGCCCTCATGGTCGGGGAACTAAGATCCTGCAAGCCACGAGGTGTGGCGAAGAAAAAAAAAAAAAAAACGCTAGGAAGAAGTGTTCCCAGTGAATGCCCTATGCGATGTTATACACTTGAGGTCACAGAGTGGACTGACCCACAGAATACTAATGTTCGGTCTGGGAGTCTGTATTCAAGATGTAGAGCACCTCATATTTTCCCAAAGCAGCTGCAACATGCACTGATGACCACACTGTGGAGAACAGGCTGTCACTCCCTTCATCAGCACAACGTGTCAGGAAAGATGAGTGGGGGCCGGCACAAGCGGTGGATGAAATGGAAGGGTGGTGAGTCATGCTCTCATCTTAACATCTAAAAATAATCGCAGCATATTAAAAGAACACATTTTCTTCCATAAAAATGAATAATTTTTTTTTTACCTATATGCCTGTAATTTTCCGTTTCCAAACTGTATTCCATTGGCACTGAGATATATCCCTCGAAAATATTAACTATCAACCCAAGAAGCCAGGGAGCCAATTTAAATTGTGGCACCTACAAAGGCCATTGATAATGCAGGCTGAGCGATCAGTTGGTTGCCAGGGATGTCCTTTGAAATAACTTTAAGAGAAATGGGCATAGTTCAGAGGGCTTTTAGACACAGTTAGTATCTTTTGCCCACAAACTCACTCACCAGAGGTCTTTAGGAGGTAAAATAATTTTGTCCACCTCCATCAAAATCCACTTCTAGGCCCTCACATTCATATGAAAGAGAAGAAGACAGATTTCCCCATTCCTTGTAATCACAGCAATAAATCTGCCATTATTGAGGAGATCAAGCCCTGGGTAGTTTTTGAAGGGGCACCAAAGGGACAAAGGCACATGCCTGGGAGGATAAAAATACATCTAAGATCTGCATAGTGAATCACTGGTTATTTTTAAAACTGAAACTGAATTGATCTGAAACTTAGTTATCTGTGCACTACAGACATGGAAGTCATCTTGAATTTTTTGCTGACATCTGTGGAATTGGACAGAAAGAAAGAAAAATGTGATGTACCCAGTTTTTCTCCCATATCCCATGATTAGTGGTCAAAAATTGTGCTGATATTCTGACCAATTAAAGTCTCAAAAATATAGTTCTACCCCTGACACATCACCAGTTGGTAACTTTGTCAAAATAGCTGCTTGGGAAATGTTCAATCAATAAAAGTGAATGTATTTGAATATGTGGAAAATGTCAGAACCTCGGGGAATAGATAACAGGATACAGATGTTTGTTAATTAAGTTTACAAAGGCAGTAAAATTAATGAAGCCAGTATCTCATATATGTTGTTACTAAAGAAACAGCTGTTTCCCCCATTCTGACTTAATCTATCCACGTCCTACCCCCACAATAGCTGTCATGTTTTGTGACTATTTGCTTCATTTATAAACTTTAATCAATCTAAGGAGAATTTACCAAAAAAGTTATCAATAATTCACCCTAGGGAAAGCGACGGGTAATACACAAGAATATAGTTACAGGACCCCCTCAACCCACAGCCAGCAAAAAAATGACTTCTCATCTACCTGATTTTTTGCCCCAGGGGTAGATAATGATGGCTTTCATCATGGATCATTGCATTCATTTGGCAAGTCAGTTTTTATAGACTTTTGCTCTGAGTTATCAGATTCCCATTTTACTTTGGGAAAGTACACAGAGAAAGAGATAGGCAAGTGAAGAGAGTTATAACCCAATTGCTAAGATGCAGTGCCTCCTAGGATATGACTTTTTTAGACAAGAAAACAGAAAAGCAAAGAAATAACACATCACCCAAGGAATGATAGAAGCGGAGTACCTAGTTAAAATCACCATGTTATACTGCCATTGTCTAGTCATGCATCCAGATCAAAGAAACCATAGTGCCTTACTTAGACCTCATCAGGAGTATTGTGTCCATTTCAAGACATCATTACTTATCTGAAACACTAATTTGAACACCCTCAAAAAGGAGACTAGGGTGGTAACAAACTGAAATCCATTTCTTATTACTAATTCCAGCCATGCTTACATAAGAAGCTATTCTAAGGGCAATCCAAAGTAAAAGATGTGAGAATACTTTTTTAAAATATGGTATAATAAATCTCATCATTCTCAGGTCATCATTATCATTAATAATTATTTAAAAATATTTTATAGGTGAGTCTTATAAATTATTTATCTTAATTTTAGTATTTTAGGTGAGATTATAATTATAGAAGAGATATTGATTAGTTTCAGTTCTTAGGGAACTAATTCAAATCATTACTCTGAGTATTTGAATTTTACGACTCAGTTCCACTTTGGTCTAAAACCTGATTTTCTTCCTTCTCTCCTCAAATTCTTCCCTTCCATTCCAAGGCTCAGATCTCATTACAATTTTTCATGAAGAAAAATGGTAATACTAATCTATCCACCAAAGGAACTCAGATTTAGCTTGACGTTATTATTGTGACATGGTAACACTGTGAAATGATGATTCTATGAAAAGGTATCTCTAGCTACTATAGATAGGGCTTTTTCTTTTACCTCTTAGAAGGATGGCGATGATCGAAGTAGATACTGTCAATGAAATGAGATCTTCCCGTACTTCCTAGTGGAGACTCCCCACTACTGGAAGTGTAGTAGGTGAGTAACTGTCTAAGGCACCCAATGAACCCTGGTATTCCTATAAGCATCTCAAAAATCTAGTAACTCCTCATTCCTTCCTCTAAACTCTAAACCTAAGGGTTTCCCAGTCTAGTAACTTGTACTATCTTTCACCTAGTGGTTCAGACCAAAAATCTTGAAGCCTCATTGGCTCCTCTCTTTCCCTCACACCTCATATTCAATCTTTCAAAAACCCTGTTAGCTCAAGCTTCCAAATATCCAACCACTTCTCATTCCCTCTACCATTTCCACCCTAGTCCAAGCAATCTGTATCTTCTGCCTAGATTTCTTCAGTATAGCCTACCGTTCCCTGCTCCTTCTCCTACACGGTTTATAGTATATTCTCCATTGCTGCCAGAGTAATGTTATTATATTTTAAGTCAGATCATGGCATTATTCTGCTCACAAGCCTCCAACCCTCCAGAAGCTTTTTGTTATACTGGAAATAGAAGCTAGCATATTCACCAAGACCTAAAGAAACCGAGAAATTCAATATTAGTAACGGCCTGAGCCTTACCCTCTTCCTACTCTGCTCTGATTGTAGGTGAGCTGATCCCTACAGGTTGCTCTTCACGGGTTCCATTCTCATCTCACTTCCAGTTCAATCCAGCTAATGGAAGGCATTGCCAAGAGACTGGAGGTCAGGGAAAGGAGAGTCTAGGATATTTCCTTCCCCTGGTAACCCTTCCAAGATACAGTGGCTATACATCCCGCAGAGTACCCTGTACAAGGTCCAGGCTTCTGCCAGGCCCTGGGATCTCTTGGCTAGCATGGCAGAGGTTCCTGCTGACACTAACCTCTGGTTTATCTCTGTCTCATTTGGCTCTCATCTCGGCCATCATCTATGTCAACTAATTCCCTGAGCTAGTTTTCTTTGCTGTAAATGAAGTTGTTATTTCTGTTTTACTGTTTAGACTTTGACAGATATGGGGCTTAACAAAATTAAGTTTTATGTCATGCTCATGTTCCAGGGAAAAATATGGTAGTAGTGGGCCCCTGCTCCTAGGTCTTCAGGTTCAAGATCCTTTGCTCTTGAAACTCTACCCATATCTATGTCTTTGAAGTTTCCTCCATTCAGTGATATATGGGAAAACAGCAAAAGGATGGAGGATTGGGTAAAGTAATTGTATGGACCAGGTCTGCAATTGTTTGAACATCATTTCTACCCATATTCAATTGGCCAGAACTTAGTCTACCCACATGACTGGCCACATATACCTAATTGCAAAGGAGGCTGGAAAACATAATGTAGCTCTACGCCTGGAAAGAACAGAAGAATACAGCTATTGTTGAATATTAACAGCTTCTTGCAGTGTTTCAGCCACCCTTTTCCCATATCACATGGCTTGCCAAATGGTTATAAATGCTGTAAAAGAGTGAAGTCATCTTTACACAGATGACTCAGGAAATACCATCAGATACCTGATAGAGTAAGGGAATAAGCTATGGGATACAGGAGAAGATTGCTCCAAACAGAGTGTGTTCAATGCAAAGGCCCTAAGGCAGGAATATGCTTGTGGATTCAAGAACCAGTAAGGAAACAGTATAGATGGCATCTACTTAGTATTTAATTTTTATTAAAAATCTCATTGAATCTTGTTTTCAATCTTCTTCACTATTTTTGGAATCAATAACTTTCTTCAAATTTTGGAAAACATTTATCTTCTACAGTCAAAATTATGTACCAAGGCACACACATTCACAAAAATCTCACTCCCATTTCTTTCCATTCTGCTCTTGTCCCTTCTCTCCTACGAGTTACCTTTTTCATTAGTTTTGTTTTATTCACCACTGTGTCTTTTAAAAAATATAAGCAAATATATGCTTTGGTTTATACATGTATATCTTTGTATACACACATATCAACATATGTATATATACAGAGAGAGCCATATTTCCCCTTTCTTATGCAAAACGTAGTAATATTAAAGAACAAACTACTCTGGCAATCATTCCGTATCAGTATTCAGAGATGCGCCCCCCCTCCGCTTGTTACTTTTGCAGCTAATTAGTGCTCCAATGTGTGGATAAAGCAAAACCCAGTCAACAAGACCCTTACTGCTGGTCCCTGGTGTTGCTGCCAGTCGTCTGCTGCAATCTGAAGTAGAGTAGCCTTCTGTAAGTCACTTGCTTTTATCATTCTGTTTTATTTTTCTTGAAGCATGTATCACTACAACAGTTATCTTGATCATTGACTTGCTTATTTCCTGTCTTCCCACCCTGGTCTATAGGCACCATGAAGCCAGATATTTTGTTTGTTTTGCTATATCCGCATTACCTAGAACAGTGCCTGGCACTTGGTAGAAGCTCATTTGTTGAATGAATGTTTTTGTTCTGCCCCTTTAAAACACCCGAATTGTGGTTAATGATTTTTGAAAAGGAAGATGAGGAAGCAGCCCTTATTGTAAAAGGAGATAAGCTGCAAAGGCAGTGGTTTTCCATTTCATGGGTGGAAGAGATATCTTCTGCCAGACATAACTTAGCAACAAGCTAGGGCAGGCAATGTGTGGAGTGGGAGGAAGAGACCACTCAAGGAATGACTGAAGCACAGTATCTTAATAATGTAGACCTGGAGTTTTGATTCTAATTCTGTTACTTACTAGCATATGACCTTTGACAAATTAGTTAACTTCTCTGACCTGTGGATTCTCTATCTATAAAACTGTAATAATAATAACTTCCTCATGGAATTATTGTAAGGATTAAACAGGATAATCTACAGAAAGGGCTTAATGTAGCCCTTAGCACATCATATGACACCAGTGAATATTAACCATCATTGTCATTACCATTAGAGGAAAACAATATTTAAGCCCTTCTAGAATCTGGATTATACTTTGCTGTTGTTGAGGATATAGGGCCAGAATGTACTGATAACTAGACAATGAGCCAACATTTAGAGAACAAATACAAACCACAGAGCCAATAAGCACTGCAGATAAAGAAGCCAAATCTCAAAATGAGACCCTCCCCCAACCTGCTGCCCCTGTGCTCTTTATGACAGCAGAACAACAATAATGACAGCCACCTTATTTGCCAGACACCACATGCTAAATTTTTCACCACATGAAAAAATCAAGACAGTTCTAAGAAGTGGTTGCAGGGATGGGTTTTTCTTCCAAAAACAGCTGATAGATAGGGAAGCAATTTAGATAAAGTTCTGATCTATGGTTGTCAAAAGTTTCTTAAAGGTTGCATTTCAACTAAAAAAGGATCCAAATTAAGGTTCTCCCTACCCTCACCTCCCTTTGCTAACACCCTTTCAGGGAGTGTTTTCTTCCTGCTCCTAAGAAAAAAAAAATTGGATTTTAAAAATATTCTGAAGTTTTCATGCATAGTTGGAATTTGGGGCAAATGTGTCCAGACCAGCCAGCATTTTCTATAGTCATCAACAAAAGCAGGCACTGGGGATTCTGTGCTGGATGCTTACATGCAATATTTCATGCTGTCTAACGATGTTAAAAAATTACTTTTCAAATACCAGTGTTATTTGAAAGGGAGACCTGGTTAAGTCATTTATCAGCTACTAAGACCAAAATTTGTTTTTCACCCATCCCCAGCTGAACTATAGTCACATAAGTATATCTTAAGGGAAAAGAAATGAGGAATAGTAAATTTTGATATTCAATAAGGAGAGCAGGATCTGGAAAGTCTGCATAATGATGGCTGTTTTGGAGGCCTGGGCTCTCAGGAGGACCACACTGGAAAGTCCCAAGTGACATTGTATGGACTGGGAAATAGTAGGGCTGTAGGCCCTCAAGGGTGCTGGAATGTAATAGGGTGTCCGATATGAGAAGTTACAGATACCCCCTTTGCAGCTTTGTCCTGAGAGAGGTCATCATAGCTGTATGTAAATACCCTGCACTTGGGAGGCCTGTTCCCATGTATCTAACCTCATACACTCCCTCTTAAAAACAGTACAGCACAGGATAAAAGAGTTTCTGTCTGCAGTGTTTACATGGAATCTGCTAAAGCTGCAATGCTTGATTCATATTTAATCACCAGATAAAAGTCAGTCTTGTAACTTCCAGTAGCTAGACAATGCCCCAAGTGAAAAAATTTAATGAGACTCACTTTTTACTTTTACTAGGGGAACAAATGATTTTTAAATGTACATATGCACAATGGTCTCTGAGTGAAAAACTTAGGACCCACTGCGCTGATTACAAGATGCAACTCTTCTCAAACACAGGGTTTGATGAATAATGCAACATCACTGAGGAAGAGGTGTAAGAAAAACCAGACAACAGTCAAGGAATCAAGCGAATAAAGGGAGAACACAGAGCAAATGGGCTCTATTGTCCCTGATTACAGGAAGAGATTCTACTGCTCTTCCACGCATCAGTTATGACTGCAGTTAGAACTGCAGAGTCCTAATGGCTTCTTTAAAACATTTTATTTGACACTGTATGTTCAAATACTTAATTAAATGTTTACTAGTAAACTGATGTCAGATGCTTAGAAATCTCACTTAATGTAATTAAAATATATATACTGTATGTTCAGACAAATGTGCCTTGGCTTTGAGAATTCTTTAGATACTCATCAAAATCCGTATTTAGCATTCTAAGCATACTTTTTAAAGTAGTCTCTTTGTAGCAAGAAACTACTTCCATTTTTTAATGTCTCCCTAAAAGAGAGAAGAAAAGTTAGAGGAAACCAAAAAACATACAGTAAGGACCATGGAAATGTTGATTTTGTCTATATTCACTACCAGCGTTCTGTCTACACCTGGATGTCTCTCTTGGCATTTCCTGTGTAATTTCATTAGCACTTTCCCTTGCAGTCACTACAAGTGGGAATGTTATTTTTCACCTCTGAATCTCTTGTATTACCGTATGACTAAGTACTTGTGCAAATGCTAACCCCTTCAATATACCACCAAAAAGCAATATCATAAAACATGGGCATTACAATAAAAACCATGTCACATTTGTACTGAGCTTTTCATTGTTTTCTTCCTCCCTTTTAATTATTCAAGTAATGCAAGAATAGATACTTTATGTAAAAAATTAAAACAAATTCCAGCAATAGGAAAAAAAGCAAAGGTCCTAAATTCTTTTATCCTCTTAATTCCTTCCCCAGAACTGACCCTGCAGTTGTTTTGTTGTATATTTCTCTAGACTTTTTCCTTTATTTTACAAAAACAAAACAAACACATAAATGCACATACAATCTTAAATATACTGATAGCTTATTTTCTTTAATAGAGAAATAGAATCCAACTAGACATATTACTCTGTAATTTACTATTTTTACTTCCTAATATGACTAAGGATCTTTTTATATCACTACACATAACATCTACCCTATTCTTGGAGCTATACAATACAGATATACCAGAGTTTGTATTACTATTCATGAATTGATGAATTTAGATTATTTCCATTTTTTCCTATTAGTGAAAGTCCATGCAAATGACTAATTGTGAGCACATGTAT
The DNA here is from genome assembly GCF_005190385.1 of Monodon monoceros. Lineage (NCBI taxonomy): Eukaryota > Metazoa > Chordata > Mammalia > Artiodactyla > Monodontidae > Monodon > Monodon monoceros. The sequence continues at coordinate 78,717,838 of NW_021703784.1, read as the reverse complement.
AATTTTACAAGTAAGCACACTGGAATGTAATTGCTGGGTCAAAGACAATACTCATTTTTATCGTGGATAGGCATTATCATATTGGCCTTCCAAAAGGGCTGTACACACTTACATCTATTCCCCACATATTAGCCAACATTTGATATTGGTAATCATTTTTTAAATCTTATATTTTCTTTACTTTGCATTTTCCTAAGTATTACTGAAGTTGAAATTATTTCCATATGTTTTTTAGTCAATTACTTCTCCTGTGAGATGCTTGATCATGGGCTTTTGGAATATTTAGGTACTTCTCTGACTTTTCCTTTTAAAATTTGTTTTGAGGAAAATTTTTGTTCTGTAATCTGGATAGCTATGCTATGTTTTAATTTATTTTGGCAAATATTTTCCCAATGTACCACTTGTCTTTCATTATTTTTTATACTTTAGAAGATTTCTGATTTGTGAAGCAAAATTATCTTTCTTTATGCCATTTACAAATTCCTTAGGAAGGTCTTTATTCCAAGATTATAGCCATACTTCTCTGCATTTTCTGTTAACAATTTTTATTGAAGTATAACATATAGACAAAAAAATTGAATAAGTCATTAAGTATACAGTTCAATAAATGATCACAAAATGAACATGACCATGTATCCACAAGCCAAGTTGTATCTTTGATAAAATAATTTATTAATTCTACTTGTTTATCTATAGATTCTTTGGGGACATTTTAATGTGTATAATCAGGTTTATGAATGAGTAGTCTTATTCATTCCTTTCCAGTCAGTGTATCTTTTACTTATTTTCTTGCCTTATTTCACTAGCAAGTTTATGCAGTACATGTGGAATATGAATGATAACAATGGGCATCTCCTTTCTCCTGCCTGAATTTAGGGGATAAATTTTCAATATCATTTAATTAAATAAGATATTTGCTGAAAGATACTCAGTATTAGATGGAGAAGTTTCCTTTTACTATTAGTTTTCTATTTTTTAAAGTGTAAATTGATGAGTTTTTGCTTGAGTGCTTCTTTTGAATCTTTTGAAATTATTATTACTTTTTCCTTTGTGCTATTAATGTGCCATCCCTTATATTAATTTTCAAACATTAAATCAACCTTGCATTCATGGAATCAATCCAACTTTGTCATAATTTAGTATCCCTCCAAACTTTAAAAGATACATTTCACTGGAATCCTCAAATATTCTGTTTAGAATTTTTTTATGTTTTTGTGTTTGAGGTGGATTATGATATCCTTTCTTGCAATGTTTTCATCAGGTTTTATATCAATATTATGCTGGCCTTATGAAATGACTCAGAAATTCAACTCAATTTTTTTATTTTCAGAAAGAGTTTATAAATATATGATTGTTTTTCTAAACTGGCCAAGCTATCTAAGTTTGGAATTTTATTTGTAGGAAGGTTTTTAATTACAGATTCAATTTCTTTAGCAGATAATAGTAATATTCAGATATTCTCTTTCTCCTTATGTCAGTTTTAGCAGGTTTTATTCTATCAGACATATGTTCATTTCCTCTAAATTTTTAAAATTATGTTCATAAAATTGTTTATAATATCTTTCTTTTATTTTCTGTGTGATGTGTAATGTTATCTTTTTTCTCATTTTTGATATATTTGTAACAGGTCTTTGATTAGACTTACCAGGAGGTTAGCCATTTTATTATATCATTTTTCAAGGAACCAACTTTTAGTTTATTGATTCTCTCTTTCGAACATTTTATCTCTATTTCATTAATTTCTATTCTTAATAATTTTTTCTCATCTTCTTCCATTGGTTTAATTTGATGTGCATTTTTTTTAGGTTGATGTAAGATCCAAACATGTTATTCCATTGTATTATCTAGAAGTTAATTCTTTAATTTCCAAACATTTGTAGATCTTGTTATTATGTATAATTTAGTCACACTGTGTTAAGTCCTTGGATTTTACTATGATTTCAGCCCCAAGAAAGCTGTTGAGAATTGTTTCATGGTCCAGAATATGACCAATTATAGTAAATTCTATATGTGCTCTTAAAAGAATGTATATTCTGCAGAAGTTGGAAACAATGCTCTATATATGTCAATAAGGTCAAATTTGTTCATTGTGTTCAAATCCCCTATAAACTTAATTTTTCCCCATATTTCACTTAATACTATGAAAGCCTGTGGACATTTCACTCTATGATTATAGACTTTAGTTCTGTAAACTTTTGCTGTATATATATTTACAGCTGTTTTCAGGTACACACAAAGTTAAAAATTATTAAATCTACTTTTTCTAATATTTGTACATTTATATCTGTATTATATTGGTTGGCATTTTCATCATATGTCTTTGCTGTTTACTTTTATTTCAATTTCTATTTACTCATATTTAAGATTTTATTTTTTAAAACAATATATAGGGTTTTAAGAATTCAAACAAACTTTGTCTTCTATTGGAGTATTTAACTCATTTACATGTGAATAATCATCTACACACATGTGCATGCATATTTAAATCTACCATCTTACTATTTATGTGTACCACCTTTTTTCTGTCCTAATTTGCCTTTTTTAAGATTATGTAAGTAATTTTTCTTTAAATACTCTCTAGTTTACAGAATTTTATTTCTTTCTGTTCCCCTCTCCAAAGGGATGGCTATTTGATGTTACAATTTATTTCTCAATTGTACTGAAATGTCACTTATGCAATGAAATAAAACCTCATGTTCACGAAGACCTGTTTCTGAACTATTTACTCATTACATAGAACTATACATCAATTCTTGAGCCAGTACTACTACTTTAATTAGTTAAGTTTTTAATAGTTTGTTTTATATATATATATATATATATATATATATATATATATATATATATATATGTATATAACAAATGTATTAGGATTGACATATCTCTCTATATTGGCCAAAAAGTTTGTTTGGGTTTTTCCATAACATTGTATGGAAGAACCCAAAGGAACTTTTTGGCCTACCCATTATCTATCCATCCATCCACCCACCATCAGTCGAGATTTTTACCCATTTGTGCAAACAGGTAGAAGGCTACTGTAATCTGGGAGACTTTTAGAAGTCAAGTCTATCACTTAGGGAAAGTTTTCTTGAATAAATTGTTAGTTAATATCTTCCCTTATTTTCACTTTTCTCATTTTAGAACTATTCTCAATTAAGTATTTCATCCCCTAAATTGATTGTCTCCTTTTGTTATATTATCTCTTATTTCTAATTATCTAACACTGCCCCAGTCAGGGTCACAGAGGGAAATAAGTATCATATTAGAATAATTCAAAGAGTTAATACAGAAAATGTTTACCGTGAATAGTGCAGCACCCTGGAATAGTTAAGAGTCAAACTATTACCACTTTTAGGCCCAAGGGAACAAAGAGGGGGTGGTTATTGAAATTCTTAAGAAAAGTATGTGTAGAGAATGCAGCTTTCAGGAGGAGCAATCTTTAGTTGAATGTCAAAGCTATACAAGGCTGCCTCTTCCTTGAATTTCTTCCTTGAATTTCTTGCTTGGCTTTGCATTGGCCACACACACACCTTAAAGGAGGGGGCCGAGAGATCCCACTGAAGTTTTGCATACAGATTTGTTTCCTGAGGTAGAGACTACAGTGGAGAAATACCTGGAGGAACAAATGGTAGAAAACTGGCACAATTAATTTGTTTCAGAATTTTACTGTATTCCACTTTCTAGTGTTGCTGAGAAATCTGATGCTGTTCTAATTCCTCATCTTTTGTATGCAACTAGCTTTTCTTCTCTCTTTGGGTTTTTCTTTGCCATTTTTATGTATTTGACCTTCCAGGTTGGTTTTCAAATATTCTTGGTAGTTTCATGAAAATCCTTTAAAGATTATGAGTAGAATTGCACTGTAAATGTTGATTGGAAAAAACTGACATCTTTATGATACAGGATATTTCCACGTTGAAGCACAGCACACTATTCCTTTTTTAAAAAAATATACTCCAGTGTATTCTCTCTTAGATAAGAGAATTTCCTCTATATAATATGTGGTTTTTATCCTGGAAGTAATCTTGATTATGCTCATAAATGAGTTTGTGCTTTCTTTTTAATAGGTCTTCTACTACTTTAAAAATATCTTCTCAGTTTATTGATCTAATTAGATTTTTTAAAACTAAAAATTGATTCTACTTATTCTTATGTCAGCTCTTCCTAGAAAACTGTCCATTTCATCTGATTATTAAATTTAATGCTTTAAAGTTGTACACTGTATTTATTATAAGTACATTTTTTCTTAGTTGTTTATCAATAATTTCCCTTGTTTTTTGTAGTAGACTTGTCAATTTTTCAGCTAATTTGTCACTGTTAAAAACAGTTTTATTGATCAAATCTATTTTGTTATCACTTTATTCTTTTAATTAAAAGAATTAAAAATTTCTATTTAACCTTTACAAAGTCCACATTTATAAGTATTTTGGATTATTTTATTGTTCTCCCATCCCTAATTTCTTGATTTAAATGCTTATTTCATTTTTTTTAAATAAATATTTATTTCTAACAAAGGCATTTATGGCTATACTCTTATTATTCTGATCTCTTCCCAGATATTTAAAATGCTCTGTCCTCATTGTTACTCATTTCTAAATATTTTTTTATTTCAGTTTCATTTCTTTGTTGGCTTACTTAAAAGGTCTTTTTCTTTTTGTTTATTTTTTGCTATTTTAAAACTCAACTATACATTTTATTCAGATTCCATGAGTATTTCTACTAATACTCTTTTAGGACATATTACTAGATCCCACATTAAATTTAGTTGTCTCCTTAGTCTCGTCCAATCTGTGACAATTCCTTGGTCTTTCCTTGTCTTTCACAATCCTGACAACTGAGGGTTTGCTCAGTTATTCTGAGGAATATCTCTCAATCTGAGGACTCGTTTGAAAGTTTTTCATTATTAGACTGAAGTTACGCATTTTTGGAAAGGTAACACAAAAGTGATATTTTTTCTCCAGTTCATAGCAGGGGCCAGAAAATGTCAATATGTCATTTTACTAGTGACGGTAACATTAATCACTTCGTTAAGGTGCTGTCTGTCAGGTTTCTCTACTATAAAACTACTCTTTTTCCTTTTGTAAATTAATAGATATCCTGAGGGAGATACTTTGAATCTATACAAATATCCTATCTCTCCTCACACTTATGCTCCCTAATTTTACATTCCTTTGGTAGATCTTGCCTGATAATCATTACTATAAAGTTCTAATGAGATTTTCCATTTCCCTCATTCTACCTCTATTTTTTAATCATATTTCATATTTAAGATAGCTGTCCCTTACCCCCCAATTATATTTAGTCAATTATTTATTTACATCAGCACAAAACCATCGATTTTTTTTATATTCTATGGGTTATAATCCAATATTCCTATTGTTAACTTCATTTCTCCAATTCTTTCAGCTTAGCCATTGGGAAAGATAGATCTTTGGCCATTGAGAGAGCTTTCTGACTTGTTCTATAACAATATCCAAAGGGGGAAAAAAGTATCTAAATAGCTTTGAGGAAAATTTTTATTATACCTAAAATTTTATGCCATTCCATAATCATTAGTATGTGAGATAAAAGGAAAATATTTGCTATAAAGTTCTCAAAATATATATCACCTAAGGTCATTTTCTAAATGTATTACTCAGGTATACTGAAAAGAACTGAAATAATGAGTTTGTCAGGGCTGTTGGTCAAGAATATCAGTGAGCACTGAATAAGTTAACATGATAAAAGGAGTAAGTAACATAAATAATCATTTACAAGGTAGTAGTAAGTTGTATTTGAAAGAAAAAAATAATCTGCATAGTTGCAAACCTGTAAGACAGAATAGGTTTGGCTGGGAACAAATAACTGAAAAATGCCTGGAGAAGGAAATCAAGATGGCTGAGTAAGAGAACCTGGAGCTCACCTCTCCCCATGAACACATCAAAAAATACATCTATAGTGGAACAATTCTCACTAAAACTAACTGGAAACTGGTAGAAAGACTCCAGTAAAACCAAGGTTGTAAGAAAGATACACACATAATCAGATAGGAAGGGAAGAAAAGTGATCAGGTCAGGGCCTGTGTCCCTGGGAGGAGACTCAGAGTAAAAGGGAGATTACATGGGCAGACACACACCCTGGGGAGTGAACAGGTTGAGAGGAGACAAGCCCCCCCTGGCAGGTTGGAGGACAGCTGGGACAAACAGAAGGACTGGGGAAGGCTGGACTCCACTTGCGAGGAATGCATTTACTGGCTATCCCCTGAGGCAGGACAGAGACAAATCTGCTCTAGTGGGTGCCAGGTTCCCAGAGACTGCCCCACTGCATGTCCCAGCCCAAGCCAAGTGAAACTCCAGCCCCACTCACTCCACACTGCAGCATGGCACTGGATCTGGGGTGGCCATGACCAGGGAAAAGACTAGACCTATGGGAAACAGATGCAACCTGGTCCTAGGGAGGAGCCTGGGTGGGGTGGCAGTAGCTATTGCTGGTGCTTACTCAAGCAGTGCCTCAGAAGCTACCTAGATTTCTGACAGTAGCCGCTCCATCACACCTCACCCCCACCATAGATGCAGAGAGATCACAAGGGCCCTGCCTGCCCTGCAGAGCAGTTCCACAACAGGGTGGGAGTCATGGAGGGTGGTGAGAGTGATGAGCTGTGAGAGACAAATGGGACTTGCTCATGAGGCAAGGTGGAGAGCTTTGCCCTAGCAGCTGCCAATTTCCTGTGACAGCTTTGCTATGCACCCCTGAGCCAAGCGAACACTCTGCCCCCATTCATCCATGCCACCACACAGCACTGGGTCTGGAGCACCTACGACCAGAAAAAAGACTCAACTATGTGACAGAGAGGTAACTGGGTTGGTCCCAAGCTGGAGCCTGGATGGGGCAATAGCAGCCATTGTTGGCACTTACTCAAGCAGTACCTCAGAAACCACACAGATCTCTGATGGCAGCTGCCCCACCACAACTAACATCCTGATACACACTGAGGGTCCATGTCCCACCATCTCTGTGGAGTGGTTCTACAATAGGGCAGGGACAGCAGAGGCAGGGGGCAGTGATCAGCTGTAAGAGATAGAGGGGACTTGCACACAAGGTTGCATCTGAGTGGAACTGCAGACACCTGCTGCACAGGCAGCACACTGAACCTCTATCTGCACATGGACCCCACTTGCTTCAGCACTCCCCTCCCCTGGGGCAAAGGTCCCGGTGTGGGGAGAGGGAGAGACTCTCACTTAAAGGGAATAGAGCCAGGTCAGGATGACCCTCAAGGTTTCTGCTCAAGCAACTTGGGATAGACCCTGCTCCTGAGAGGGTAGTAATAGCCACTGAGCAGAGACAAAGTCCCACCTCACACTGGGTGACAGCTCTAGCCCCTCCATCTATAGACTGACCCACTACCAAGGTGATAGCAGCCAGCACACCTTGAGGAAAGATGTGACTTTCATCCATGTCAAATCCAGTTCTCTCACCAAAGGCATTGGGCACACTGAGTCTGTAAAGTAATGCTCCCACAAAAGAACAAGGTTAACTGTTTCACCTAAATTCACAGGGGCTGAAAAAGGCGAAAAGAAAAGGCAAAGGAACTACTCTCAATTCAAAGAGCAAGAGAAAACAATGAAACAGAAAAAAACAATTTACCAGATGAAGAATTCAAAATATTAGTAATAAAAATGTTAACTGAGTTAGGGAAAAGAATTGCCCTAAACAGTAAACTTTTTAACAAGCAGATACAAAACATAAAAATGACCCAATCAGAAATGAATAATTCAATAGCTGAAATTTAAAAAATATACTACAAAGAATGAATAGCAGACTAAGTGATACAGAAGAACTCATATGTGATCTGGAAGAGAGAATAATGGAAATCATCCAATCAAAGCAACAAAAAGAAAAACAAATTTTAAAAAAATGAAAGCAATTTGAGAGATCTGTGGAATAACTTAAGCATTCCAACATTTGCTATTATAGGGATTCCAGAAGGAGAAGAGAGAGAGAAGGGGATCAAAAATGTATTTGAGGAAATTATGGCTGAAAAATTCCCAAACCTGAAGAAAGAAATAGATATTCAGGTACTGGAAGCACAGGGGGGGTTCCAAACAAAATGAACTCAAACAGACCCACACCAAGACACATCATAATTGAAATGGCAAAAATTAAAGAGAGAATTCTAAAGGCTGCATAAGGAAAACAAAAAGCCATATACAAAGGAAACCCCCTAAGGCTATCAACTGATTTCTTTGCAGAAATTTTGCAGCCAGAAGAGTGACATAATATGTTCAAATTGCTGAAAGGGAAAAGCCTGCAACCTATGACACTCTACCCAGGAAGAATATCATTTAGAATAGAAGGAAAGATAAAGAACTTCTCAGATAAGCAAAAACTAAGAGTTCATCAATAATAAACTTACCTTAAAAGAAATGTTAAAGGGTTTTCTCTAGGTGGAAAAGAAGTAAGAATTTATAAGAAAGAGAAAATTCCACTAGGAAAAGCAAGTATATAGTAAGGATTGATGATCAACCACTTAGATAAATCAGTACATAGATTAAAAGACAAAAAAATTATAAAAGCAACTATAACAACAATAAACAGCTAAGGGATGAGCATGAAGATGTAAAATATGATATCAAAAATACAAAATGGGGACTTCCCTGGTGGTGCAGTGTTCAAGAACCTGCCTGCCAATGCAGGGGACATGGGTTTGATCCCTGGTCCAGGAAGATCCCACATGCCGTGGAGCAACTAAGCCCATGGGCCACAACTACTGAGCCCTCATGCCACAACTACTGAAGCCCATGAGCCTAGAGGCCGTGCTCTGCAACAAGAGAAGCCACTGAAATGAGAAGCCCGTACACTGCAACGAAGAGTAGCCCCCGCTCGCCGCAACTAGCAAAAGCCTGCACACAGAAACAAAGACCCAACACAGCCAAAAATAAATAAATAAACCACAAAATGAAGGGGAGAGGAGTAAAAATGTAGGTTTTACAGAATGATGACTAGTTTAAAACAAGTAGATAAAATTATAGGTCAATGTATATGAACCCCATGGCAACCACAAATCAAAAACCTACAGTAAATACACAAAAACTAAAAAGAAAGAGCACAAGCCTACTACTAAAGAAAATCATCAAGCCACAATGGAAGAAACAAAAAGTAGAAGAAATGGACTGAGAACTATGAAAACAACCAGAAAAAAAAGTAATAAAATGGCAACAAGTACATACTTATCAATAATTATTTTAAGTATCAATGGACTAAATGCTCTGATCAAAAGACACAGGGAGGCTAACTGGATATAAAAAAACAAAAACAAGACCCTTCAATATTCTGCAAAAGGAAGGATAAAAATCACATGGTCATCTCAATAAATGCAGAAAAAGCATTTGACAGAACTCAACATCCATTCTTGATAAAAACTCTCATCAAAGTGGGTAGAGAGGGAACATTATCTCGACATAATAAAGAACGTTTATGACAAATGCACAGCTAACATCATACTCAATGGTGAAATTCAGGAACAAGACAAGGATGCCCACTCTCACCACTTCTATTTATTTGGAAGTCCTAGCCACAACAATCAAACAAGAAAAACAAAAGGCACCCAAATTGGAGGGAAAGAAGTAAAACTGTCACTATTTGCAGATGACTTGATACTTTAAAGTCTCCGCCCAAAAAATTATTAGAACTAATAAATGGATTCAGCAGTTTCAGGGTACAAGATTAATATACAGAAACCAGTTTCTTTTCTGCACACTAATAATGAACTATCAGAAAGAGAAAGTAAAAAAAAAAAATCCTGTTTAAAAATCACATCAAAAAGAATAAAATACCTAGGAATAAACTTAACCAAGGAGGTAAAAGACCTGTACTCTGAAAAAATAAAACATTGATGAAGGAAGTTGAAGATGATACAAAGAAATAGAAAGATATCTTGTCCTCTTAGATTAGAATAATTAATATTGTTAAAATGGCCATATTACCCAAAGCAATCTATAAATTTAATGCAATCCCTGTAAAAATACCCATGATGGTTTTCACAGAACAAATATCCTAAAATTCATATGGAAGCACAAAAGACTCTGAATTGCCAAAGCAATTTGAGAAAAAAAGAACAAAGCTGGAGACATAACCCTTCCAGTCTTCAGACTACACTGTAAAGCTACAACAATCAAAAGCACATGGTATTGGCACAAAGCAAACACATAGATCAATGGGACAAAATAGAGAACCCAGAAATAAATCCATGTACTTACAGTCAATTAATCTGCAACAAAGTAGGCAAGAATATACAATGAAAAAAGATAATTTCTTCAATAAGTGGTGCTGGGAAAACTGGACAGCTTCATGTAAAATAATGAAATTAGAACATTTCCTCACCCCTTATATAAAATAAACTCAAAATGAATTAAAGTCCTAAATGTAGGGCTTGAAACCATAACACTCCTAGAAGAGAACACAGGCAGAACACTCTTTGACGTAAATCGTAACAATATTTTTTTTGCATCTGTCTCCTAAGACAAAAGAAATAAAAGCAATAATTTAAAAATGGGACTTAAGCTTAAAAGCTTTTGCATAACAAAGGAAATCATCAACAAAATGAAAAGATAACCTGTGGAATGGAAGAAAATATTTGCAAATGATATGACTGACAGGAGTTAATATCCAAAATATATAAACAGCTCATATAACTCAATATCAAAAAAAGCAAACAACCCAATCAAAAAAACGGGCAGAAGATCTGAATAGACATTTTCCAAAGAATACATACAGATGGCTAACAGGCATATGAAAAGATGCTCAACATTGCTAATTAACAGAAAAAATGTAAATCAAATCAGCAGTGAAATATCACCTTACACCTGTCAGAATGGCTATCATCAAAAAGGCTACAAATAACAAGTGTTGGAGAGGATGTGAAGAAAAGGGAACATTCATACACTGTTGGTAGGAATGTAAATTGGTGTAGCCAGTTTGGAAAACAGTATGGAGGTTCCTCAAATAACTAAAAATAGAACTACCAATGACCCAGCAATTCCACTCCTGGGTGTGTATTTGGTAAAAAAGAAAACACTAATTCAAAAAGATACATGCACCCCAAGGTTTGTAGCAGCCCTATGTAGAATAGTCAAGATAAAGAAGTAACCCAAGTGCCCATCAACAGATAAATGAATAAAGAGGATGTGGTATACATATATATATGTGTGTGTATATATATATAGACACACACACATACACACACATACACACAATAGACTATTACTCAGCCACAAGAATGAAATTCTTCTATTTGCAGCAACATAGATGGACCTAGAGAATATTATGCTTAGTGAAACAAGTGAGACAGTGAAAGACAAATACTGTATGATATCACTTTTATGTGGAATATAAAAAATAATACAAATGAATGTATATGCAAAACAGAAACAGACTCACAGATATAGAAAACGAAGTGGTGGTTACCAAAGGGGAGAGGGAAGAGGGGATGAGCAAATTAAGGGTATGGGATTAAGAGATACAAACTAGTATGTATAAAATAGATAAGCCTCAGGGATACATTGTATAGCAAAGGGAATTGAAGGCATTATCTTGTAATAACTTTTAATGAAGTATGATATATAAAAGTACTGAAGCACAATACTATACACCTGAAACTAACATTATAAATCAACTATACTTCAATAAAGAAATTCTAAATTTCCCATTTTTAAATACTGAAAAGTCAAAAGCTACTGTTTTGTTTCTAATCTGAAGTTAGATGAATTTAATCATAACGATGTTAATTATAACATAAGGGCTGCCACCAGAACAATTAAAAACAGACTTTACCACCCCAACTTCCAAAGTATATTTTTTAAAAATTAAGAAACTAAAGAAAGGAAATAGAATCAATGTAAAACAAAAGGCAAAAAACAAAACAGCAGAAGAACATGAAATAAGCAGATTTCTAATAAACATAAACAGCAATTTCCACCATTATAAAGCATGATTTCTTGAAGTAGACCAAAATACTATATCTTGCTTTCCTACTTACACAGTTCTAAAAGAAAATAAAACTAGTCAAAAAAAAAAAAAAGGATTCCTAAATGTGCATTAGACAATAATATGGAAACAAAAATTCAATAGATAAATCAGAATGTAATGCAAAGGGAAGATGACAATCATTTTAAATTGATACAAGCTACATCCAAAGTAAAGACCTGATTAATAAATATCTATATGCAAAATTAAAATAAAGCATTTTAAGATATAAAGCAAAAAATGTATTAGAGATGTAAATGACATTAATGGACATTTATGGAACCATTATCTGTATATAATAGAGAAAATACTCAAGTATATAAAGTATACATAACAGCCACACTTCTCAAAATCAAACTTTAACAGAAGTTCCCAGTGTGTTATACTGATATCAACCCTCCAGAAGGAATGTCATTATGTCACTTGTGGCTTTATTTATTCTTCACTGGAACATGTTGCTCCAGTTTAAGATATTGAATAAAATGCATAAAGGATAAGAATGATATGATTGATAAAGTAGAATTAATAGATGAAATCTAACACATACAGATTTATTCTCCTAAGTATTCATGGAACACTTGAAAAATGCATCACGTGTGTAAAGGAAAATCCTCAGTAACTTCCACACAGATATAGGTGCTCTACCCAATAATAGTGAAGTATATTCCCTGTTGACCCTTGTACACAGTTTATTGTTTTTGATATCTCTGTGGAATATCTTCCAATGGGAACTTCTAGAATTGACTGCCACTAGCAGAGTACTACAGTGTCAGCTTCCACTGCTCTCTCTTTCATGTGCACAAATACTAGCCTCGCACAAAGTTTTTCTCATATTCCAAATTGTGTTCATTGCTAAAAATGCAAATACCTCCTTTAAATTTTGAAGCTGGTTTGATTTGGGGTTTTGCGTCTGTGAGGCATGTTTGGACAATAAAAATACATGAAATTCAGAAAGAAATTTAGAATGGTGAGACAAATGGCCATTAAAGCATTACCATTTATAAGTGAAGTTAGAAGTGAGGAATCTGTTAGAAGAGAGACAGCATCAACATGAACTTCACTGGTTATCAGGGAACTGAACATAAAAATGATACATTAATATGTAATCTTATGAAAGAAAACTGTAAATTGGTACTTTTATGCTTTGTTCATATAAGAAAGTGATATAAGCTTTGGGAATGCAATATAGAAATACCTATTAAATTTAAAATATGCATACCTTTTTGACCTAACATTTCTGCTACATTCTTTATAAACACCCCACAATTGCAAAGAACTTTTCATTAATCATCCATAATAATGGTGAAAAATGGAAAGGACCTAAACATTCTTAAATTGAGAAACTAAATAACAATGTTAGATCCATAAATGGATTATGATGTGACTATTAAAAACAGTGAAAAGTTCCATATGTGTTGGCAGTGAAAGCTATCCAAGATATTATTACAAGGTGAAAAATAAAAACAGATGAAAACAAAAACCCACAAGCACTACAGGAACATAGTTAATACTGTATCATTTTGTTAAAATAGAGCAAATATAGTATATAAACATGTATATTTAAAAGGTGAAATAGTATACAAAAACTATTGACAATGTATATTTTAGAGAGGGAATGGTAAAGTAAATGGAAACTAGTATTTCTGTAATGTGATTTAGTGTAGCTTTGTGTTACTTTTTTAATCAATAAGAATATAAAAATTACTTTGAAAGAAAGATCAAAAGAAGTTAATGCTCTACAGTAGGGAAAATAAGATGACGGTGGTAATATTGTTTTTAAGAGTATATAGTAAGAACTAGTCTTACCAGAGTCAGGGTCATGAAGTCTTCATTTGGTAGATAATGAAAAAAAATTAAATGCTAAATTTAAAAAAAATTAAAAACCCTCCCCAGGTTCTCTATATGCCTGACTCCTTTATATTCTATAGATGTTGGCTTAGGTACCACCTAAGAATTTTTCCCTGACCATCCTAGTTAACTTAGGTACCATGATATACTCTCTATCCCAGGAGCTGTTTTATTTCCTTTATCATAATCTGTAGGATTTTTTGTTTATGTATTTTTTTCCAGTCTATCTCTTCCTATTTAGAATAGAAGTTTCAGTAAGGTGGGGACATAGTTTATCTTTTTCATCTTTGTGTCCCTAAAGGGTAGTGCTTCTTGCAAGGTACAAAATAAGCACTCAATATTACAATAAAAGAATGTATAGATGGGTGGTCAAGTGTTAAGGTGAAAGACATATGAGGATTTAATTGAATATGGTGAAACCTTGGTAATGGCACCATGCTGAACCCAGTTGGTCACACTAAAAACCTAGCACTTCTGCTTGATTCCTTTCTATTCCTGCCCTTGAAAGTCCAACCCATCAGTAACCTTCTATCCTCAATACATCCCAAATCTCACTTCTTCTCTCTCTCACTACCACTGTCATTGATGTTACCATCAATTCATGGCCAAATTACTTTTAGGGCCTACTAATTCTTTTTTCTTGCATAAATCCTTCCAAAGTCTTTGATATGAATAAAACCCAAACTCCTGACCACAGTCAAGAAGGCCTTGTACAAATCTAATTCTGTCTATGACTCCAAGATCCTCATCAACTTGCATTCTCTTCTATATCCACACCAAGTTCCAAGCGCCCTGGCCTTTCAGAATGAAGTGTCTGGTGCAGGGACCTTACAATTATTGCTCACACCTTGTTTACCCTCCTCATATTCCTCCTTATGCTAACATTTTCTCATGGATCTCTAAAGAATTACCTCCTGTCACATTCACTCTCTAGCTTTTATTTACCTAAGTTTATTTTCTATACCGAATTTATTAATATATGAAATTATTTCTTTACTGGTTAACTTGTCTTGGGTTACCAGATATGAAGCTCCTCAAGGTGAGGAACTTTGTCTTTCTTGTTCATCACCACATTCCTATAATCTAGATGATTTCTTGCTATAACTAGACAATATTTGTTCAAAGAATAATGAAATGAAACTCTTTGGATGGGAATATTTCTACCACTTTAAAAGTTATCATATTTCCAGTCATGTGTATTTTTTTCTTAGTTCCCTAACCAGGGATCAAACCCAGGGCCTGGTGGCAGTGAAAGCAAAGAGTCCTAACCACTGGACCGCTAGGGAATTTCCTAAAGCTCATCTCTTAAGAAATTCTTCTCTTTTTTCTTAAACTAATAACTGCATCATTCTTCATCTCCTTTTCCAACTGCTCCTTTGTTGGGAAAGCTTTCTCTCACCTTCCTAATTAGGTCTATTGCACACTCAAAGCATCACATAACTTTCCATATAGTACTTAACTGAGTCTTTATTTACCTAATTTTTAAAAATAAGTTTTTCCCATGCCTATGTCCTTCACTAGATTTTAACTCTATGAGGACAGAGATAATATCTATTTTAGTTTACCATTTAATCCAAAGTGATTATCTCAACATCTGGCATATCTTAGGCACTCAACATTTCTTCAAAAATTAAATCACCCCAAGTGGCATTCCTCATTGTCTAGCATAAAATATATAAATATGTTTTTAGTAGTACAGATCTACATCTTAGGATTAAACTATCAATCAACAACATGAACCATACACATATTTATTTAATTGGCTGGTCTTTGGGTTCTTTATTTTTTTCCAAAGTAAAACTCTGGGAACATAAATCTGATTAACTGAAAGCCTCTTTTAATTGAATTCTATGTAAGTAAGGTTATTATTTCATGCAACCAAAGCTCATGGATTTACAAAAAGGATGAATTAGCTTTTTTCCTTCCATGTTGAATTCAATTCCTCTTCTTGAAGTATGTAATGAGCGCCATTATTGCACTTTATAAGAAATCTTTCATTCAGTTAACTAATGAAGAACCTCCCCTTCCTATCCCCTGTACATACCATTCCAGTCATCAAAATTTGTTTCTATAAGTATGCAAAATGCTTTTATAAATGAATTTCAACAATTGACACATATCTTTTTTGGTCCTCTTATATCCTAGCCATTGAAATATATTCTGTATATCCAAAATATAGCTTTTTATAAATGTAGCACTGGGAAAGGACAGTTGGTTAAACATTTTTCCATTTAGCCTTCATCTCACATTTAATGATGCATTTTTAGCAGTGTCAGCATTGAATATAGGAACATAAAGTTAAGTTCTCTCAAAAGGTTGAAAGTTTTGTCATTTCCTGAAAGACTGAAGAAAACCAAACCCAGCTAGCCACCCTCACTTTCTAGGTTGATAATATTTTTACTTGTACCTGAGTCTTCAAAACCAACTGGGAACTCAGAGAAATCAAAATACTTAAAGAAATTAAAGATCCATTATCACTTTAAGTTGCTGAAGGACTTTAAGTTTTTAAAAATTTTTCAATCCAGAGAGGGCTTACTCATCTCTTACAAGCATTTCTTTGGTCTATCCTAGGAAATAAAGTCAATTAAAAATACAAAAATAGTTTGTTTTATAGCTATAAGCTCTTGTGTATTGTAGCATTGTGTATAGTAGAAATAAGTGATTAAATCTAATTGTTCAAAGACTTTGGAAATGGCAACATACTCACGTAACTAGAGGAAGCTGTGAGGCATATCCTGAAATCTTGGATATAGAGTCTCTATTTTTCATATCAAAACAGGAATATATAAAGTCAGCTTAAAGGGAGTGTTTATTCTAAGACAAAAAGTTAATTTGAAACTGAATCTGAAGATTTTATACCAACACACACACACACACACACACACACCCCTACATATACACACATGTCCATATGTATATGTGTGTTCATCTTAGCAAGGAAAGGGGAGAAAAACATTATGGTTAAAAATGCAAGCAGAGGGCTTCCCTGGTGGCACAGTGGTTGAGAGTCTGCCTGCCGATGCAGGGGACACGGCCGCGGCTAGGCCCGTGAGCCATGGCCGCTAAGCCTGCACGTCTGGAGCCTGTGCTCTGCAACAGGAGAGGTCACAACAGTGAGAGGCCTGCGTACCAGAAAAAAAAAAAAAAAATGCAAGCAGAGGGAAAAAAAAAGGCAGAGAAATAAATTTCTGTGATTTCTACACATATCTAAGAAATGCCAAGTCCAGAGCTTGGTACTGAAGTCACAGTGGTAAATAAGAGAGATAATGGTCCTTGACCTCATGTAGTTCACTGCACATGTCTTTACCCCATCAACCTTCCCTTTAAATAGGTACCTACTTCACAGAAAAATGTGCATGGAATCGTTCAGTTACAACTGAGACAAGCACCCCAAAGAAGGCCTGGCTGCTAAGAGGGTTTATATATTAGTCAAATTTGACTAATCTGTATTTCAGAGGATGTTTTCTGAGAAAAATGAAATTCAGAGGAACAGTGAATGATAAATGGTAGTTAAACTGACAAATGGGGTAGAAACATTGGGTAAAACAGTATCCTTTGTCAACAGAATGGCCTCTTCAAAGGCCATGAAGTTGCAAGGGATTTGCTGAGTTACAGGAACTGAAAAAAGGTAGAGTGTGTGGATCATCATAGGAAGCAAGGTAGGAGTGGCAGGAAATTAGAGGAGTGGTTAGGAACAAAAAAACAGATGTTATACATTAATCTAAGAGTAATGGGTTTAAACAAAGAAATGACAGCTTCCTTGGTTGACAATACTCAAATCTGGTCCGTTGAGCAGGCATATTCCATGAGACCACCATTACCATTCCATAGCTAACTCCAGTGGCTTGGAATCCATGAGGATCAAAATAAATAATCCATGTAAAGTGCATACACTGTCCTTAATGCATAATATTTACTCAATAAACAATAGCAACTAGAGAAATAATTGCATACGTTGTGGCAGACTGGGCTTCCTGGGAAGCCCTGAGTTGGAGATTAACATGGAAGATGTTTATTTGAGGTCCTCAGGATCCACACCTGGGGAGGGCAAGGGACAGGAAGGAAGCAGAGTTGGGCAGAGAGAAGTTGATTCATCTTCAGCAAGTGTTACAGCTGTCCCCACAGGGAAGCTGGGAAAGCCCTCCAGAGTTAGCTCTCCCTGCGTCAAGGAGTCCGGACCTCTGGCCTCAGGGACCAACCAGTCATGGGATACAGGCTGTTCCATCAGAGGCAGCTCTCTCTAGCCTAGGGCGACTTCTGGAGAGGGTTAGCAGTTAAGAGCTGTCAGCAGTCATACTCCCAGCAACTGTGGGCATAATTCCTTCAGTCCTGAAAAGGGGCCAGTGTGGCTCACAACAGTATCCTTTACATTGGTTGAAAAGAAAGACAATATGCCTGGCATTTCTCTTTTCTCTGGATTCCTCTCCAAATTCAGTCGTCTCACGAAGGACATTTCCCACAATTTAAAAAAAGATGCTTTGTCACACTTTCACTTCATTTTCCTCCCTATTCATCACAACTATTTTTTCTTCTTTATTCCTTCCATGTATATGTTTCTGAACTTGGTTTGCTACCATAATTTACACACAATGCAGAGATTATGTGTCCTTTTCAAAAATGTGCTTTTCTTAATAGCTTCTCACCCTTTTAACCACCTTGACGAACAGCCTCAGGATATTAAAAATGATACATTTTCACTTGGAGAGAAATATTTAAAATGTAATTTGAATAGGTAGTTAAGCATGTTTCCCTGAAGGTGTTATCATTTGACAATTTGATATTTTAATATCAAATGTAAGTCCTTGACATGGCCTGCCCTTTCCCCAGGAGATGCATAAAAATAACATGTGTATCTGAACAATTTCCTAGCTGGAGCAGGTTTTATTTTGTGCCCCCAATTATAATTATCTTCACTGCATTGTAAAGAATGTGTTGTACAACAAATTCTCTATTAACAATCACAATGTGTACAAATTATCTTCATCCCAGAACATCTCAAGGGGCCAGGCTGTTTGTATATAACAGCTCAGTGAGATCCAAATTATGGAAAATTAAAAGAAATGAATAGGAAACATACTGCTATTTTACCATCAGTTTTTAAAACGTACGTGTTGCAATTCAAATGTAAAGTAGGCTCTTTGAAAGAATCTAGTCAGATGAAGAAGGAGGAGTGGGGGAGAAAGAGCCGGAGGAGGAGGGAAGGAATAGTACCAAGGGAAGTGTGAGGAGAAGTATCCTGATTTTTTGTCTCAGAAAAGAGAATTAGTGAATTAGAAAAATAAATAAATAAAGACCCTTTTATGTTATTAAGAATAATTAACAATTGGATAAATAAGATTTAAATTTTTAAAAATACATGAATAAACTGTAATACTTTTAGTATTCTAAAATTTAATTTTTAATGAACTACAAATTTTAAATACTGACACTAAAGTCTTTGCAGGTGAGGAAATCAACTCGATATTTAAGACACTGAGCTCCTAAGGTCCCCCTCCCTCATAATAAAGACATTAATTTCAATTTCCTTCTCAGTTAACAAGGCCTTTATTTTTACACTAAATTTAAAGGTTAGAGTAAAATGACTGGATTTCACATATAACCAAGAAAGGATATGTAAATCAGATAAGTAACTCTGAGAAGTTACATGATGAGCTAAAGGCTATGTGAGTGGGAAAATTCCAATATAGGAGACAGAGAAATGTGGAGGAATGCTTACTAGTATTGGGCCAATCACTTTTCAGGACCCAGGGAATACAGTAATAAGATTTTCAAAAAATGAGCATGACATGAGAATGAGGCTAATGAGAAGAGGCAATACAGACAAACAGGTCTCTAAGTGTACTTTTTTTTTACAAGGTGGAAAAACAAACAGCAGATAAATGATATGTCTTTCAGTGCTCAGGAAGATGAAGAGAGATGTTTTGGGAGGAAAATTATGTATGAGGCAAGATTCTTTCATTCGTAAGAGATAGGAAAACCTTCCATCTCCACATGTTTAAACAAAAACAGGCCTTTAATATATTACGTAGCTCAAGATTCTTAGAAATAAGTGGCTTTAGGAGCAGCTGAATCCAGGTACTCAAAAGTCCTTATCAAGACTAAGACTTGTTCTTTTCATCTCTTGGCTATGCTTTGCTCTGTGTGGGCTTCCTTCTTAGCTTCATACTTCCTCTTGCTGGCAAAATAGATGTCAAGGCTTTTAATTTGCATTATACTCTCTTGGCAACTGCATGAGAAAGAACATTGCTTTTCTGTTCTTTTCATCAGAAGCCCCCAGTACTAGCTCTAAATGGACCAACTTGGATTAGTGTTCATCCCTAGGCAGAGGGAAGCCATTCCTGTGTGCAATGTTCATCCGGATCCCATAAACTGAGAGAATGGGAAAGTAGTACTTTCTCAAGGAAAAATCAGGGTGCAGTAATCAGAAAATGGGACCAAAAGAGTATCTGTTTACTACCAAAGGGAAGAATAAAATAATTAAATCTGAATTCAGTGAAGCCTATTTGGGAAGAAAGGGAGGTAAACATTAAGTACCACCTTTCCTAGCGTTGACTCTATTCACTTTCATTCGGAAAAACTAGACCCAGATTTTTAGAAGGGAAGAAGTGTGCCTAGAAAATATTTCTTCTCTTTTTTTCTTTCCTTTCTAACCAATCTGCAGATAAGTCTTGTAGATAATGCATGCTGATAGTTTGTATTTTGTATTTGATGCTTTAGTTGATTGTATTGAAATTTTAAACTTCCAAGCAATGACACTGAGTGGGATTATACTTGCCTCCACCTATAAACTGTGGAGGACGGGAAGCAAGCAGAGAGGCAAAGGAGATTACAATGAAAGCAGCTCTTTTGCCCCTTTCCTGTTTGCCTATTTCTGTTCCCCTCTAACCTTAAAAGGACCTAATTAAGGAATGTGATCACTAAGCAATTGAAACTAACTCACGACTTATGCTCTCCCCAATGCACACCATGCCTTGTCTAAACTGTTGATTCTTTTCCTAGATAAAAAGACTAGCTCTCTTCCCCCAGTAGCCCCTCTAAGCGATGCTGCAGGCAGATCACTCAGGCAAGATAACATCTGAAAAGAAAGCCAGTCTGCACTCAATGGAGAGGCAGAACCCAACCTCCTGCCTTGATGATTCACTGATATTCTTCCCCCTCCCCCCGCATTCTTCCCTTTAAAAACTGTCATGACTGAGGAGAATCTTCGGAGCTGGTCTCTGGACACAAGTCCACCGTCTCCCCAGATAGCCAGCTTTTCTGATTAAAGCACCTTTCTTTTCTAGGGACATTTGCCTCTAGAATTATTGGCATGTGAGCAGTGAGCAGCCGAACCTACGTTCGGTGGTTACAAGATACAAGAGCATAATAATGAGGGGCAATTGCAATTATCCTGAATTCCAGGCCACCTGAAAGGATAAGGGAAGAAAAGGAAGAAACAAAAAACAAAAGCACACAGTCTAATGTGCAAGAGAAAGTCATCATAATCCTTTCTTATGATAACTTTAATTAATGGCTTTGTGGGGTTGTAATTTTATTTTTTTCCAGTTAGCTCTCTAATATGCATTTAATTTGATAAACAAAGTGTCCTACACAATGAAATACTTCTGTTACTGAGATGTCTGTGAGGCACCTAGCCTAGACGGAGACAGACAATGTCTCCCCCCACTAACTTGATAAGGCTTGTTGACTTGATGCTACGTAAGGCAAAAATGTGTGATTCAGTTATGAAAAACATGAAAAAAATTAAAAACAACAGTACTTAAGGAGTAATAATAAATTAGGAACTGTTAATGAACAGGAATTTATTATAATTATTGACCATATCTTAATTTGTATGAATATAGGTGCCTCTAAGGTAAAGCTTCACTTGACAAGCTCAGTTAGAGTGACTTTCATAAGGGCAAGGAAGAATGTATTTGTCTAAACTGTATCTGGCATAATCAAATGATTAAATTGGATGTGAAAGAGAAAGGAAAAAAGTACACAGATAAACCTGTGAGACTGATTGCTATTATGGAGGACTGCAGGTCTGACATGAGAACAAAGTGTAGGTGGTGCCCAGTGATTCACTCACGAAAACAGTTGAGAGCAAGCAGGGAATAACATTTATAACCCTAGATGCACGGATGCCAATTTCCAGAGCAAGGGTAATAAAGTAAACTTGAAATTTTGACACGTAATGATTTATGAACTAATAAAATTATATATATATATTCATATATTTTTATATATACATAATTTTTATGTGTTGAGAATGATCTTCAGACTGAAAAAAAAGCATAACGAACATTATTGGTAAGAGGAACTTCCTATTATGTGTAGTTGGATGAATTATAGGAAAGCACCTGTTGAATTAAATGAGGCTACATTTCAGGCTACTAAAAAACCTGTGTTTGAAATTATTGTGCGGTTTTCGACGGTCTTGGTGCCACAAGGCTGCAAATAAACAGTGGTTCTTATTTTTTAAAAAGGACAGTAATTAGCTACATACAAACTTTAGACCTTAAAGCCTCAGGTGAATCTCAAGCACAATTTCATAATTATTAAAGAAGTGGGGCTCTCTGCTCTTCCCTCTCTGACAGACAGTTGCATCTTCTTGTGCAATACTGGCCCCATCCCTGAGACAGTCATGAAGGTCAGAGTAAATCGATTTGTCCACATTGGATGCCTGGTCACCAGGATGCTTTTAACTCTGTCAAAATGGATATTGCACATCAATGACCCCTTCACTGACCTCAGCTACATGGTCTACATGCTCCAGTATGATTCCACCCATAGCAAGTTATGACACAATCAGGCTGAGAATGGGAAGCTTGTCATCAACGGAAGGCCCATCTTCATCTTCTAGGAGCAAGCTTCCACCCACATCAAATGGGGTGATGCTGGTGCTAAATATGTTGTAGAATCCACTGATGTCTTCACTAACTTGGACAAGGTTGGGGCTTATGAAAGGATGGAGCCAAAAGGGTCATCCTCATCTCTGTCCATTCTGCCGATGTCCGCATGTTTGGGCATAAATCATGAGAAGTATGACAATAACCTCAAGATTGTCAGCAATGACTCCTCTACCACCAACTGCTTGGGTCCTCTGGGCAAGGACATCCATGATGACTTTGGCATGATGGAGGGACTCATGGCCACGGTCTATGCCATCACTGCCACCCAGAAGATCACAGATGGCTCCTCTGGGAAGCTGTGGTATTATGGCTGTGGGGCTGCCCAGAAGACCATCATCCCTGCTTCTATGGGCACTGCTAAGGCTGTGGGCAAGGTCACCCCTGAGCTGAATTGGAAGCTCACTGGCATGGCCTCCCAGATCCCAAATCCCAGCTCCAATGAGTCAAGAATCTAACCTGTGGTCTGGAGAAAGCCACCAAATGTGATGACATTGAGAAAGAAGGTGGTGAAGCAGGCAATAGAGGGCCCCCTAAAGGACATCCTGGGTTACATTGAGGACAGGCTGCCTCCTGCGACTTTAACAGTGATACTCCCACTTTCACCTTTGATGCTGGGCTGGCATTGCCCTGGGTGGCTGCTCTGTCAAACACATTTCCTGTTATGACAATGGGTTTGGCTACAGCAAAAGGGTGGTGGGCTTTATGGTCCATATGGCTTCCAAGGAGTAAGAGATCCCTGGACCACCAGCCTCAGTGAAAACAAGATAAGGAAGAAAGAAGCCCTCAGCTCCTAAGGAATCCTTGCCCCAACTCAATCCCCCAACACACTGAGAATATCTCATCCTCAACAGTTTCCATCCCAGACCTCCTGAAGAAGGGGGAGAGGATTAGGGAGCCCTACCTGGTCATGTATCATCAATAAAGAACAATGTGCACAGTCAAAAAGGAAAGGAAAAAAAAAAAAAGAGATGGTCTGCGAACATTAGAAATGAAAGTGGAGATCCGCAGGAGCTAGGAGGAGTTCATAAAGGATGAGTCAGGTCAGACTAGCTTCATTCTCCTTTGGACAAAAATTCTAAAGAAGGGGCTTATGTTCATCTGGATTAAGCAAGGCATTTGGCACAGTCAAAACAGAAACATAACCTGGATAATCGTACAGGGAAATAGATTCATAAGTAAGTGCCTAACAACCATATCAAAGATCCCTGTTACTGAACTGATTAATTCCTAGAGCACAATTTTCTATTGTTTATGAAAGGTCTCTCTTTTTTTTTCTTTCTTTCTTTTTAAAATTAGCTACCACATTTGAGCACCTACTATGTGTTAGGCATTGTGCTAATCCCCTGACATGAATTTTATCCCCACAATAACCAAAAAGATAGATAGTTTTCAAATTTTACATTACCTAAATTGAAAGATTGGTTCAAGGTCACCAAGCTTTAGTCAGGAAGTACAAGCTTTTCAAATATGCAAATTACATGAAGCTGGAGAAAGAACAAATATGTTGGACTCTAGAATTGGGCTCTAAAACAATCTAAACTCATTAGTACATCAGATTAAATACGAAATTCATAGGTATTTTATTTGTTAACAAGCTCATTCTGAGTCAGGAGTGTTGACGTGGCTGCTGAGAAAATGAAAAGATTCTGAGGTCTTACTGTAGGATAAGATTATCTGAAGAAAGGGAGGTGGCATGCTTGTTTTTCTCAGTATTCTCAGTTACAAACTCTATACCTTAATATGGGGTGCATTGATCAGGATTTTTTCCTTGTTAATGACAGAGACTCCATATGCAAGAAAGGAATTTTTTGGCTTATAGGGCTAAGAAGAGTTTTCAGGTAACCTACAAACCTGGAGAAAGAGCTGCTAGAACCTTGACTTGAGGGATGGAAAATAGGGTCTCAGAGCGAATTTCTCATCTCTGCTTATCACTGCTCATTTTGCATGCTGGTCTTACCCTCTGTTATTTCATACAGGCCTTCACCACTGTCAGGGACCATTACTATCAAGAGTCTCGGCTTAGCTGTTACAGTGGAAAGAGAAAGCTTCTGGCCCTATACCCTGATGGCAATCCCTGAGAAGAATTCTGTTTGGCCATGCTGTAGCCATATAGAAACCTTTGTCCGAATCACTACTGTCAGAGAGATGGGGTAATATGGTTGGCCATGATTTTGTCATATGATCACTTTCTTGGCCAGTGGCTGCCTAGGGTGTGGGGAAAAGCAGAATCTGTTACTAGAAGAAAGAGGATGAAGAGCTGGCTGAGCACATCACACTTGGTTTATTAACTTTGGACATGTTCCGAGAGGAACAGGGAAAGGGAAGAGAATTGAAACTGCACTACGAAGACCAGATGAAGAACCAGAGATAGTTACTCTTGAAAAAAGGAAAGTTCAGAGAAGACAAAAGGATTGCTAAAAAAGAAAAAGTAAACAACGTCTACATAGTTCAAGGGACAGAATCTGAACATCCTCATTGTAAGAAGGATTTCATTTTTAAGATGTTTTCAACTTTATGATATTTTAACTTTCAAAGCCAAGAGCTGTCCAAGGTGTCTCTAGATGACATAGGAACTCTGTCATTTCCATTTTGAAGGCATAAGCTGTTTTACCACTTGACAGGGAAGTTGCAGATGTGTTATGAGTATCAGATGAATGGTTGGACTAAATTACTTTAAGTAAGAGAGAAGCAATGGCTAAACCTAGATTTTAAAGTCAAATATGAACCTGAATCTAAGCTTTGGTACTTACTATTTATGTGAAGTTGGACAAACTGCCTACTCCCTTTAAGCTTCTTTTGTTTTGTTTTGTTTTGGCTTTTTTTGTGGTACGCGGGCCTCTCACTGTTGTGGCCTCTCCCGTTGCGGAGCACAGGCTCCGGACGCGCAGGCTCAGCGGCCATGCCTCACGGTCCCAGCCACTCCGCGGCATGTGGGATCTTCCCAGGCCGGGACACGAACCCGTGCCCCCTGCATCGGCAGGCGGACTCTCAACCACTGCGCCACCAGGGAAGCCCTTAGCTTCATTTTTAAAATGGAGATTGTTATTATTACCTTGCAGGACTACTGTGAGCAGTGGCGATACCCTACAGAGAACTCCTTCTTCATTGATAACTCTTAATAAATTATAGTTTATGTGTATAAATATGCACACACGTATATCCTGAGATTCTCTGACATCCTTTAAATATGGAAGCATGCCAAACCCAAACCATAATAAACCCTTACATATGCACAGATCATGGCTATGCAAGTACCTGTGTGTTTGGAATGAGAGAAAGACCAGGAATGCAAGGGCAGCTGAGTGCATATAGTAAGAACATATCAAGAAAATGTATCAAGACTGTCCACCATCTTGGAATTTACTGTCCTAAAATCCTAGCATCCCTTTGGTAGCTTTCAGAAAATTTGGATTAGCAAATAGGATCTAAACATGTATTTCATGAGGATTAAATGAGATGATAAGTGCAAATTTGCTTAGAAAAATTCCTAGTACCCAAGGAATTTTATTACCTCTCAATAAAATTTTATTATTATTTTCATTAAAGGTTTATCATACAGTCTCCTTCTACTATAATATGAGCTTCTCAAGACACAATTCATGTCATATTAATCTTTTTCCCAAGACTTTAGTATAATGCCTGGTGCTTTCTAGGCACTTACATAAAAGATGGGAAAAAAGGAGTTGTGGTATCAAGAACTAAAAACACACGATGAGGCCACAAAATAAAAATTATGACACAAATTGGTGTGTGCATTTACATGTGCAAGCTTGGAATAGACGTGAGAGAAATGAACTCTAATTGGTAATAGAAAAGGTGAAATACATGGAAAAACAAATGAGGATCAAAAAGGGTAGAGGTTCAGAGGATAAAACTAACAGGCAGAAATATGGCATTCTAATTCCGTATGTTTCAGAGGCTGATATCTGTGTAACTCAAATCAGAAATATATTAATAATTCCATGAAGATGTTCACTTTCTATATTATATATCTGTGTCTGATGCCTTCAGGATTTAAGTTCCCACGATCAATTTCAGTTTGATATAACATTTTCATGTTCATTATGTCTGCTTTCTAAACCAGGGCCAAACTATCACCTAGTAGGTATTTATGCCAGGCTTGATTCACTCAAATTAACTGCTTGGTCCCTGTAGACATTTTGTGTTTATCACTCTTGCTCTAAAGAAGGGCTTTCCAATGTTTTCTATGCCATGGCACACATACAAAATGGTAACACTTTATTTGTAGAGCCATTGAGCTACTGGAAGAAGCTGCTAAGAGAATGCCCTCAGAGTTCCAGCTGCCCCAGGCCCTGCCCTGCTACCCCCAGGTTGAGGGGAACAGTATTTCAGCAGACCGGTCACCAACTGGGGCTATTAGTGGGACAGGTCACCCCAGTTGGGAAGCTCTGCTCTCAACTCTCCCTGTAAAGAGATGGACAGAGCAGGTTTAATAGATTTGTTTATTCAATGTATAGGGTAGTTACACTTCTAGGCAATAAGACACATCAGTGAACAGGACAGAGTCCCTGCTCCCTAGAAAATAGGCTGTAAGTGGCTAAGTGACCCCGTCAATTCCACAAGACTCAGGGGGCCAGGGCTAGACTCTGTATCCCCAGACACAACTCATAGTAATTGCCAAAGGAAGAAATGCTAGAGGGTTTATTCTATATAATTGTATTTGTCATTCATGGTGAGGAAAGTGACTACCAAGTTCTCTAACTTAAAAGTTTGTCAATATGTGCTCTGCTAATTTGGAATGTGAGAGAAATTTTCTTGGTTAAAGCCTCAACTTGAAACTTTTCTCAGTTAATGAGTATGTTAAAAGAAAGAAAAAAAGATTGTTGGGGTCAGGACATCTCTGATACATGCAGGCTAATCTCTTTCTTGTGAGAACTTCAATATCGAATATCTACCATCATCTTTTGGTGTGGATGACATTCCTGCTCACGGTGGGATAGTAGAAGGGGGAGGTGATAGATTGTCACCAGCATTAACCAGGTGAGAAAGGATCCTGCTATCACTAAGATGAGATAAGCCTGGCAGAAAGCACATTTATACTGTTTAAGAAAGTAAAATTTTAATGCACATGATTGTTAATTACAGAAGCATCTTCAGTTTTCATTAAAGCTGGTCCCTGAGGATCTCTACTTGGGAACACTTTGTTAAATGATTTATTCAAATCACTGTATATATTTGAAAATAATAATCTGACTGCATTTATTTATTTAATGATTCAAACTTTTTCCTAATTTTTAAAGTGAGCGGTGATGAATGATAAGATTATATAATTTTTATGTATTGAAGGCCCTCTCATATACATGTGTGTGGGTCCGTGCAGATGCCTGTCCATCTAAGAAGCAATCATTCTAAACATGATAACAGATGGGCAAATGTAACTACTTTCACTGACCCTGGATTAGGTAGTTCCTATTATTTCTATTACATTTTTATAAACCGTAGCAAGTCCCTTGCTAAAGAGGGTCAAAGACAGGCATGAAATGTGATTCAAAGCCCTCAAATATTCCAGACTTCATAAAAATTTAGAATTTGCCTAAAAAATCTCCTCATTCTTCAACTTACTTTTCAAATATTTAATTGTGATTTTAGTATAGCTACGTTAACTTAGGCTTCCCGCAGGTAGATTGGAATTTAATGTGTCATAAATACCTCCAAAAGCTAAGCATTTGGATTAGGTAATGATGCATATAATTTTACTAATTAAGCACATTTTGGGTTTAATGCTAGATTAAAGTGTTAAGGGCTTCCCCTGGTGGCGCAGTGGTTAAGAATCCGCCTGTCAATGCCCTGGTCTGGGAAATCCCACATGCCGTGGAGCAACTAAGCACATGCGCCACAACTACTGAGCCTGTGTACCACAACTACTGTGCCATGCACCCTAGAGCCCGTGCTCTGCAACAAGAGAAGTCACCACAATGAGAAGCCCATGCACCACAATGAAGAGTAGCCCTCGCTTGCCACAACTAGAGAAAGCCTGCGCACAGCAACGAAGACCCAACACAGCCCAAAATTTCAAAAAATAAAGTGTTAAACTGCACAGAAGAACAGAATATCAAATCTGTGAAAAATCCACAATGACAAAGGGAGTTGAAGGATGGCCATTTGGGTTTTTTGCGTAGCCTTAAAAATAGGGGGGTCCATTTGTTTCGAAGCAAGAGTAAAGTTCTATCTGCTACATGGAAGGAGAACAGGATGGTTAGTTTTTGAGCGTCTGCCATGAGCCAAGACATGCT
Source organism: Monodon monoceros (assembly GCF_005190385.1). Taxonomy (NCBI): domain Eukaryota; kingdom Metazoa; phylum Chordata; class Mammalia; order Artiodactyla; family Monodontidae; genus Monodon; species Monodon monoceros. The sequence goes on along the minus strand of NW_021703784.1, from coordinate 78,688,842 downwards.
GTCAGGATCTCCACCAGTGCCTCTCAAATTATATTGTGCATCTCAAATCACCTGGGGACCTTGTTACAATACAGATTATGATCCAGAAGGTCTGGGGGATATGAGACAACATGACTTGGGCTGTGCACTCAAAGCTTCTCTCAATAAGCTCCCACTCAGTGCTGATGCTGATGGTCCTCAGACGCACACTTGGAGCAGCAAGCTTCTCCACGATTATGTGGTAGCATCTTCATTTTATACATGAGTAGAGGTTGGCAGAAATGCATAGTGCTTAGACCAACATCTCTCAATTCTGCAGAATATTCAAACTCATAGTGGGGTTGATTTTAAAACAGCAGCTGTTTCTCTTATCCAGTATATTTGCACATCGCTAGAAGTCAATGAGCTGAAAACAGAAACGTGATGAGGAAACCCCTTCCAGGGATTTTTAAATACAGTGAACCCGATTTCTATTTTGGAGAAGAGTTTGAAAGGCTTCTCATATCATTTCAATTAGTCTGTGCTTTCTACTTTGCTCTTGTGAACATTTCTCCTTCTTCTAATGTAGTTGCTTCTTTTGAGTTGTGCCATTTAAGAAAATAAAAAGGAAAAAGAAATAATGACTTGAGAAAATGTGACTGAAGAAATTATGTTATTCTAAAAGCCACCTATAAAAGGCATAGAGCATGTGAGCTATACTTAACATGACTTAATTTTTCCTGACTCCATGGCGGAGTACAAGAGGGTGAAGCATCTGCTATGTTCCCTACCTAGATGTTCAGTAGCTGTGAGGGTTGCCAAGGTAACCATAACTCTGGTTAGCATCAAAGTAAATAAGGACCCCCAAAATCCCTGAAATTTCACTTTCTGTGTTACCATGTCACTTGGAGCAGTAGTAACACAGGCTTTCTCCTTCTACCCTCATCTTCCAACTAGCTTTTCCTACATCGCTACGTTTAATGATTAGTTTTTCAGGAAAGTGCATTACAAATAAGAAGCTTCCAAAATCCTTTAACCTGGGCAGGCAACAGGTCCCAGAAAGACAGCACTCTGCCCACAAAAGTGCTTCACTAAATAAACAGTATGCTTTGGCTGAGAAATGGAGGTAGCAACACATGACAGGAAACAGAAGGGGAAAGTGCAGAACCTGGCTGCTGAGTACCAGGGTCTAGAGAGTACACATAATTAGGCAAATAAAACTCCAGATCAATAAACACCGATTACTTCACTGTTTCTTATATTATCCAATAGGCAATAAGATGTTAAGAAACAAAATTCAGGGCAATGTGTATAATCCCTTAGATCGGGATTGTCTTTTTTGAGATTTGGCTTGGTTTGATTTAGTTTGGGTTTCACATTTACAGCTCTCAAACATCCCTCAGGATATGGCATTTAGGTCTCAAAAATATAATCCTGCCACATAGAAGGAATGCAGGGAATTTCCTAAAAAGTTATACTGGATTTATTAAATGAGTATGCTACTGTTCCCTCCACTAAAAATTAACAATCTTAGAACATTTAGAGAATAGAAAAGTACCCAAAGCCATCTAGATTGCCAAAACACACTATTTTGATTTCTGCCTTTCTATTTGTTTTCTTTCTAAGCATTTTAACACGATTAAGATCTATTATTTACATAATGTTGAAACATGCTTTTTACCTAAAAATAAAGTATTTTTTATGTTGGATCTCTTCTCAAACATGCTTCATGACAATTTACTTAACCATTTCCTTACTACTGGATAGCTACATCATTTCAAAAATGTCCTCATTTTATTTTAAGGAAACACTGCATTGAATACCTTTGCACTTAAAGTTAAAGGGTTCCCCTTAACTTTGTATTTTTTTTTCCTTTGTGTATATTACTAGAAGTAGAATTACTGAGCCAAAGGAAGTACATATTAAGATTCTTCATAGGACTTATTTTTAACAACTCGTCGCTTTACATCCCATGAGTTTTGATTAAATGCATCATTGTATGTAGTAAAGTTTCTTTTTAATATATGAAAATTGAGGCAGCTTAGAATAGTTGTCAAGAGGACCAGACTTACATTCAAGTCTACCTAAATTCAAGAACATATGAATAGAAAGTTTTTAACCTTTCTTCCAGACGTTACCACAAAGATGGTATGACAAGAGTCTAGGACTCTAGGATATATAACTATTGCAATAAGGGCTATTAATTCCATTTTATAGAGGAAAAAATAAAAGTCACAAAGAAAAAGGTTAAGCAAGTGGTGAAATCTCCTGCCTCCCAGGTCAGGTGCTATTTCCAACACCCAGTGCTTCTGGCGTATGCATACAGACTTCAAATGTGGATTTTCTGATCTAACCTTCCACAAACTATTTTGAAAACGCATGCTTTATGCGATTTAGTATTTAAGTTCACTAAGCTTTGATGAGATAAATAGTGCTTTCCTCTTGTCATGATGTCATTACCTACTCAGTGTACTTTTTCTCCTTTTTTTAGAATCATGTCATGTACATTCAATTCTCTAAATCCTATAATAAATGCTTTTTTTACCTCATGTATGCTCTACTTCAACCTTTTATCATAAAAGCCTGTTTGTTCACCTTCTGACAGCTCTCCACAGCTCATCACCCTGCCGGCTGCAGCTAAACCATACAATTGTGTGAATTTCAATATATAGAAAAAGATGAAAGATGGAAAAAAAATAGATAATGGATCCATGATAAATCAAAGAATTAACAAAAAGGGTCAAATTACCTGAAGTTCAAACTAAAAGACATCAAAGAGGGAAAGCCAAGTACTAAAATAAGAGATAATAGAAGATGATTAGGGGAAAAATCATAATAAAAGAGAGATAATAGTTTGTAACTAGGAAGAGAAATTGTAAAGAACTAGAAATAAATGGGTAAGATAGAATTAAAGGTATAATAATGAGAACTGAAAAATAATAGTGGATGTAGTGAGGGATAAAGCTGTCATATTATCTGACGAAGATGAGAATTGAGGGAATTGTTCCTGTGGGAAGTTTCCAAAGCCTTGGTCTGAGTTATTATATTCAGATGTGGAGCGGACACTTGGGGGTATGAAAGTCAAGTGGGATAACACTAAAACTAGGTAATTATAACGGTGGCAAGCCAGTCCTGTGTTTTAAAACAGTAGGATTGTAAGAAAAATCCTTAGGCTTCTTTTTCCATAAAGAAAAAGGATTCTACTCACACATTTATGATCTACCTCTCAATTCATCTTATGAAAACCAGACATTCTGGATCATAAATATCTTCATTGGAATATGGGTCAAGTGTGTACACAGGTGTGTGCATCTTTCTCTCAAAATATCTTTACTAGAATTGTGTGCTCTAAGTTTTTTGTTCATGTCTGCCTCCTTCACTATTCTCCCAATGCTACTACTCATGTGCTTTCTTATGTAAAAATTTCACTGTGATTGGTCATTTGAGTACACAGGTTTTACAGTACAATTATATCTACAAAATTACGAAAATACATATATAAAGCAATAACATAGCCTGAATTTGATTTTTTGTAAATCCCAGAGGTATACAAGGTATTGCTTTTGCTTTATTATAACATGTGCTTTTTCAAAAATAAAAAAAAGACTTTCAAGTGTACTATGTTATTATGTGGCTGGGGGTTTACAGGATCCATGCTGTGAAACTGATCCAGTTGGAATGGACAACTGCATTTGAGCAAGAAGCCAATGCAGTATCCTAGAGGTATTAAACTCTGCCCAGAATAGAATATATTCTTGGCTACAGTATAATGTGCAAGTTGGGAATAAAATACCATTACACTCTGTAAATGAACAGATGAATAAATGAGTTAATTAATTACTACAAATTTTCACGCCTACCAAAGCTGGACTCGGTATACAAGGGATATTGTCAATAACCCTAAATTACTGAACTTCAGGAAAATCTCTGAGTATTACACATAAGCCCCCACAATAGCTGACATAGGAAATATACTCATCTATCTGTTCTTACCCAACAATATGATTGCAGTTCACAATGCAAGGCCATGTTCAATAATGCATTAATTTATGAGCATATGATATAGATGGTATTACATTTGGCTACTGAAGTAATATTACTCATGGAGCAACAATATCAACTTCATTACCTAAATGGTCTGTAAGATGGATTTAACTTAATCACCTATAAATAAAACAGAAAATGCCAAACACAGTTGAACTCAGCAAGACTTGAAAATATTTGTTCTTGTAAGAAGAAGACAGTTTGCTCTTTAACACAAATAATATTAAAAATTAATCTTTAAATGCTGGTCAATCAAAGATAACTAATGTAAGATGTAAATATTGGAAATGAGGAAGCAAGTTATTTACGAAAAATTTCAGTTGCTTCCCTACTAGAAATAAATTAAAATTTAGTAAAATAGCTACAAAATATACAAATTATGTGAAAATTGTTACATTAATCTATGAATGTTTCTCATTTTAAAAGTATAAAGGAAAATCACAGTATAGTTAACTATATAGGGGAATTTAAAATATGACAAAGATGGCATTATAAATAAATGAGTAAAAAATGAACAACTGAGCTTCCCTGGTGGCTCAGTGGTTGAGAGTCTGCCTGCCGATGCAGGGGACGCGGGTTCGTGCCCCGGTCTGCGAAGACCCCACATGCCGCAGAGCAGCTAGGCCTGTGAGCCATGGCCACTGAGCCTGCGCGTCTGGAGCCTGTGCTCCGCAACGGGAGAGGCCACAACAGTGAGAGGCCCGCGTACCGCAAGAAAAAAAAAAAAAAAAAGAACAATTGAAGATGAATATCTAGAAAATATAAAGCTGGATTATGCTACATTTTTACTTGTTCTCTCTCCATATTAAAAATTAAATACACAAGACTCCCTCTTGAAAGAGCACCGAAATCACAATTAACTGCTGAACAATCATTGACAAGAAGGCACTGGAACTCACCAAAAAAAGGTACCCCACATCCAAAGACAAAGGAGAAGCCACAGTGAGACGGTAGGAGGGGCGTAATCACAATAAAACTGGAAAACAAATATACCACAGAAGTCCACCCACTGTAGTGAAGGATCTGAGCCCCATGCCAGCCTTCCCACCCTGGAGGTCCGGCAAGGGGAGCAGGAAGTCCCAGAGAATTAGACCTTGAAGGCCAGCGGGATTTGATTGCAGGACTTCGACAGGCCTGGGGGAGACAGAGACTCCACTCTTGGAGGGTACACACAAAGTAGTGCACGCATCAGGACCCAGGGGAAGGAGCAGTGACACCACAGGAGACTGAACCAGACCTATCTGCTAGTGTTGGGGGGTCTCCTACAGAGGTGGGGGGTGGCTGTACCTCACCATGGGAACAAGGACACTGGCAACAGAAGATCTGGGAAGTACTCCTTGGCATAAGTCCCCCTGGAGTCCGTCATTAGCCCCACCAAAGAGCCTGTAGCCTCCAGTGTTGGGTTGCCTCGGGCCAAAAAACCAACAGGGAGGGAACTCAGCCTCACCCATCAGCATAAAAGCAGATTAAAGTTTTACTGAGCTCTGTCCACAAGAGCCACACACAGCTCTACCCACCACCAATCCCTCCCATCAGGAAGCCTGGACAAGCCTCTTAGATAGCCTCATCCACCAGAAGGCAGACAGCAGAAGCAAGAAGAGCTACAATCTGGCAGCCTGCGGAATGAAAATCACATTCACAGAAAGATAAACAAAATGAAAAGGCAGAGGACTATGTACCAGATGAAGGAACAAGATAAAACCCCAGAAAAACAACTAAATGAAGTGGAAATAGGCAACCTTCCAGAAAAAGAATTCAGAATACTGATAGTGAAGATGATCCAGGACCTTGGATAAAGAATGGAGGCAAAGATCGAGAAGATGCAAGAAATGTTTAACAAAGACCTAGAAGAATTAAAGAGCAAACACCTGGAAGAATTAAAGAAAAAACACCGGGAAGAATTAAAGAAAAAACAAAGAGAGATGAACAATACAATAACTGAAATGAAAAACACACTAGAAGGAAGCAATAGGGGAATAACTGAGGCAGAAGAATGGATAAATGACTTGGAAGACAGAATGGTTGAATTCGCTGCCATGGAACAGAATAAAGAAAAAAGAATGAAAAGAATTTAGGACGGTCCCAGAGACCTCTGGGACAACATTAAACACACCAACATTCAAATTATAGGGGTCCCAGAAGAAGAAGAGAAAAAGAAAGGGTCTGAGAAAATATTTGAAGAGATTATAGTTGAAAACTTCCCTAATATGGGAAAGGAAAGAGTCAATCAAGTCCAGGAAGTGCAGAGAGTCCCATACAGGATAAATCCAAGGAGAAACATGCCAAGAAACATATTAATCAAACTATCAAAAATTAAATACAAAGAAAGAGTATTAAAAACAGCAAGGGAAAAGCAACAAATAACATACAAGGGAATCCCCATAAGGTTAACAGCTGATCTTTCAGCAGAAACTCTGCAAGCCAGAAGGGAGTGGCAGGACATATTTAAAGTGATGAAAGTGAAAAACCTGCAACCAAGATTACTCTACCCAGCAAGGATCTCATTCAGAGTCAACAGAGAAATTAAAACTTTTACAGACAAGCAAAAGCTAAGAGAATTCAGAACCACCAAACCAGCTTTACAACAAATGCTAAAGGAACTTCTCTAAGCAGTAAACACAAGAGAAGGAAAAGACCTATAAAAACAAACGAGAAGCATTAAGAAAATGGTAATAGCAACATACATATCGATAATTACCTTAAATGTGAATGGATTAAATGTCCAACAAAAAGACACAGGCTCGCTGAATGGATACAAAAACAAGACCCATATATATGCTGTCTACAAGAGACCCACTTCAGAACTAGGGACACATAAAGACTGAAAGTGAAGGGATGGAAAAAGATATTCCAGGCCAATGGCAATCAAAAAAAGCTGCAGTAGTAATACTCATATCAGATAAAATAGACTTTAAAATATAGGATGTTACAAGAGTCAAGGAAGGACACTACAAAATAATTGAGGGATGAATCCAAGAAGAAGATATAACAATTATAAATATATATGCACCGAAGATAGGAGCACCTCAATAAATAAGGCAAATGCTAATAGCTATAAAAGAGGAAACTGACAGTAACAAATGATAGTGGGGGACTTTAACAGCTCACTTACACCAAAGGGCAGATCATCCAGACAGAAAATTTATAAGGAAAAACAAGCTTTAAATGACAAAATAGACCAGGTAGATTAAATTGATATTTACAGGACATTCCATCTGAAAACAGCAGAATACACTTTCTTCTCAAGTGCACATGGAACGTTCTCCAGGATAGATAACACCTTGGGTCATAAATCAAGCCTCAGAAAATTTAAGAAAACTGAAATCATATCAAGCATCTTTTCCGACCACAATGCTATGAAATCAGAAATCAATTACAGGGAAAAAAATGTAAAAAACACAAACACATGAAGGCTAAACAATTTGTTACTAAATAACCAAGAGACCACTGAAGAAATCAAAGAGGAAATCAAAAAATACCTACAGACGACAACACGACATCCAAACATATGGGATGCAGAAAAAGCAGTGCTAAGAAGGAAGTTTATAGCAATACAATCCTACCTCAAGAAACAAGAAAAATCACAAATAAACAATTAACCTTACACCTAATGGAACTAGAGACAGAAGAAAAAACAAAACCCAAAGTTAGCAGAAGGAAAGAAATCATAAAGATCACAGCAGAAATAAATGAAATAGAAACAAAGAAAACAATAGCAAAGATCAATAAAACTACAAGCTGGGTCTTCAAGATAAACAAAATTGATAAACCTGTAGCCAGACTCATCAAGAAAAAGAGGGAGAGGACACAAATCAATAAGATTAGAAATGAAAAAGGAGAAGTTACAACAGAAACTGCAGAAATACAAAGCATCATAAGACACTACTACAAGTAGCTCTATGCCAATAAAATGGACAACCTGGAAGAAATGGACAAATTCTTAGAAAGGTGAAACTTATAATCTTCCAAGACTGAACCAGGAAGAAATAGAAAATATGAACAGACAAAATCACAAGTAATGAAATTGAAACTGTGATTAAAAATCTTCCAACAAACAAAAGCCCAGGACCAGACAGCTTCACAGGTGAATTCTATCAAACATTTAGAGAAAAGCTACACTCATCCTCCTCAAGCTCTTCCAAAAAACTGCTTAGGAAGGAATACTCCCAAACTCATTCTATGAGGTCACCATCACCCTGATACTAAAACCAGACAAAGATATTACAAAAATAGAATATTACAGACCAATATCACTGATGAATACAGATGCAAAAATCCTCAACAAAATACTAGCAAACAGATTCCAACAGCACATTAAAAGGATCATACACCATGATCAACTGGGATTTATCCCAGGGATGCAAGGATTCTTCAGTATATGCAAATCAATCAATGTGATACACCATATTAACTAACTGAAGAATAAAAACCATATGATCATCTCAATAGATGCAGAGAAAGCTTTCGACAAAATTCAACACACATTTATGATAAAAACTCTCCAGAAAGTGGGCATAGAGGGAACTTACCTGAACATAATACAGGCCATATGTGACAAACCCACAGCAAACATCATTCTGCATGATGAAAAACTGAAAGCATTTCCTCTAAGATCAGGAACAAGACAAGGATGTCCACTCTCGCCACTATTAATCAACATAGTTTTGGAGGTCCTAACCATGGCAATCAGTGAAGAAAAAGAAATAAAAGGAATACAAATTGGAAAAGAAGAAGTAAAATTGTCACTGTTTGCAGATGACATGATACTATACATAGAAAATCCTAAAGATGCCACCAGGAAGCTACTAGAGCTAATCAATGAATTTGGTAAAGTTTCAGGATAAAAAATTAATGATGCACAGAAATCTCTTGCATTTCTATACACTAACAATAAAAGATCAGAAAGAGAAATTAAGGAAACAATCCCATTCACTACTGCAACAAAAAGAATAAAATATCTAGAAATAAACCTACCTAAGCTGGTAAAAGACCTGTACTCAGAAAATTTTAAGACACTGATGAAAGAAATCAAAGATTACACAAACAGATGGAGAGATATACCATGCCCTTGAACTGGAAGAATCAATATTGTGAAAATGACTATACTACCCAATGCAATCTACAGATTCAATGCAATCCCTATCAAATTACAAACGGCATTTTTTATGGAACTAGAACAAAAAATCTTAAAATTTGTATGGAGACACAAAAGACCCCAAATATCCAAAGCAATCTTGAGCGGAAAAAAAATGGAGCTGAAGGAATTAGACCCCCTGACATCAGACTATACTACAAAGCTATAGTAATCAAGACAATATGGTACTGGCACAAAAACACAAATATAGATCAATGGAACAGGACAGAAAGCCCAGAGATAAACCCACACACCTATGGTCAACTAATCTATGACAAATGGGGCAAGGATATACAATGGAGAAAAGGCAGTCTCTTCAATAAGTGGTGCTGGGAAAACTGGAGAACTACATGTAAAAGAATGAAATTAGAACACTCCCTAACACCAGACACAGAAATAACTCAAAATGGATTAAAGACCTAAATGTAAGAGCAGACACTATAAAACTCTTAGAGGAAAACATAGGAAGAACACTCTTTGACATAAATAACAGCAAGATCTTTTGTGACCCACCTCCTAAAATAATGGAAACAAAAACAAAAATAAACAAATGAGTCCTAATGAAACTTAAAAGCTTTCGCACAGCAAAGGAAATCATAAACAAGATGAAAAGACAACCCTCAGAATGGGAGAAAATGTTTGCAAATGAATAAACGGACAAAGGATTAATCTCCAAATTATATAAACAGCTCATGCAGCTCAATACTAAAGAAACAAAGAACCCAATCCAAAAATGGTCAGAAGACCTAAATAGACATTTCTCCAAAGTGGACATGCAGAGGGCCAAGAGGTACATGAAAAGCTGCTGAACATCACTAATTATTAGAGAAATGCAAATCAAAACTACAATGAGGTATATCCTCACACTAGTTAGAATGGGCATCATCAGAAAATCTACAAACAACAAATGCTGGAGAGGGTTTGGAGAAAAGGGAACCTTCTTGCACTGTTGGTAGGAAAGTAAATTGATACACCACTATGCAGAACAGTATGGAGGTTCCTTAAAAAACTAAAAATAGAATTACCATATGACCCAGCAATCCCACTACTGGGCATATACCCAGAGAAAACCATAATTCAAAGAGACACATGCACCCCAATGTTCATTGCAGCACTATTTATAATACCCAGGTCATGGAAGCAACCTAAATGCCCATCAACAGACAAATGGATAAAGAAGATGTGGTACATATATACAATGGAATATTACTCAGCCATAAAAAGGAACGAAATTGGGTCATTTGTGGAGATGTGGCTGGACCTAGAGTCCGTCATACAGAGGGAAGTAAGTCAGAATGAGAAAAACAAATATCGCATATATGTGGAGTCTAGAAAAATGGTACAGATGAACTGGTTTGCAAGGCAGCAATAGATACATAGATGTAGAGAACAAATGGACACCAAGGGGGGACGTGGGGGTTGTGTATTGGTGGTGGGATGAATTGGGAGATTGGAATTGAAATATATACACTAATATGTATAATACAGGTAACTAATAAGAACCTGCTGAATAAACAAAATAAAATTCAAAAAATAAAATAAATAAATAAAATGCAAAAAAAACCTGCCCGGTAAAAAATAAATAAATAAATAATTTAAAAATTTTAAAAATTAAATACACAAAAAGTAAAACAAAATTGGCATTTAATGAAAATTTCAAGCGGTGGAGACCTTTCTAAACATGACATAAATGCCCCAAATCACAAAGGAAAAGGTGATATATATGACAGGATGAATATGAAAAACCAAACCAAACAAGATTACTCTGTTCAGCTGAAGACATCAGAATCAGCACTAAAATTCACATTACAAATGGGGGATATAGATTTAATACAGGTATATAGTTATAATATAGTTATAACATAGTTATAGATAGATATATATGGGTGTAGATGTGCAGATATATAACAGACACACAGTTAATATTCATAATATAGAGGAGCCCTTATTATCCACATATCCAAGGAGAAACATATATAAGACTTTAAACAGAATCTTTGAAGAAGAAATATGAATAAATGTCCAGTACAAATTTTTAAATTTATTTACTTATTGATTTTTGGCTGCTTTGGGTCTTAATTGCTGCACGCAGGCTTTCTCTAGTTGCGGCAAGCAGGAGTTACCCTTCGCTGCAGTGTGCAGGCTTCCCATTGCAGTGGCTTCTCTCTTGTTGCTGAGCATGGGCTCTAGGTACACAGGCTTCAGTAGTTGTGGCTCATGGGCTTAGCTGCTCCACGGCATGTGGGATCTTCCCACACCAGGAATAGAACCCATGTCCCCTGCATTGTCAGGCAGACTTCCAACCACTGCACCACCAGGGAAGTCCCCAATACAAATTTTTAAAAGAAGTATCAGAATCACTGATAATCAGAGTCACTCAAATAAAAATTAAATCTATTAGACAGGTAATAACTAAATCAATTATAGTAACTAGAGTTTTGGGAAGTACATGGGAAAATGGACAATTTCATATCCTGTTGTCTATGTGTCAACTGGTAAAACCTATGCCTGGATAATAGTTTCTTAATATGTATCAAGATTTTGATCCAGAATTTATACTTCTAAATAATTATCACTAGTAGATAACCGATATACCATATAAAAATGCATGACAAGTGTGTTTAATATTTATAAAACCAAAACTTGGACAGAGCTAAATGTTGATCCACAAAAGAAGGGCTTAATACAGGAATATTATCAAACAACACCTTATGAAGACTTTTTTTTTCTTTTTAACACAGACTTTATTGAAACATAATACTAATACAGAAAAGTGCACAAATTATAAATGTGTAAGTCAATAAATGTTCACAAAGTGAGCACATTTATATAGCCAGCACTACTAGATCAAGAAACAGACCATTACCCCAGAAGTCCTCATGGCCCCCTTCTAATCAAGGGTAACCAATATCCTGACTTCTTACAACACCATAGGTGAGTTCTATGTATCTTTGAAATTTAATAAATGGAATCATTTAGTAAATACTTTTGGTGTGTCTGGCTTCTTTTGCTCAGCATTACATTTGTGAGATGAATTCAATGTAAGCATGTCATTTTTTCTTTCTTTTTTTTTTTTGAATTTATTTTTTTTTTATACAGCAGGTTCTTATTAGTCATCAATTTTATACACATCAGTGTATACATGTCAATCCCAATCTCCCAGTTCATCACCACCCACGCCCCACCGCTTTCCCCTCTTGGTGACCATACGTTTGTTCTCTACATCTGTGTCTTAATTTCTGTCCTGCAAACCAGTCCATCTGTACCATTTTTCTAGGTTCCACATATATGCATTAATATACAATATTAGTTTTTCTCTTTCTGACTTGCTTCACTCCGTATGACAGACTCTAGGTCCATCCACATCTCCACAAATGACCCAATTTCGTTCCTTTTTATGGCTGAGTAATATTCCATTGTATATATGTGCCACATCTTCTTCATCCATTCGTCTGTCGATGGACATTTAGGTTGTTTCCATGACCTGGCTATCGTAAGTAGTGCTGCAATGAACATTGGGGTGCATGTGTCTTTTTGAATTATGGTTTTCTCTGGGTATATGCCCAGTAGTGGGATTTTGGGTTCATATGGTAATTCTATTTTTAGTTTTGTAAGGAACCTCCATACTGTTCTCTATAGTGGCTGTATCAATTTACATTCCCAACAACAGTGAAAGAGGGTTCCCTTTTCTCCACACCCTCTCCAGCATTTGCTGCTTGTAGATTTTCTGATGATGCCCATTCTAACTGGTGTGAGGTGATACCTCATTGTAGTACTGATTTGCATTTCTCTAATAATTAGTGATGTTGAGCAGCTTTTCATGTGCTTCTTGGCCATCTGTATGCCCTCTTTGGAGAACTGTCTATTTAGGTCTTCTGACCATTTTTGGATTGGGTTCTTTGTTTCTTTAGTATTGAGCTGCATGAGTTGTTTATATATTTTGGAGATTAATCTTTTTTCCATTGACTTGTTTGCAAATATTTTCTCCCATTTTGAGCGTTGTCTTTTCGTCTTGTTTATGATTTCCTTTGCTGTGAAAAAGCTTTTAAGTTTCATTAGGACCCATTTGTTTATTTTTGTTTTTATTTCCATTACTTTAGGAGGAGGGTCACAAAAGATCTTGCTGTTATTTATGTCAAAGAGTGTTCTTCCTATGTTTTCCTCTAAGAGTTTTATAGTGTCTGCTCTTACTTTTAGGTCTTTAATCCATTTTGAGTTATTTCTGTGTATGGTGTTCGGGAGTGTTCTAATTTCATTCTCTTACATGTAGCTGTCCAGTTTTCCCAGCACCACTTATTGAAGGGACTGCCTTTTCTCCATTGTATATCCTTGCCTCCTTTGTCAAAGATTAGTTGACCACAGGTGTGTGGGTTTATCTCTGGGCTTTCTATCTTGTTCCATTGATCTATGTTTCTGTTTTTGTGCCAGTACCATATTGTCTTGATTACTGTAGCTTTGTAGTATAGTCTGAAGTCAGGGAGTCTGATTCCTCCAGCTCCTGTTTTTTCCATCAAGACTGCTTTGGCTATTTGGGGTCTTCTGTGTCTCCATACAAATTTTAAGATTTTTTGTTCTAGTTCCATAAAAAATGCCATTGGTTATTTGATAGGGATTGCATTGAATCTGTAGATTGCTTTAGGTAGTATAGTCATTTTCACAATATTGATTCTTCCAATCCAAGAACATGGTATATCTCTCCATCTGTTGGTAGCATTTTTAATTTCTTTCATCAGTGTCTTATAGTTTTTCGCATAGAGGTCTTTTGTCTCCCTAGGTAGGTTTACTCCTAGGTATTTTATTCTTTTTGTTGCAGTGGTAAATAGGAGTTATGAAGACTTTTAAAGGAATGAATGATGCATATCCATGCTCATTTACATAGAAAAAATTCAGCAAAATGTTACTGAGTGAATAAAATATACTGTTTCATAGCAACATTTATAATATTGTCTTTGTAGATAGATATCTAGAAAGACTATTTTTAAAATACATTTTGCATTTTACATTGAGTGGTAAGAGTTTGAGACATTTTGAAACTTCCTATACTTTGAATTTATACATGAATAAACAAAAATTTATTTTTTGTTTGAAAAATAATAAATTCAAACCCAATAACAGCATCCACCCTCTGCATGGTAGTCAAGGAAGTGGAGGTGGGAAGGGCAGGTCTTAGAATACTGAGAGGACAATTTATTTTTATAATTTCAATATTTTTACTTGTCAAAGATTAATTTAACATATTAAAGAGAATGGTAAAGCTGTTTTCAAGGAGAAAGAGGGAAAATTGATGCGTTTAATCAATAAAAGAAAGAATGCTGAAATAAGATTGCTAAATTAAATACAAAACTGGTTGATACTCTATAGTCCATCAAACCAGAATCTTTGAAATTATCTTTTCTACTGGACAGAATTCACCTGCATCCCTCTCATACAAAAGCAATTTGTAATTTATTAATCTTCTATAAATTAACATGTAACTTTATAGAGCTTGGGTCCTGGTCATTAGTATACACTAAGTCAAAGCTACCTCTCCCTGGATATCAATTGTTTCTAAGACAGGCTTGTTAGACAATGGTATAATAGCAACTGTACTTTTGGATAATTTTACTCAACAGCATTTTTCAATTTGGAGAGAATAAGTGAATGGTCTAGGGTATATATGGTGAAATAATCTTGAGCTGAAGATAGGTTCCCCCCTTTTTCTTAATCTCCCTTTCTTCCTTCTGTTTTTTAAATTTTTGTCTTAAAATAGAAAAAAAATATATTATACAGTTTAATTTTGTGGATCAAGAACCTGGGAAAAGCTTGGTTCACTGATTTTCTTCTACTCCATGTGATACCAACTGGGTACTCAGCTCGCAGCTGTGATGTCTGGAGGGTCCAAGGTGACTTTATCCATATGCCTGTCTGGATTAGCTGGACCTTCCTTTCTCTATTTAT
The DNA here is from genome assembly GCF_005190385.1 of Monodon monoceros. Classification (NCBI taxonomy): domain Eukaryota; kingdom Metazoa; phylum Chordata; class Mammalia; order Artiodactyla; family Monodontidae; genus Monodon; species Monodon monoceros. Next base: position 78,673,769 of record NW_021703784.1, on the reverse strand, counting down.
GTATCCTTTCCATGCTGTTTCTCTTGCAAGGGGTATGGGAGTCAAACTTCTTATATGGCAGCTCAGGTCTTCCAGAGACCAAGATGGAAGTTGACTGTCCTCTAAGCCTGGAACTGACATAGCACCATGTGTGTCACACCTTAGTGGTCAAAGCAGTTACAGGCCACCCTAATTCAAAGGGAGAGAAAAATAGACTTATCTCTCCATGGAAGGAGTATCAAAGAATATGCAACCATCTTTAATTCGCCACAGTACAGTTAATATTAATCTTCATGATAACAAGATCAGCTATAGCCTAGAGACAAAATAAAATGATTTATTAACTATGAAATAATTCAGTCTCTGAGTGTTAGACATGGTCTTCTTGTCCCTAACAAAACCTGGTGACTAAAAAGTCATAGTTGAAATGTGCTAATATTTCTCACATACTATCTTTCATGGAATGCCATTTTAGAAAGTTTAAATTTAAAATGTACTTCATTTCTCTTACACAAAAAGAGGGAACTGTTCAGGCCATATATTAATAATTAAGGTTTACAATAATCAATGAATATCTAATTATTTTATTAATTCTCATTTTGCCAGTGTTATATCAAGAATTATGATTTGGGTATTACAATGGTGGAAAAAGCACACTATTCTGGAACACATTTGTCTTCAAAGCTACAGTGGTGTGTGTTTAACTTTTAGAGTTTATTTATACAATAGCTTACTCAGAGTCACCACTACTTCTGCATTCTTCAGAATGTATATCAAGGGCCTCAGCATGTGTAGAATATACTGTCAAACACAGAGTTGGCCTGGCCTTGATCTGGGGTTCAGAAGTCACTGGGAGTCATATAGATGAAATGTCCTGGCCTCATGAGAATACCTCCACACTCAGGTGAGAGGAGTATGTGGCTAAGGTCTTGCCTCTCTCTTTGTGTGACTTCATGTGTAAGATGGTGAAGAAGATAAGCATGTGGGATGAGGTCAGGATCAGGACAAGCAGGATGAGCAGTAATATAATACTTGTGACCAACAAGACCATCTCATATATAGTAGGGTTTTCATAGGAGAGATTTAGAAGATCTTGGACCTCAGAGTTAAGTGGTTAATTTCCTTGGCTTTAGATGGAATAATGCAAAATATAGATGGCATGGGCCAAGGAAGAAAGTTATCCTCTAATGCAAGACCCTACTGCCAGTTAGTTGTTGGAAGACCTGACATTCCAAGGGCCAAAAAGAAAAAGATCTGAGTTCCACAGTCAATATGTGATATGTTTCTCCTTCCAGAGAAATAATCAATATCCATTTTGGAAACAGAAGTGCCTATCAGAGCTAAATCAATGAGGAATAAACAAGACATATGCAGATTTATGAAGTCAAGAATCTCTTCAAATCAAGACAATCAGGATAGATGTCCCTGTGAAGGCCACAATGTATATATAAGGAGACTTATAGAGATGGGAAAGATATTTTCCATTCTGGGTAAGACTCCCAGGAGAATACAGTCTGACATCAAAGACTAACTTTTATTTCTCATGACTCTAGATTTATTCTTCCGACTCATGTAGTTACCATTTCTGGGACTCTTAATTGCTTTGTGCTGGTCTATGTTTCCATACGGCGTAATTTTCCTTTGCCTGAATTACCATCTTTAATATTTCTTATAGTATTTGGCTTTTGGAGTTAATTATTTCAACTTCTATATGGCTGAAAAGTCTTCATTTTGCATTCATTTTTGAGATATATTTTCAATAGGTACAGAACTCTAGGTCTAAGCATTTAAAAGATGTTGCTCCATTGGCTTATTGCTTGTAATTTCTGCAAAAATATTTTGTCTTCTTTTTTTCTTTTTATCTTCTTCTAAATATAATATGTCTTGCATCTCTGGATACTTTTATGATTTTCTCTTTGTCATTGGTTTTAAATAATTTGATTATGGTATATATATTAATGAAGGTTCTCCAGAGAAACAGAGCCAATAGGATGTATATAAAAAGAGATCTATTATAAGGAATTGGCTCACATGATTACAGAGGCTTACAAATCCCAAGATCTGCAGGGTGACTCAGCAAGCTGGAGACCCAGGAAGAGCCAATGTTTCAGTTTGTGTCCAAAAGCAGGAAAAAGCCAAAGTTCTAGTTAGAAGTCAGGCAGGCAGGAAGAATTCTCCCTTATGTGGGGGAAGGTCAGCCTTTTAGTTCTATTCAAGCCTTCAGCTGATTGGATGAGGCCCACCTACATTAGGGAAGGCAATCTGCTTTACTCAGTCTACAATTTAAAATTTAATATCATCCAAAGATACCCTCACAGAAACACCCAGAATAATGTTTGACCAGATATCTGAGCACCCCATGGCCCAGTCCACTGACACATAAAAGTTAACCACCACAATGTGCGTTGGTGTAGTTTTCTTCATGTTTCTTGTGCTTGGGGTTCATTAAGCATCTTGGATATCTGGGTTTATAGCTTTCATAACATTTGGAACATTTTTTGGCCATTATTCTTCAAACATTTTTTGTGCCCACTCCTTCAGAGACTCCAATCATAAGTATATTAGATCACTGATACCCTTTTCATTATTTAAAATTCTTTTTCCTCTGTGTTTAATTTTGGATACTTTCTATTGCTGTATCTTCAAATTACTAACCTTTTATTCTGCAATGTCTTAATATGTTGTTAATGCCATCTAGCACATTGTTCATCTCACCCATTGGATTTTTCATTTCTAAAAGTTTGATTGAATTTTTTTGTATTTTCCATGTCTCTGCTTAATTTTTTAAACATATGGAATATAGTTATAATAATTGTTTAATGTCCTTATGAGCTAATTCTAACATCTAACTCAGATATGTAATGGTTTCAATTGATATCTCTACACATTATGATTCATATTTTCTTGCATACCAATCATTGATTGGATGCTAGATATTGTGAATTTTACATTGTTAGATGCCAGATATTATTATATTACCACATATCAATTTTTAATCTTTCTTTTGGAATGCAATTAAGTTTCTTGGAAACAGTTTGATCCCTTTCAGTCTTACTTAAAAAAAATTTTTAGACTGATCTGAGCAGCATTTAGTCTAAAATAAAATATTCTCCACTAATAAGGCAAGACCCCTCTGGGCATTTCTCCAATGCTCCATAAATCATGAGGTCTTGTAGTCTGGCTGTGGGTAACAGGGACTACTTCCAGCCCTATGTGAGTGCTGAGAACTCTTTTCCCTGATCTGTTCAGCCAGTTCTGTCCCTGGACTTGGGTAATTTCCTTACAGGCATGTACTAATAATTACTCTTCTCCATGCTTGAGCAAAGCCTTTTGTGTATATTTCTGGAGTTCTCTCTCCATATGCTTCTTTTCACAGTACTATGTCCTGAGAATTTTAACTTCCTTTGTCTCCACAGATACTCAGATCATTTCTTCAACTGAAGAATCTTAAAGATTCTCCTCTTGAGTTACCTTTTCTCATGCTGTGGCTTGGAAACAATCTCTGGGCAGTAAGCTGGGGCAATCATCTAATTTCCTTCCTACATCTTCTTACGTTCTTCTTTGTTGACTGACCTCCAGTGTCTTATGAATCATTCTTTTATATATTTTCTTTCCTTTTTTGGCGGGGAGAAAGGGGACAGGTAGACAAATCCAATCCTGTTACTCTATCTTCGCCTGGAAGCAGAACTTCCAGGCAGAAATTTTTTTTGTGAAAAAATTTAATGATGATGTTATACAAGGGGTGGTCATAGGGAATTTTGTAGTCTTTTTTTTTTAATAAAATAGAGCATTACATGCTGGAAGTTCCCCCCAAAGATATTATGATTATTTTACTATGACAGTGGGATTAAAAATGGCAAGTTATTGAGAAGATAATATAATGCTGAGAAAAAAGGGCCTGGCATAGGTAAGCTTCAGGGAAATTTTATACTCTCTGAGTCAGCTTTAAGACACAGCAGAGGGCTTCCCTGGTGGCCCAGTGGTTGAGAGTCCGCCTGCCGATGCAGGGCACACGGTTTCATGCCCCGGTCCGGGAAGATCCCACATGCCGCGGAGCGGCTGGTCCTGTGAGCCATGGCCGCTGAGCCTGCGCGTCCGGAGCCTGTGCTCCGCAACGGGAGAGGCCACAACAGTGAGAGGCCCGCGTACCGCAAAAAAAAAAAAAAAAAAAAAAGACACAGCAGAATAATTTTTAGTAATGGGAACCATCAGGTAAATATAATAACTTAAAATTCTGTGAGCCAGACTAGCCTTAGCTGTCTTCCTATCATATCCCAATCCCATAAGGTATTAGAAGCTTGCAAGTACAATAGGCAAGATGGTGGGCAGATACTATTACACCTGTACAGACACCATCCTACCTTTTCTGCAGAGTATTTACATCACCCAGATTTACATCTGCAGCAGGATTATGCAGAACCTTTGAAGTCTGTTTTCTAGGAGTTTGAATATATACCCCCTCTTCTACTCACTAGAACTTTTGAGGTAACGTGTGAAGAGACAAACTTGGGTCATAGATTTTAGATGCAGGAGAGTGTCAAAAACAGTGGAAGAGACAAGAGAACAAAAAAACATAGAAACCTGCTTGTGTGACATCTCAGTCTCAGCACTTATGCAACAATATCAATAGAACTGAATTGAGTATAGAAATGCAAAGCAAACAATTTTTGTTTGTGTTCCTCTGTAACAGCACAAGGAACTCTCATTAAAAATACATGAAGCTTTGGAATTCACTGAATTATCATGAGAACATAGAAGGAAGTCTCTTAATATGGGATTGTTTTTCACTGGGTGACTTAAGAATAAAAATCAGGGCTTCCCTGGTGGCGCAGTGGTTGAGAGTCCGCCTGCCGATGCAGGGGACACAGGTTTGTGCCCCGGTCTGGGAAGATCCTACATGCCGCAGAGCGGCTGGGCCCGTGAGCCATGGCCGCTGAGCCTGTGCGTCCAGAGCCTGTGCTCCACAACGGGACAAGCCCGTGTACCACAAAAAAAAGAAAAAAAAAAAGAATAAAAATCAAAGGTATCTCAAGCCATTGCCTTGATACTGGCATTAAAGCCATGTGTAAAAGCCCAAATAGGTTCATTCATATTCTTGACTGAGTTTGGGCTCAGTTCACTTATCTATGAGTAAGTCGGACCAAATCAAGTCAACCAGATTGCCTACCTTCTTTCTTTCCTTCCTTTATTTTTACTTTCCTCCTTTTTTGGAGCAACAGAAGTACAGGTTAATGAGCCATTTATTTGTTTGAAATATTCATGTATCAACCCACAACCTAGATATAAAAGCAGCACAGATTGAGGGTTTTTTCCCAATATAACTTAATCAATGCTGAGCTTCATGCCATAACATAATAGCATACAGCATTCATAGTGTGTTTATGTGCTATGGAATGAATGTTCATATTTTCTGAAAATTCATGTTGAAGCCCTAGTTCCCAGTGTGGTGATAATTTTAAAGTAATTGGGAGGTAATTAGGTCATGAGGGTCCCATCCTCATGAATGAGATTAGTGCCCTTATAAAATAGAAACACTGAAGAGATGATCTCTCTCTCCAGCACATGAGGATACAGCAAGAAGGCAGCCATGTACACACTAGAAAGAAGGCTTTCACCTCCCATCTCCAGAACTGTGGGAAACAAATGTTTGTTGTTTAAGCTACCCAGACTATGGTAATTTGTTATAGCACCCCAGGCTGACTAAGGCAGTGTGTGTATGTGTGCGTGTGTGTGTGTGTGTGTGTGTGTGTGTGTGTGTGTGTGAGAGAGAGAGAGAGAGAGAGAGAGAGAAAGAGAGAGAGGAAGAAAGGGAGAAAGGGAGAAAGGACTGGCTACATAATTTTTGAGGCCCGGTGCAAAATGAAAATGCAGACTCCTTGTTCAAAAATTATTAAAAATTTCAGGACAGCAACAACAGACCGTTAAACCAAGCATGGGGCCCTGTGAAACTGCACAGGTAGCATGCCCAAGAATCTGGCCCTAATGTGAGACAATGATGATTGTGACTAGTGCAACAAGAGTTATCTATACTAAATAAGAGTACTATACTAAAATAAATATATTCTAAATTAAATCTATCTGTACTATACCATAGTGTCCCCCCAAAATAAATTTTTCAAAAAGATAATATTCTCCTAATTTTGTCATTACTAACCTTATAGACAAATTGACGGGAAAGAAAATCATTTAAAAAATTAATACTAATAAAATGATGAACAGAGAAAATTATTTGTAAAGTGAAAAACAGTATTGGGCCACCTTTTCTTGAGCAATGGCTTGAGATGAAATTGTAACAAAAGCAGCAAAACAAGTGGAATTTAAAGGACATGCATGATCGTGTAATTACTTCTGTAGCTGCTGAAACGTAAATGCTTAAAGCTTACAAAATAATTACAAGGCAATTATGGAAAGAAGGGCTGTTTTGTTCACTCTTATTTCAGGTACTATGGAAAAAAGTTAGTGTGTCAAACTATTAACTTTGAGTAATTCAATTGCCACCCTGAAAGCTAAAATAAGATATTCTGGTGTCTTGCCAAAGGGAAAAAAAACCCTGCAGCAACTACAATTCTTTTCAATTTCTTTGTCAAGAACCAAACCACTCTCTTGTTACAATTACTTTCCACAGTGAGAGAGGAAAGATAGATAAATGTAATATTGGCAATGCAAGTAGGTAAATCTTTTGTTTCTTCAGGCTGATTCTTCATCCCCTAGTTAAGTTCAGTGAAGAATAACACTTGAACCTGTTGAAGGTGATGCTGATAGAAGATTCGCCAACCAATCATTTCAAACTGTTTGTCATCAAATTAACTATGTGATAATCCCAATCTTTGAAATTACTTTATGATGCATTCTTTACTCCAAATATTATTAATATTAATATGGTTTGGGAATATGTTATTATGATTCTTCCACATATAACTAGTTACATTAGACATATCTAAACTATTAAGGTTTACACTTCTCTCCCTAAATTATATATGCTGTGTCTAAAGGAAGGAGTCGTTTTGGCTTAGTGCTGTGATGTCACCCAGTGTATTCTTTATTATGATTACAGCAGAAAATTGGGAAGAATTTGTGTGTGTGTGTGTGTGAGCATACAATCTTTTATGTTTTCTAATTGGCTTTAACTCATGAAACATGGAACTTTGGGGTCTTAAGAGACCTAAACTTTAAATTCTTTCTTGATTATTTAGGACATGTGTAACCTTATGAAAGATACACTACAGTTTCCTCATTCATTTTAATATCAACCTCATAGGATTTTGATGAAAATAAGATTACTTACTTTAAAAAAATCCCTTACAAGATCTATCATATGGTCCAAGTTTTATAAACGTTACTGCTGTTTCCGTTTCTCAGAAGTGGAATAAATTGTCTTTACTTCTTAATATATAATTTATTAGTCATCTCCCTATATATTTTAATTATACTGTGGATTTACTCTTCTGAAGACCTACAATACTGGCTTCTGATATGTAGTATGTGCACGTTATACATTTACATGTAGATCCTATAATGATCGTGAAAGGTTTGAAAGAAACATAATTTCCTACATGTTTGAGAGAAAGTACTAGCCTTCTGTAAGGATAAAACTCTGGGTGTCTTTACCAACAAATGTTATTTGACTTATACTACTTTTCCAAAAAGTATTTATATACCCTTTCAGACATATGACATATACGGTCTAATAGTGGCAAAATCCATAATCTGTAGATTAATCCACATTTATCTTAATTTCAGTTGGTGTCATGAAACCTCCAGAAAAAACATAGCAGGAAAAAAAACATTAATAAATTCTGTTTTAAGATGAAGCAGTTTAACTACAATTATGGTGTATGCTCCAATTCTTTGCACTTAAAATAGCCAAAGCAATTTACCTGGCTGAACTGGATTGAACAATTAGAACTTTTTGAAAGTTTGTGGCTTTTGAGTAAGCTGAATGACTTCAGGCACACTGTATGGAGCATTCCACATTTTCACTGGGACAGAGCTGAAATCCACAAGTAGAAACCTCTTCAGGAAGTAGTTCTGGGTTAGGAAAACCTCAACAGTAATTGACAAACTGCTAGAGGATCACCATAGACAAATCTGAGAGATTAAAAGTCCAGGGGGATCCACTCACAGAGGAGCCCCATACTTGTGTAAATTTTACCAACGGGAGCTTGACCAGTTTCCCACGGTGAATACCTGAGAAAATATTCCCTCCTGCTTCTGGCAGGAGAAGGGGAAAAGCAACCTTTTTGAAATACACCAGAGCACTCTGTTCTTAACGAGGCCTGCCCTAAGGGAAAACTAGTTAACCAGAGCTAACCTGCTGGGGTATTATCTGAGCTTAACTGACCTGGGGAAAGGGAAATAACCAACTACAGCCCACTCTACCCATCCTGTTCCACACAAGGGGGTGAAAAAAAATAAGAAGCATTCGTGAAGTTCACAGTCCAGAGGCACAGGCTCAACAAAAGACTGAAAAACTAATCATAGGATATAGAACACATTCCCCTGCACACACACCTTACCACCACATTACTAAAGGCCTATTTACAGCCGTTTCTTTGGCCGAGCACATCAAGAATAATTGACAAGCTATACTAAAAGGCAAAAAACACAGTTTGAAGAGCAAGCATCAGAACCAGACTCAGATGTGGAGGACATGTTAGAATTATTAGACCAGAAATTTAAAATAACTATGATTAATATGCTAAGGGCACTTATGTTAATGGATAAAGTAGACAGCATGTAACAACAGATGGGTAATATAAACAGAGAGATGAAAATTCTAAGAAAGAACCAAAAGGAAATGTTAGAGATCAAAAATACTGTAGCAGAAATGAAGAATGCCTTGATGGGTTTCTTAATGGATTGGACATGGCTAAATACAGAATCTCTGAGCTTGAGGATAACTCAATAAAAATTGCCAAAACTGAAAAGCAAAGAAAAAAGAGTGGAAAAAAAATAAGAGAATATCCAAGAACTGTGGGACAACTATAAAAGGCAGGTCATACGTATAATGAGAATATCACGTGGAGAAAAGAGAAAGGAACAGAAGAAACATTTGAACAAATAATGACTGAGAATGTCCCCAAGTTAATGTCAGATAACAAACTATGGATCCAGGAATCTCAGGGAAGCCCAAGCATGATAAATGCCCAAAAAATTATACCTAAGCATATAATATTCAAACTACAGAAAATCAAAGATAAAGAAAATATCCTGAGAGAAGCCAGATAGGAAATATACCTTACCTATAGGAGAACAAGGATAATAATTAAATCCAACTTCTCCTCAGAAACCATGCAAGCAAAAAGAGAATGAAGTGAAATATTTAAATGTTGAGAAAAAAACCCACCAATCAAAAATTCTGTATCCTGTAAAATTATCTTTAAAAAGTGAAGAAATAGACTTTCTCAGACAAACAAAAACTGAGGAAATTTGTTGCCAGCAGACCTGCTTTGCAAGAAATGTTAAAAGAAGTTCTTTAGAGAGAAATAAAATGATATAGGTCAGAAACTCAGATCTACATAAAATAACGAAGAGCATCAGAGAAGAAATAGTGATTGTAAAATAAAAACTTTTCATTCTTATTCTTAATTAACAGGTAACAGTTTGTTCAAAATAATATTTTAAACAATGTATTCAAATACATATATGTGTATATATATATGCTTATGTATAAGTGAAATGAATGATAGTAATGTCACAGGGTACAGGAGGGAGGAATTAGGATTTTTTGGTTATTATATGGTACTCACACTACCCATTAAGTGGCACAGTGTTATTTGAAAGTGGACTTGGATTAGTTGTAAATATATATATATATATATATATATATTTTTTTTTTTGCGGTATGAAGGCCTCTCACTGCTGTGGCCTCCCCCATTGCGGAGCACAGGCTCCAGATGCACAGGCTCAGCGGCCATGGCTCACGGGCCCAGCCGCCCCGCGGCATGTGGGATCCTCACAGACCAGGGCACGAACCCGTGTGCCCTGCATCGGCAGGCGGACTCTCAACGACTGCGCCACCAGGGAAGCCCAGTTGTAAATGTATATTGCAAACTCTATGGCAACAACTAAAAAGAGGTAAGAAAAAAAATACAACTGATATGCTAATAATGGAGAAAAAATGAATCATATAAAATGCTCAATTAAAACCACAGAAGGTCTGGGAAAATCCCACATGCCGCGGAGCGGCTGAGCCCGTGAGCCATGGCCTCTGAGCCTGCGAGCCATGGCCTCTGAGCCTGCACGTCCGGAGCCTGTGCTCCACAACGGGAGAGGCCACAACAGTGAGAGGCCTGCGTACCGAAAAAAAAAAAAAAACCACAGAAGGCAAAAAAAGAAAACAACAGATGAAATCAATAGACAGAATCAATGAAACCAAAAGCTGGTTTTTGAAAAGTTCAATAAAATTGATAAGGACTAGTCAGGCTAACCAAGAAGCAGAGAGAGGACTCAACTTATTAATACCAGAAATGAAAGAGAGAGTATCACTACAGATCCCACGGACCTTAAACTTATAATAACGGAATAATATGAACACTCTACAAATTTGTTAACTGAGATGAAATAGGCCAATTCCTTGAAAGACACAATCTACCAAACAAGAAGAAATAGATAATGTCAATAGGCCTATATTCATTAAAGAAATTATATAAATTATTAATCACCTTCCAAAACAGAAAGCACCCACCCCAGATGGGTTCACTGGGAAATTTTACCTTTTCAGGAATAAATTTTACCAATTCTCTACTATCTCTTTCAGAAGATAAAAGTAGAAAGAATACTTTCTAACTCATTCTCTAAGGCCATCATTACACTAATACCAAAACCAGGCAAAGATATTGCAAGAAAAGAAAACTACAGGTCAAATGATTATTGACTTCACATAAGTAACGTGAAAAATAATACCAGAAAGAAAATCATATGTGTAGGGAGTAATGAAGAGCATAGGACATTACAAACAAGTGGGCAAATACAGAAGATGAAGTTTATGTTTGTGTAATTTCTTTAAAAGGCAACTGATTTTTTTTAAAGTTAAAACAATAATATTGGTAAGATAGGCTTTGCAATGGATGGAGAAGCAAAAGAATGATAGCAAAAATGAAGCATAGTGGGTAAATAGAAGTATACTGTTTCAAGCAGGAAGTGTTCAATAGGAGGTAGGAAGTGTTCAATGGGAGGTAGGAAGTGTACAGTGTCAGGCATAAAGTGAGACGTGTGAAATGGTAAATAATAGTGACCCTGAATGGCCTCTGATAAATTAAGAATGCAAATTTTGAGCCCTAGAACATACAGTAAAATGAGGGAAAGGCAAGAAGCAAATAGAGAAAATAAAATGGATGTCAGAAAATTACTGATTAACCCAAAAGATCAGGGAAGTGGAAACAAAGGAACAAAAACCAAAAGAGACAAGTGAAAAACAAATAACTAACATCGCAGACTCAAACCCAGCCACATCGATAATTACATTAAATGTAAATAGACTAATTTAATTGAAGAAAATGTCAGACTAAATACAATAGCAAGACTGAACTATACGCTTTCTATGAGAGGTACACTTGAAATATAAAGACATAAATATTTTGGAATATAGACCTGGTATGGTGGCTCTCTAAATTTACCAGCAGTAAATTGTAAGGTAAAGAGTAGCATAAGATTAAAAAGACAAAAGTAGACAAAAGTCAGTAAAGGTATAAAATATTTAAACAACACTACCATCCAAACTAATTTAACTGTTATTTACAAAACAGTAAACAAAAAGACAGAAACACATATATTTCAATTTTACATGGAGTTTTCATCCAGATAAACCATAGCTAGACCATCAAATAAATCTCCACAAATGTCAAAATATTGACGTCTTTCAGATATCTCTGATAAAAATGGAATTAAATTAAAAATTAACACCTATAAGTTGCCTAAAAACCACAAAATATTTAGAAATAAAATAATACACTTTAAGTAACCCATGATGTACTAAAGAAATTCTAAATGAAATAAGAATTATTTTGAACTAAATTATAATGGAAATAGCAAACCAAAATTTATTAGAGCAAGCAAAACCAGGGTTTAGAGGGGAATTTATAACTTTAAATGTCTATAGCAGGAGAAAAAGGCCAAGCTAAAAATCAAGTATCTAAGTTTCTACTTTTAAAAGTCTAAGAAAAATAAAATAAAGCCTTAGTAAATAAATGTAAGGAACTAATAAGGATAAGAACAGAAATCAGTGAAATGGAAAACAGAAAACTTTCAAAGGCAAACGTTAGTTCTTTAAAAATATTAGTAGGGCTTCCCTGGTGGCGCAGTGGTTGAGAGTCCGCCTGCCGATGCAGGGGACGCGGGTTTGTGCCCCGGTCCGGGAAGATCCCACATGCCGCGGAGCGGCTGGGCCCGTGGGCCATGGTCGCTGGGCCTGCGCGTCCGGAGCCTGTGCTCCACAGCGGGAGAGGCCACAACAGTGAGAGGCCCGCGTACCGCAAAAACAAAAAAAATAAAAATAAAAATATTAGTAAAATTGAATTACTCTAGTCAGAATAATTTTAAATGAGATAAAGAAAACATAAATTAATAATATTAGTAATGAAAAAGAGATATCAATCCAGGCCTTATAAACACTGAAAGGTTTACAAGGGAATATTTTGAACAACTTTGTGCTAATATATTTAATAACCTAGAAAAACAGGACAAATTCATTAAAAAACAATTAATTTATCAAAACAATATAAGGAAGAAAAACAAATTCTGAGTAGCCCTAAAACTGTTTTAAAAGAAATTAATGCAAAATAAAACATTCTAAATTCCAGATCTAAATGGTTTTACTAATAACTTTTAATAAATATTTAAGTTAAAATAAATATCAATTTCAAACAATTCCTTTATAAATCAACATCTGAAGGAACATTCACAACTCATTTTATAAGGCCAGCATAACTTGAACATAAAACCTGACAAAGATATTACAAGAAGAGAAAAATCATAGGACATAAAAGTAAAAAGACTCAAAATAATGTTGGCAAATTGATTTCTCTGCAAAATTTTAGCAAATTGAACCCAGCAACATATTAAAATATTGAATTTGGCAATAGGTAAAAGGATTACACACCATTACCTAGTGCAACTTATCTCAGTAATGCAAGGTTGGTTCAACATTTTAAATCAATCAATATAATACACTACCATAACAGGTCTAAAGAGAATATTCAAATAATCTTCTCAAATTCAACACCCTTTCATGAGAAAAAATTTGAGTAAACTCAAAATAGAAAGAAACTTATTCAATTTGATAAACAGCATTTACAGAGAAAAAACTACAGCTAATATCATACTTAATGGTTAAGGACTGAATGCTTTTCCCCTAAAACAGGAACAAGGCAAAGATGCCCACTCTCACCACTTCTATTAAATATTGTACTGGAGATATAAAAAGTAAGAAAAAATAATAAAGAAACAGGAAGTCAGGACCGAAAGTCATATGCTAATGTATTCACAGATGACATGTGTAGAAATTTCTGTGGAATCTAAAAAACAAACTTCTGGATTGTATAAGCAAATTTAGCAAGGTCAATCATGGAATTCACAACAGCCAACACAACTGTGAAAAAAAAGGAAAAAAAGGAAGTCCTTAAGCTATCTGATTTCAAGGCTACAGTTATCAAAACAGTGTTCCATAGGTATAAAGCTAGATCAGTGGAAAACAATAGAGAATCTAGGCACAAATCATATATGTATGATCAAATAATTTTGACAAGTGCCAACAAATGTCAATGCTTTAAGTATTGTCTTTTCAATAAATGGTGCTGTCAAAACTGAATATCTGTATGAAAAAACAAAAGAACTTTAACCCTTTTCTCACATTCTCACAGAAATTAATTTGAAATGTAATACAGACAAACATAAATGTTAAATTTATAAATCTTTTAGAAGAGAACATAGGAGAACATCTTTTCAACCTTGTGTTAGACAAAGGTTTCTTTAAAAAGATACAAAAAGCAGTATTAAAAAGAAAGCATAAATTAAATTCCACTAAACTTCATAATTTCTGCTCTTAAATGACATGATCGAGGGGGAAAAAGAGGCAAACTATAGACTGGAAGAAAGAATTTGCCACGAATATGCAAATACATAACACATAATACATATACATATATGCATATATTTACATACATGTGGTAATGCATTTGTATGCAAATATATAAAGAACTCTTACAACTTAATGATATGAAGACAGATGACTCAACAAAAAATTCACAAAATATTTGAAAGAAGATATAAAATGACCATTAATTACATTAAAAGAGTCTTAACATAGTTAATGACCAGGAAAACGCAAACTAAAACCAGTGAGATACTATATCTTACTCACAATAATGACTAGAATTAAAAAGTCTATGAATACCAAATGTTAGTATTGATATCAAGCAAGCAGGACACTCACAGATGGCTGGAAAGGTGAAAAATAGTACAATCATTTTGGAATATAGTGTGGCTCTTTCTTGTGAAATTAATTATACTTTTCCCATATAACCCAGCAATCCTACTGCTACTTAACTTGAGAGAAATTAAAACTTATATCCACACTAAGATTCATAGAAAATTATTCACAGCAATTTTATTTGTGATAGTCAAGAACCAGAAGCACTTCAAATATCAATCAATAAGTAAATGGAAAAACAAATTGTGGGGATATTCATACAACAGAGTGTACTCAGTAATAACAAAGGACAAACGACTGATACATGCAACAACATGGATAAGATTTTTTAAAAGCCCCAACTGTCATATACACACACACACACACACACACACACACACATATATGTACATATATATGTATGATCATATATATAATATCTCAGGTATGCACAGAGTCCAACACAAGAAAATGATATCTTAATTTATTCACATATATCAGGTATTTTTCCATCATATAAAACTATGAAGGCTTTAACAACATGGATGGACTTGGAGGGCATAATGCTTGCTAAGTCAGACAGAGAGTGACAAATACTATATTTCACCACTTATATATGGAATCTAAAAAATAGAACAAACAAATGAATGTAACAAAACAGAAACAGACTCACGGATACAGAGAACCAACTAGTGGTTACCAGTGGGAAGAGGGAGGAGGAGAGGGGCAGGATAGGGATAAGGGATTAAGAGATACAAACTACTATGTGTAAAATAAATAAGCTACAAGGATATATTGTACAGCACAGGGAACATAGCCAATATTTTATAGTAGCTTGAAATGTAGTATAATCTATAAAAATATTAAATCAATATGTTGTACATCTGAAACTAATATAATATTGTAAGTCAACTATACCTCAAATAAAAAAAAAAAAACTGTGAAGTCTTTGTTCACATGTTTACCGTGACACAGTCCAAGTCCCTTGATATATATTCTTCTGTCTACCTCACAATTCACATCAATTATTAATGCCTCTTCGTATCATGTACCACATACCTCCTTTTTGATGCTTTTCTCACCCACTGTGTGTCTTAGGAAACTTCTCATAGTACAGATTTGGGAATCAAACACTTCCTGTTCTGTCTTGTTTAACCAGGTCCAAAGGGAAGCATCCAAATTAGCCAAGATGCTCAGTTCCCACCAACACCGACAAAGGTGTCTTCCACTGAGAAACAGCTCAGCTACCCAGGTGGGAAATACTCCTCCAGAGCAGACAGCTGCTCTTCATGCCAGAACAAACAGGTGAAGATTTTATCGATGCAACAGAAGTGAAATAAACAAGACAAAATAGAGTTCCACTCACAAATACAGATTTTCTAGAATAAAAGCAAGGAAGTGGACTTTCAGAGCAAATAAGAAAGTGCCCTTTCCTGATCAAGTTCAAAGTCATATTCCATAATCTTAGAGCTCTACGGCATCTCTGCCCTACAGTAGTTTCATTGCCATGGGGTTTTCTTCTAATAACTGAAAATGCTTACAAAGAAAGAGGTACAAGTTCATAAAACCTATTCATTATTTTGGGATAGAGAGATGGTAAGTTGAGAAAAAAATAATGGCCATGGCATTTTACTGCATCTATCAAGTCATAGAATCTATGTATATCTTTACTCCTTGAATCTGGACTTAGCTGTGTGGCTTGCTTTAGCTAATGGAATATTAGCAAGAATGATTCAATTAGAGACTTAAAAAGTGCTTGTACATTGGGACTTACTGTTTTTGGAACCCAGTTTCCATGTGAAAAAGCTTGGGTTAGCCTTCTGAAGACATGTAGCTTAACTACCCCAGCCATAAGCCAGACATGGAAAAGGCCATCCAGGATCAATCAACTCTCATGTGATTCATAAGCTAATTGTAGTGGCTTGAGTGAACCCAGGCAAGATAAACAGAAACTCAACCAAGCCCAGTCCAAATTGCTTACTCATTGAGTCAGGAGCTAATAAATTAGGTTTGCTGTGTTTGTTACACAGTAATACTTGACTGATACAGATGGCATAACCAGCTCAAAGCTGCAAAGGGATTAAAGTGAGAAGACCATTTTCTGCTGAGTTCTGAATCATAACACAGATCATATTTCTTGCCAGAGCAGTGACCTGATTCCTCATGGCATTGAGTCGTATTCTAATTCCAGTAGGTTGAAGACAAATGCTATCTGTAATACTGCCTAACATCATATACCATACCGAAGAAAATTTATGTTGCATTTTTCTTCACTTTTCAATTTATGTTGGCATCGTGTAACCAGAGCCCCAGATCTGATCTCAAAAGAGTCATTTGAAAGAGTGAATCAGTGAACTGCAGAGTGCTAAGATCTATGTTCCATTCATGCAGCACCTCTAGAGCCCACCAAATTTAATTATAACTCAAAACAGTCACATATTCTTGCCAAAGAACTCATTTAAAAACCACGGGGAGAAATCTGCCAATGGTGGGGAAAAACCTATATAATATAGAAACTTCTCGGCAGGAAGAAAGGAAGTAGATGTCATAACTGAGTGGGGTGCTCTAGAACAGTACCCTTCAATCGTTAAAGTTCTCAACTAAACTGGGATCTCGTTAAAATGCCGATTTTGATTCAGTGTGCCTGGGGTCTGCTCTAAGAGTTTCCATTTCTAGCAAGCTCCCAGAAAATGTCATTGCTGCCATTCTACAGATCAAACTTTGAGTAGGAAGGTACTAGACTCTCTCCTGGTTCTTGGGCAGCATAAATGACTTTGACAAGATTTATAATGTAACACTTAACCATTCACTATTGGATATTAAAATTAATGTTTTATTGGAAAAATACACTTAAGTGTATAAACCCCCACCAAATGCAAGACTCAGTGAAAGCTCCTGATTTCTTTATTCCATAATTGACTTCAGAATGAGCATTTTCTTATCTCAGGGCTTATTCCTATTAAAATCTAACTTTCTATGCTATCTCTCTGGAATGTTGATAATTTGATGAAATAATACTTGTGAAATATTGACATCAGAGGCTGAGCCAGAAGCAGTGAAAATGCTTGATCTTGCTGCTCTTGTTTGCTTTTATAATTGCTTTTCTTACTTTATTTTCCCCTTATGATTTATCAGATAAAGGTTGATATTTGGGGAGAAAAAATCTTCTAGTATTTCAGTGTAAAGCTTACCTGCAAGTCTACTACCTCTGGAAGCACCTAATGCCAACGCTATATCAATTTTAAGTTCCTACTATATAGGGTTTTCTTCCTAGTTAGCTAACATCTGCTTAATAATTTGCTAAATTTAAACTCACAGCTTTCTATATTACGTTTTTGGTACTTAGTTGGAAGGCTATTAACAGAACATAGTTATCCTTTTATGCTTTATATTTTCATAATGGACTTTCAGGAAGACGAGAATATCTTCTAATAATGTTCAGTTGTTTCTTCTTTGCTATATGTTTATCCAATATAACATGACTCTCTTCTACTAAGAGGTACCTCAGATCTATATCTATAAAAATTTTCTTCTTGGTTGTCAGAATCACCCCAAAACAGCTGCTTTCTCAATGCTTCTATTCTTTTTCAAGAGAAATTAAGCATTTATCAAATCCTCTGTTTTTAGTACAGTGAAACATTCAGCATATGCTTAAGTTCTCCATTCCTACTATCCCTTACTTCTGTGATGCTGCCTTTGCAATTCTTATTAGAAAAGCCTTGGAAATAGCACCCTTTTGATCAAGCAGACTAAAAATCAATTCCTTAACAATGACACCTTTGTGTCTTTCTTTGCATCCTGAATCTTGTGTGTGTGAGTGTGTTATTACTCTTCAGTGCTCTGATTTTCAAAAAGGGTTATGACATCAATATTTGAATTTGCTGGCCATGATCTATCCCTCATTTTATTGCTTTAGGAATATTCTATTCTTTATGGTTTTCTGATTTTCTGAACCACTCTAGAAAATCTCCATTTAAAGAAGAAAAAGAAGGGGAAAAGACCCCCTCCCATGCACTGATTTGTAATTATCTGTAGTTATCTAAGTCATTCATGTGGACTTATAATGCCTTTTAATGAGCCTCTCTATCACCAGCCTCCTTAATCTGTCTTTTCTTTCTTAATTTCCCACTTCTCTCCAATCTGAACCTTTTATTCAATCTGCATGGCCTCACATTGATAATATAGCCTTGAAAGTGTTCCATTCACCAGGAACACTTATACCAGTGATATGCACATAGCCCATACCATCTTGCATTTTAGTTGTTTCATCTTATGGACTCCTACTGAGTCTAAGTTATAAGGGGATTAGACATCTAACTTTAACTCGAGTACTCTTAATGGCACCCAGTACATACTGCAAGTGCTTTATAAATATAAGCTAAATGAATAAATAAATCCGCAACGGTAGCCCTTACTTTTCCTGTCCAACTATCAAACCGATTGTATTAGAAGTGAAAAATCAGTAGTTCACTTCAGAGCAGTCATTAAATTACATGCACTGAATCCAGAATATAGCAATCAGAATAGCTGATTAAAACAACTGAATCAGACTCCATTACTGTGTTTTAAAGTAAAACATTAAGCAGAAATTTAAATTGTTTCCTGTATTGAACGTCAACACAAATCCAGACAGACGTAATCATGTTAACGTCTTCAACATATCAACAGTCAGATGTGCAGAAGTGCTTGAGTCATTTACTTTAGTCAACACTTAAATAGGAAACTGAATCCTTAAAATGTACTCCTTCAATTTTCTATTCCCATAATTAAAGCTACGGAAGAAGCTCATTTGCACAGTTTGTTTTCCCGTGATATGTAGTTACCATGACAATGGTTATTGTTTAAGGATGATCAGGATATTAGTATGAGTATTATTCATTACAGAATTATCAGAGAATGATCCTACTCAATAAGTCAGTACATCTGAAAAAAACACAAAAGAATATAACCATTCTGAGCTTTTCTTAAATGAGATTTTTAAAATTACATTTTAGTAATGATAGAACATTTTTCTTCCAAAAAGCAGAGTATTACTAATTTATTCAAATGTCACAAAACACCAGCTTAGATCAGGTGAGGCACAGGCTCTGTTCCCTATAGGACAATGTCTTCCGTTCATGATAATTACTGCTGTGACAGTGTCACAAAAAGAACATCTCAACAGAAACGGCATCACCAAGAAAAATTCACTCCTAGAATTATGATTATAGGATTAGTAATGTGTTTCCTTTCTCCACAGTTAAATAATTTAATTCTGTAGAATGAAGTATATAACACGTAGCAGGTAACAGAATTAAAAACAATATCAACGACAACTTTGGGGTTTCTGAGCCTTGTTCTGATACACCTCTTTGCAATTTTGAGCATGTTATATAGAGGCCTAACTTGAAACTTCTTCCCTCTATAATGAGGGGAAAATATCCTTAACCTATTCCATAGATGTATGCGCTCCTCACAACACACGATTAAAACTGTCAGTTATCACGTCTCTCACATCTCTGTCACTAATTGAATCTTCTCTTGTCAATCAGCTAGCCTGCCATGTATGGTTACACAGAAGGTCCACTTACAATTACAAAAGGAAATATACACATAGTTACTGCTGTCCCATTGGGATTTGTTATTAATTATATTATATAACATATTATACTCATCAGGATATAAAATTGGGTCAAAATAAAAGGAATACTGAATTATAATATTTGCTCTTTGGAGTACTTAAAGTTTCCAGAAGAAACATTTTTCTGCTGTTTCTTGAGGGGTTTCTATTATTTCTATATTTCAAAATAACTGGCGATCTAGTCTCATTCTCTTTGAGTTTCTCAAACTAAATTACTCACACTTTTTGAATATAAATAATTTGAAGCAAAAGTATAAGAAGAAACATTTGAATCATTACTTTCAGATTACAAATATATGTAGTTCTGATACAAAGTAGAAAGAAAATAACTTTTAAAAATAAAAATTGATTTCCAAGAAATGTCCTGTTATTTTGGTGGGTTTCATTGCTCTCTGTCCTACTCAACACCATCCCAAACAGACTTATTCTGCTTCTCCCTGCAGTTAGGGATACTTTGGTTGCAAAGTCAGAGACTCTGTCAACCTGCAACTGCTTCAGATGGAATGGTTTTGCTATGACTTTCACGTCACCCATCCTAAAGAAACCTAAAGGACTAGTTAAAAAATTAACTTTCCTTTTTGAAAATGGGGTACCAGCTTTGCCTTGAACTAGGAACAATGTTTTTTTAAATGATAGCATTCAAGTCTAACAAAATTTGCATGAGAAAAATCAGCCCATATAGTTTCAATAGAAATAAAGCTTGCTCATTTTTAGAAGGTAATTGGAAAATATGTATAAGAAGTCTTAAAAATATTCATTTTTCTTGGCCCACTAATTCCATATTCAAGAATCTCTCTCATATTTAAGAATTTCATTGTTAAGAGGCTCTGTTATATCGCTTTTAGGGAAATAATCCTGAAATACAAAGAAAGACTTCTACACAAAGCATTCTTTTTCACACTGTCAATGTATTAGAGGGATCTAAAAGTCTTACATTGCTTTAACAATTGAGTAAATTATGTAGAGTTCATCTATCGGGACACTTTCCATGTGACAGACAACTCAACTCAAATTTACTTAAGCTAATTAAAAGCATACATCAAAGATAGAAGAAATATATTGGTTTTGTAAAAAATTGATAAACAGAAACCTCAATTAAATAGAGTTCGTGGGGCTTCCCTTGTGGCGCAGTGGTTGAGAGTCCGCCTGCCGATGCAGGGGACGCCGGTTCGTGCCCCGGTCCGGGAAGATCCCACATGCCGTGGAGCAGGTGGGCCCGTGAGCCATGGCCGCTGAGCCTGTGCGTCCGGAGCCTGTGCTCCGCAATGGGAGAGGCCACAACAGTGAGAGGCCCGCGTACCGCAAAAAAAAAAAAGAGTTCGTGGACCAGAAGGGGGCGCTCTCACACCCTGCGACAATCGCAGAGCCCAACAGGAAGAAGAAAGTGCTCTTCTTTACTGGCAAGGACTCAGCCAATGAAAAGCCTTGGACTCTCTGTTTACTGTAGCCCTCCCAACCTCCTTTCCCCTCTATAAAAGCCCTCTCCTTTCCTTGCTGTGTGGGGACTTGCACGTGCCTTGCATGGCTGCAGGCCCCAAATTGCAATTCTCTGCTGATCGTGAATAAACCCATCTTTGCTGGAGAAATATGTGGCAGTCTATTTGTTTCAGGTCAACAGTTTACATAATTGAAATAATCAGGGATATATCAGGAAGATATATAAGTACTGGGGAGGAATAACAATCTATCCAGCTTCATTCAACTGGCTTGCTTCCTTGAAGTGTCTACAGGGCTGCCCTCACCACCAGAACTACCAATCTTTCAAGTTCAGCACAGAAAATAAAAAGACCTCTTGTGAATTTTGTATGAGTTCTGGAATTTATTCTGATTACACCATCTTGTTTCAGTGAAGCACTCCTGAAGTAATTACTATGGCTAGCAAAATTATTCTAACTGGCCAAATTTTGGTCAAGTGCCTACCCTTGAATGAATCACTACAACAAGAGATTCTGCGGGAGTTTTGTTTTTTACTTTTTTTTTTTTCCTCAAAGCTGCATGGCCTTAGGAAAGCATACTAACCTCTTAGGAACTAGTTTCCCATCCATTAAATGAGACATTTGGACCAGAGAGATTTGCATCATTTTTAAAGGCTTCTATCCAAAGCTATCTATGATACAACAGTGTTGGCTATGAGCTAACTTGTGATGAAAAAACATTTCCTGGGCAGAAACAAGCATTTCAGGATGAAATTAATAAACCTGAAGCATGTGCTCTGTTACCTAGCAAGTCTTGCAAAAACATCACAGGTACTTTGAAAAAATTGTGCCAAAGAAGACAAAAACCAAAATACTTTTTAATAAAGTATTTTAAAATATTGATTTGATCAGATTGGACCAGAACATTTTTGGTGGATGTATAATGAGGAAGCTTATTCAAACTTAATCAAAACCTAAGATGGACCTAATCTGTGGATTCCTCCAGAAGCTTACAAGGGTGCACCAAAAATGTAACAATCTCATTACCATACAATGTCATTCTTTAGATTTATAGGAATGGCACAACAATTTTCAACCCATATAGCGTTTTAACCTGGATTTTATGTTATATTCTAATATGAATTCATGTTTCCACGCTTTGCCGTGTGACTGGGGTACTGAGTATTCAGAAAACATCCAGTCTAAGAGATTACTCTGTTCCTCCTAACCTGATTCTGTTTCCTAGAGGAAATGTTAAAGTTAAGATACATTGTTAGAGTGCTATCCTTTGAATACACAAGAATGAATGAGCTCTTGTACTAATGTGATAGCTTCATCCCAAGAAATTAAACAAAAAAAAGAAATGTTCTCATTATGTTAATAATTGTTTTCCCTATTGTCAATGTATGCCAGATCTCATAAATTCCCAAGAAGTTGGGGTACAGGGGTAGGGTGGAAAACAGTGAATCAAAGCGTAAGGAAAACTAAAAATTTAATCCTCCATATCCTGGAATTCACTTGCTAGTTTAATTTTTTGGTGCATAGTGTACTGTGTGTGATGTGGTACAGTTGGCACCTTTATTCCCTTTTTTTAGATTATGTGATGTTTTATATAGTTATGTATCATGATTTACCAAAAGTGGAGTCAGAGATATAAAAGGAAATGTCTCAAGTGAAAAATTACAGCCGGTATCAAATCTATGGGAACCCTATTTTTAGGAATGAGGGTTTCTTCACAAGCTTTTGGATGACAAATGACTCATCACACGTATACTACATATTCAGCAAATCTTTCTAGAAACTGTATTGGATAATTAGAGACTCATTAAAAAGTCACTGTAGTTTATAAAATATTTAAAATAATTACATATGATTATGAAATTACTTCATAAAGCACAGAGCAAAATCATAAAGTTCCTGCATGAGTCATTCAATCTTAGACCCATTTTTTTTTTCTTTTAGGCAAATGATTCTTATTCACTGATTACAAGTTTTGATTAAGCTGGATGAATAAAGAATGTCTTGTTGGTCTTTGGCTTTGCCAAAGAAAGATTTTGTTTTCTTTTTTTGGCATAGAAATAAGACTAGACATAAAAACATACAGATTTCACTCTACTGATGAGAAACATTATGACTAGTTGAGAAACATATCACTTAGAAGAAGATTTTATAGGAAATCTTATAGGAATATTTATAGGAAAACTGGTAATTCTACAGGGATGTACACTTTTCCCCTGTATTTAATGAGATTTTTATCAAATCTATCTGTAATGGGATGCAGCTAATTTTACACCAACTTGTTTGTACTGACTTAGCCAAATGAATAAGTCATTTGGCCTCTTTGAAGTAAGCATCTTGGTAGGCTACACATTGATTCCAACAATATTGTTCTTATGATGCCACCGGGAGGAGAGAAGAAGCAACAGAGGAAGGAAAAGTAGAAAAGGAGGAGAGAGGAAAAATGACAAAAAGGGGGATAAACATTTTTTTAAGAACCTGCTATATGCCTGGCCTTGCCACATAACAACACTGAAATAAATATCATTAGCCTTGTTTTGTAGACAAAACAAGTGATCAAGGGGGTTAAATAAGCCCCCTTATGTCATATATATGTTACCTAGTCACTGTGCAACAAATATTTACCCCAAAAGCTAGTGGCTTAGGACAACTGTTTTACTTGCTCACAGTTCTCTGGATTAGCAATCTGGATGACAAAGAAAAAGGAAACATACTGGGAAAATGAAAAGTCTGTTCACTGGATGTATTAAAAAACTGGCCAGAAAAAATAAATTAGCCTGTAGCTTTGTGAGACAACATGCAAGTATAAGGCAAAACAGCGATTGTTTTGTTTTTTTGTTTTTGTTTTGTTTTGGCATATTTCTTGCCTCCTATATCAGTTTACTTGCTACATACTTCCTTGTTCTTTATTTTAGGGTTCTTTTCGGCATCATTCCACT
This sequence comes from Monodon monoceros, assembly GCF_005190385.1. Lineage (NCBI taxonomy): Eukaryota > Metazoa > Chordata > Mammalia > Artiodactyla > Monodontidae > Monodon > Monodon monoceros. The sequence continues at coordinate 78,649,391 of NW_021703784.1, read as the reverse complement.
TCTGGCGTTTACTTTACTGGTTAATCTTTGTAGTAATTAATAACTCCTATATCTTATAGGCTTACAAAATATTATTATTATTAATAATATCTTGCTCTGTAACATGAGAAACATGTTACAGAGCAAGAGAGAAGAAACATGGGTTTCCATGTTTCTTCTCATTCTGGAACCCAGAGGTATCTACTACCTGAAAATGCTCCTCTCTCATAGCAAAGGGTAGGAATGAAACAGACGAAGAGCCAAACCTTGAAGGCACGCTTAAAGCTTCTGCCTAGTTATGGCAAATGTCATTTCTGCTTATATGCCATTAGCCAAGGCATGTCATAAAACCAAGCTCAAAACTAATGCCTACAGGGAAGGAAGAGACAGGTGGAAAGGAAATAAATCATTAGGAACTTATAATTCAATCTACCACATTACTTTTTCAGAATTATCTCCAAAACCAAGTTTCATACAACAGAAGAAGATCAATATTTTTATAGTCCACCAAACATTTATCCCTAAACTAGTATTTCCTAGCTTAGTCAATCTCTCCATTCAAAATAAAGTACAAAATAAAATGTGACTTCGAAGTTGGAGATTTGCTGCCCATGACAATGTTTCAAAGAATGTGTCACATACTGTGAGACCAATTCCCCCCCCACAAGCTATATCTAACATGTTATGAGCATTGGTGACATCACAGGAAAAAAAATTAGGCCTCTCTTAAAGTTAAAAGTTTAGTGCTATTAAAACATCCACTGTTTCACTATTTACAATAGCGAAGACATGGAAGCAACCCAACAGCCCATCAACAGACAATTGGATTAAGAAGCATATATATATATATATAAACGGCATATATATATGCCATTAATATATATAAATATATATAATGAAATATTAGTCATAAAAAAGAATGAAATTCTGCCATTTGCAGCAACATGATAGACCTAGAGAATATTATGCTTAGTGAATATAAATCAGACAAACACTGTATGATGTCACTTACGTGTGGAATCTAAAAAATAATACAAAGGAATGTTACACAAAACAGAAACAAACTCACAAAGATATAAAACAAACTTATGGTTACCAAAGGGGAGAGGGAAGGGAGGAGGGGGCAAATTAGGGGTATGGGATTACCAGATAAAAACTAATATGTATAAAATAGATAAGCAACAAGGATATACTATATAACACAGGGGATTATAGTCATTATCTTGTAATAATCTATAATAGAGTATAATCTGCAAAAATATCAAATCACTATGCTACACAGCTGAAACTAATATAATATTGTAAATCAACAATTCAATAAAAAAATTAAATAACAGATAAAAAAAGAGCTCAATTATGAAAGAACACAATGAATAAAGCATTGAAAGTAAACATGCCAAAACAAAACAAAAACAAAACAATCGCTGTTTTGCCTTATACTTGCATGTCATCTTACAAAACTACAGACTAATTTATTTTTTCTGGCCAGTTTTTTAATACATCCAATTAACACAGACTTTTCATTTTCCCAGTATATTTCCTTTTTCTCTGACATCCACCTATTAATAAAAATGAAACTATACCAATTTGAACTCTAAAAATCTAAAAATTCAAGGTAATTTTAATTACCTCAAAATAAGATTGCTGCCCTCCTTTAGAAAGAATGATCAACATTCTTTTCTCTTGTTCACTGTGTTCCTGGAAAAACATAACATTTTTCCTAGAAATGCCTGTGCTACATGCAGTCTTTTTAAAACTTCTTAAAGTCTTAAAACTTGCATTTTTATTTTATGACTTCCAACTTAAAATATTCAAATGTAAAAGTGTTCTGTTTTATATATTGCCATTTTGTAACTAAATAAAAATTATTCCTGTCCCAATTTCAAGATTGAGGATTTAGAAAACCAAAAATTAATCAACTTCACTAAAAAATATTTATTATGATATCTCACCAAAGAAGATACACAAATGGCAAATAAGCATATGAGAAGATCCTCCACATCATATGTCACCAAGGAGATGCAAATTAAAGCAACAATGAAAGACCATTGCATACCTATTAGAATGGTCAAAATCCAGAACACTGACAATACCAAATGCTCATAAGGATGTGGAACAACAGGAATCCTCATACATTGCTGGTGGGAATGCAAAGAGGTACAGCCACTTTGGAAGACAGTTTGGTGGTTTCTTACAAAACTAAACAGAGTCTTATAATACAGTCCAGCAATTACACTCCCAAAGGAGCTTAAAATGTATGTCCACACAAAAACCTGCACGCAGATTTCTCTAGCATCTTTACTCGTAATTGCCAAAACTTGGAAGTAACCAAGATGTCCTTCAATAGGTGAACAGATAAATAAACTATACATCCAGGCAACGGAATATTACTCAGAGCTTTCAAAAAAACTGAGCTATCAAGCCATGAAAAGACATGGAGAAAACTTAAATGCATTGTACTATAAGTAAAAGAAGCCAATCTGAAACCACTACAAACTGCACAATTCCAACTATATAACATTCTAGAAAAGATAAAACTATGGAGACAATAAAAAGATCAGTGATTCCCAGGGGTGTAGTGGTAGGGGATGAAAAGGCAAAGCCCAGAGGATTTTTAGGGCAGTGAAAATACTCTATGATATTATAATGATTGCTATATGTCATTATACATTTGTCCAAACTTAAAGAATGTACAACACCAAGAGTTATGCATGTTTGGGGTGGGGAGTATTCCCCTCTTAATTCTGCTGTAAATCTAAAACTTCTCTAAAAAATAAAGTCTTAATTAAAAATTTTTGTTATTTTCATTAATTTTAAACCTGTGGACATCAAAACGCTGGTGAAGTTTTAGCCATAATAACCCCTATATATTTTAATAAAAAATTAGTCTTAAGCAATCAAGTTATTTTATAGCACCAAATATGAATATCTATCATTTATTGAGGTCTCACTATATGCTAAGCATTAAGGCATTTAGATTAATTCATTCATATAATTACTACAAGCTTTATCTCTAAATACTCTGTTAGATTATAAAATTAATTCAAATCCAATGTAGAAAAATGGAAACTATAGAAAAACTGAAAGAATAAAATGAATAACAACTAATATTTCACTACATAGAAATCTCCTCTATTAACTTATATTAGGTTGTATTAAGCTTTTCTTTATGCTTCTTTCTTAACATGATTTAGTCCTTTTTTTACTGTGAGATCAGGTAAATATTCATCCACATCTTTTTCTAGATATTTTATTGCTTTGTTTTTGTTTCATTTCCTAATTTACTACGTTATGGACTTCAAGATATTTAAATAAAAATTCAGTTCCAGTTTAATATTCTAGCAGCAGCTTATGAGGATTAGAATAGCTTCTGGGACTGAAAACGTGCTTTTTGCATGGATTCTTTTCTGTGCTTATTGAATTTGCTATTCCAAAGGATTCCATTTTGTTTGTCCTCCAATATATATAGATAATGTGGCCACATACATCCTCTTTCTTGGTATTACCTCTACCAATTTTAGAAAATGTAGATAACAATCAAAAAGAATCTGAGAAAGGGAGGAAGTCTTATAGCTAGGACAATGATGTAATTTATCATTTAAGGTGAGACATTTGTGAGAGTGACAAAAAGCATTATTAAAATTTATACTAAAACAACGAACATAAAGCAAGTCTATCCCAGGCAAACCAGAATGAACCTACCTATAGCCCACTGGCTCTCTACATGTGGATCACTCTTAACCCTGAACCCCTCAGACCAGGCACTTCTGAATGATGGTGACCTATAGAGAATTCAAAGTGGCATCTACCCACGTGGTCTGTGTACTTGCCTGTGCTGCTCCTGGTCCTATTTTCCCTTATATCTTGTTCTCACTCTTTCCCTGCTACTGAACTGCAGACTTCCACACCATCTGGCTTCTGACTGAGTTAGACTCATGGGAGGCACAGGCAGAGGATCTCAGAGGACAGGAATGGGGGGCTCCAGAGTATCTCTACTCCTTCCTCTCAGCCTCTGGGGGCAACTGCGAGGAACTGCATTCCACGAATGGTTCCAGTTCCTTCCAGGCCATCCTGCTGTGGCGTATCTTTCCTGGTTGTCTGTCCTTAGCAAAATATTGGTATGATTGACTTAGGGTGCTGTTATCAGAAGATGAAGATGTTACCTTTACAGGAGCTTTATTACATTAAATTTATGGAAAACCAAGAATCTTACTCACTGAGAAGTTTCTATTTACTTTAACATGAATAATCCAGGTTCTTTATGGAAAGAATGCAAAACACAAATAAACAGAGTGTCATAGAGCATGTCATACATGCTTTTCTATATTTTTTTCTCATATTGTAACTGAGGCATCTTTTTCCCATCTGATTATACAGATGTAACGTCATTCTGAATATCTGGAAATCATTTCATTAGAAAATGATTCATTGTATATTCAATAACTTATTTAATGTCCCTTATTAGAACATTAACGATTTCTTTTTTTCCCTATGATAAACAATACTATAATAAATGTATGTTGTAATAAACATATGTGATTGTGCACTTGTAAAATTAATTTATCTATGATGAATTCTTGAGAGTAAACTTTTGGCTTAAAAGTCTTATTAGTTTTTAAGGCTTTTAACTCTCACTGCTAAATGATTCTCCAGCAAATTTATGCCCATGTGTATTAGCACCATCAGTCAACGAAAGTGTTCTTGTTTTCATCTATCACTGACACTCAGGATCATTCACTTCCTTTTTGTTGATTTAAAACATGAAAAAATGTATTCCACTGCCTTGTTTTAAAATCATTTTGTTACTAGTAAAATTATTATTTACTCTAAGTATTTTACTTGGCCATGTTTCTTCTTTTGTGATTTGCCCATCTTCTCTCATATGGTGTTCATTGCTCATGTTTTCCTTTTACAGTTAAAATAAGCTAATTACATGTCTTTGGTTGTCATATGTCTTACATATATTGTTCTCAGTCTTTCAACTATAGTTTTAGTCTTTTATGATAGACAGAGATTTTTATTTTTATAAGAAGAATAGTTAACAACATTTTCCTCAACCTGGAGTCAACAGCGCTTGTACTCGCCATCTGTCCAGGCTTGAGCAAGTTAACTTCTTAAACTCTAATTTTCTCATCTGTAAATAGAGGAAGATAGTAATGTCCATCTGACAGATTTGTTATTAGAATTAACTGTATTATAATGCATGAAAATTAGATCTAATAGATAAATACTATATAGAGCTTGACATGTAATAAGTCCTCAATCTATTTAAATATAGCACTCTATCCCATAGTTTTCTTAATTTTATCTCTGTAGAGTCTAGCTCAAGGTTCTCCTATATTTAACCAATTCAATTTTCCCTAGTATTATGTGCTCTTACTGCAATGTGGCAGTTAATGAAGTTCTTTTATTGTTCATTTTCTAGCAGTTCTTTCTTATTCATTCATTTTTCTATTTATAGTAACTCTTTATTTCACCTTTTTTTTTTGTCCTCCATGTTTATTATACATCTGTTACCAATTTCACTAAGGCTATAAAAATATTTTCTTCTGTTACAATAGATTATTTTCAAAGGTATCTATTTACTCTTGGTTTTAAGGTAAGATACTATTTTATTTCCCTTATATTGTAGTATTTTCCCTCAGTACTACAGCTTTAATTGTTTTGTTTTCTTTCTTTACACTTTTCCTTGAATCAAATAAGTTTTGCCTAGACTAAAAACTTGTGTTTGCTTGTACAACTGCTCTTGTTTCTACTTCCTGTGCCTTTCGGTATTGTTTGAATCTCTTTTCCAGTTCTACAGCTTGAGGGCTGGATAATGCAAACAATTCTCTGTTTCTGGAAGATAATCTTTTAACGCAGCTCTGGTTTGTTAGCTGTCTTTCATGTCTACTACCTGGTTATATGATTTTATGAACTGATGGAGAAGTTTTAAAAATTTTTCTAGATAAACTATTACCAGGGTTTTTCCAGTCTCTGTCACACCAGCAATATTTTTAATTGTGGAGACTTCACCTGTCTGGATACATCACCAGTCACATCTACCTCCATGTTTGCAGCCATTTCCACCTACTTTACCCCTGGCTATGCCCTGGAAGTTGCTATACTTTGGTTTAGAAATTTGACCAGAGGAGGAGAAAAAGAAGAGAAGGCATGAATTGACAGGACAATAGTTGTCTTATAAAATTACTGCCTCTCACTTACTTGGCAAAGGACTTGCTACCAGTTTTCAGATTGCTACAGTCTATGGTACTCTAAGTCAGAACGTGTATAATAAAGGACAGGTAAAGGATTTTGCTTCCTTTCCTCATACAGTATTTATTTCTGAAATTTAAAACTGAGTATGTATTGGGACAAAAAATGTCTTATAGTTGGGGAGGGCCCTTCGAGTATAGGGAAACAAAGGGGAAAGAGAGAGAAATAAGTGTATTAGGAGTAAAGGAAGATGAGTCTGATAAAGTAGGTTGGGAACAGACTGTAAGAGGTTTTGTATACCAGGCCATTTCATTTGTATTTATAATGTAGGTACTGAGGAATCATGGAATATTTTAAAGGAAGAATTATCATAATCATATTTGAGTTTTACAACAATTACCCTGTTGGAACCATGGTGTATGATATATTTGAGGAGAACAGAGTCTAGAGTCAGGGAGATAAATTTAGAAGCTATTACCATCTTTAAGTGAGAGAAGATGAAGGCCAGAACCAACTTCAAAAGTTAGTACAAAGGAAAGAGAAAGAAAATGGATTTTAAAAATTATTTATAAGTTGTCAAGGTTAAAGGATCAACTGGAGAGAAGCCTCCAATGCATTTTTTTCCGACTTTACACTAAAACAAAAAACAGGACAAAGGGAAGAAAAAATAAAAACTCACACCTGCAACAAAAAGTGAGATGTAGTGATGACTCAGAATGATTTTCATTCTGACAAGGGAAAGCACAGACATCATAATGAGGGGATCTGTAGCAGAATGTATTAAAAAGGAATGAGATGCAGGGTGAGGGGGAAAGCTGTGGACACAGAAAGAGAACCAAAGAGCATCATCAAGACAAGTGTGTTCTCCATCACTCCTGACCTCAGGAATTTTTATAGAGAGATTATAATAACCATCAATATTTTAAGCAGTATCTGATTTAGCCTAAAATATTCTGAAACTATGATTTATTGGCAACACACACACACACACACACATACACACACACACATATGGGGGGTAGAGAGAGAGAGAAGAGAGAGGGGAGAGAGAGTAGCATAAATACTTTGGGAATATGGTCTGAGGACATTTATAGGTAAATCATAAGAAAAGAACATGGCCAAGTAGCATACTTTTAGTAAATCTTCTATTTGGATTAGTTACATAATGACTAGAGAAAAAGTAGTCCTATATGGGAAATCGATGCGGTTATTAGATAGTTCCAATAGTAGGTCAAATATGTAAATGCCTTTTAACTTTAATCTTAAGAAAATATATACAAGAAACTCTGCCAGACCCTTTGGTCAGAAACATTTTCAAGCATGTTTAGAAAGCAAAACAAAGCTGACCTTTGGGTCAAATTTACACATACACACACACACTTCAATTTGAAACAAACTTCAATTTGTTTCTCTTTGAAATTATCTTCCATAATTGGACCCTATAAAGGCCCCAATTCCTCAAGTTGTACATGATCCACGTAAACTTTCCCCCTTAAAATTGGAAGTTCCAGGCTCCTTTTTGAACAGTCATTTCTCCAAAGGGAAATGACGACTATTCTGGGTTGTCAGATACTTTGAAGTTTTTATTCTTAAATGTAGTATAGAGGGTGTAGGCGAATAAGGGGAGATTTAAAAATCTATCTTAAACATCCAATTCTTCAAGCTCTGTTCTGGCTCCTCATCTTCTAACTAGGACTATCCCCTGCAAGTGAAGCAGGCTTTCATCTAATTCTAGCTGAAACTTGACAGTCTCATTAGTTTTTTGATGACATTTCCTGTTCCTTCCATCACTGAGGCCTTTTGCATGACAGACACTGTCTGGCTGGGGCCCTGAAGTTTTCTTCAGAACTTCAACCCTCTGGTTTCCAGATGGGAATTCTTTTATATGCACATCAGCTCTCTGCCCAGTTGATCTGTTTGAGGTATTTCTTTTGTCCTGGTTAACTATTTTCATGCTCAGCATCATTCCCAATACTCCCTGGAAATAATCCCTCCTGTTGTCCCGCATCTTGCACTGTTGGGCTCTATGACGAGAGAAAGGGGCAAAGCCTCCCTCCATGACTCACGTGATCTCAGAGACATCTCTGAGAAACACGAGACTATGAATTAAGAAAGAATTTCAACAGCTCCTCCATCCTCTTTCTCCCGCTCCCTACCTGAGATTTTGTGGTTCTTCTGTGCAAGTGCTTTGTAGACTCATAAAAGTTCTGAAAGAAGGACTTGGGAATTCAGAAGCAGCTTAGCAAGGCAGTTCTGACTTAGTGTGTCCAAAGCAGTCAGGATGTCGGCTGGGGCTATCGTGATCTGAAACCTTGACTGAGTCTGGAAGATCTACTTGCAGGGTAGTATACAGTCACATGGCTGGCAAGTCAGTGCTGGCTGTTGGTGGGAGGCTGCTTTCCATGTGGATCTCTGCAATGGGCCGCTTGAGAATCCTCATGACATAATGGCTGGCTTCCCCTGAATGGGTGATCCAAGAGACCAAGACAGAAGCTGCAGTGGCTTTTACAATGCCAGGAGGAAGTTGTAATCCCATATATGACCTCACATCAAAAGTCTCACATCAGTCCCATTGTATTTTAGATCACACAGGCCAGATGTGATTCAGTATGGGAGGGAACTACAAAAGAGCATAAATATCAGAAGGTAGGATGGTTGGTGGCCATCTTGGAAGCTGATAAATACCATTATCCATTATTCAGCACTGGTCTCAGCATAGAGAAGTCTTTATTAAATCATGGTTAATTTAGTTAACATAAAATTACGTTTAATGACATATGAGCTTACTCTACGATCTTAACAAGTTTCCTTCATTTGTTCTTCTTGTAAATGTTCTATCCTTCATAACACCATAGAAGGAGTGTTCCTAAAACACTGCTTTCTTCCTATCTTTCTTTATCAGCACTAGTCTCAAACCATGGATGGCAAATCATTAGTGCTCAGCTGTCAGAGGTTGTAAAGTTTACAAAGATTTCTATGAAGCTCCTGTTAAACGTGGAATAATAAGCCCTATATTTTATTCAGTTACTTAAAATGCAACTTTGAAGACAGTTGGCTCTTTAGTCTAACAAAATTATTTTTAGAAAAGGCAAAAACAAAAGTGACTAAATAAACAATGTGAATGTCTCTATCTTAGCACGTTTGACTCATGTAAGTTTCTAGAAGTGATCCAAACAATTGCTGTGCAAATCAAGGAGAGAAGAGGTTTAATAATGTAACACAGAAGTCTTTTATACTTTTAACAGCTTTGAATTTTAATTTACTCTTTCTTTACTCTACCAAAAGCAAGAATTAGGAGATTATCTAGACATGTATATTTATACGTACATTATACATATATATCCATATATGTATTATATGTGTACATATACATTGTATGTACATGTGTTTACATATATACATAACATGTGTGTATATGTGTGTGTGCATGTGTGTGTATAATTTAAAGTTTACTCAAGATCATGTATTTTTCTATATTATAGTTTGTGGTACCAGATGTTCTGGGAGCTTATTTCCAACAACATAATCATTTGGTTAGGATATCTCTCAGAAGAGAGTCCCTCCTTTAGTTTTTCCTTAGACCACTGCACTATCAACTGCAGAGTTACTTCTATCCCTTCATCCAATCAGTTCCAAGGCCCTATTCCTCCAGGAAGTCTTCTATGATCACTCCTGCCTAAGGTAATGCTTCCTTGCTACAGGTTCCTGTTGTTGCTACTTGTACCACTCATGGTATATGACACTCTAGGTACTGTATTGCCAGCTATTTTTTCCATGTGTATTTGTAAGCTACTCCTAACATATTATGAGATTCTTATATTGTTTTCTACTTATGAAATGGGTTGAAGAGAGTAAAGGTCTTGGTACATCCTAGGTGTTCAATTAACGTGAGTCCTCCCCACTTTCCATGTGTTTCCTGCTTAGACCACAAAACACAGAGCCATACACATCAAAAACATGGATTAAATGTTTATGAACTGATTGGAAATCACAACATGAGAGCCTCTGTGTGGGTATACCGTATTACACTCTGTACAAATGAAAATGATAGCTTCTATGTGGGTATATGATATTACGCATTGTACAAAATGAAATCATCATGTACAATAGTCACACTAACCTAAAGGTTCCAACATAAACAACCCTACCTCAGAAAGTTAATGAGGGGCATAGGGAAGTGAGTGTGCTCTCACCCCAACCAGACAGATGTTTATATACCATATACAACTTGACTTGCACAGATTCCCACTGAGACTTACTGCTATTACGTGGCCCCACTGAGATACAGGTGGTTAGAAGATTGGGTAAATTTTGAGACCTATTCTTCAACCCATGGATGGGAAGGTAGGTTTATATATGTGTGTGGGTAGAATCAGACACAGATATTCACAGTGCCACCTTGAAAAGGAAGAAGCAGAACTTATTATTTGTTTCTTTTTTCCTTCCTTCTTTCTACAAACGATGTTCTGGAACAAAGTCACAAAGTAGAAGCCCAAAAAAACCCTGTTAGGGTGCAGATTTATTTTAGCCAGTACAGTGGTCATTTTTTAAAATTAAACCACCATTTACTAATGAAGAGAGTCACATAAAATTCTCTCATTCAGCTTCTCTAAAAAACTCTGATGATCCATCAACAGGGGCTCTAATACCTGTATGTTGACCATGAGGTGGAGCTGAGTAGCAACTGCCCTTACCAGAAGGTTCATATAAATAAGGCAACATCTTAAAAGTAGGTGTCATAGGTGAGGAGGAAATTAGAAGCAGGAGGATCAATTAGAGTTTGTTAAAGAGATGGCACTGGGGAGGAGCCTTAAGATTTGGATTTGGGAGAACCAAACCAACCTGTGGGGGGCTTGATCGGGAGTGGGAGCTGCGGGCTGGAGGGCAGGTGTGCAGCGCGGCGGTTGGGTCTGAGAGGAAGCCTAGACCGACAGGTAGAAAACAAGGCTTACTTCCTCGTAGGTGCTTGGTGGCTCCAGGGGAGTCTCTCTGGGTTTCCCTCACTGGAGAGGTAGCTCCCGTCGCCCACTGTGCAGAGCAGGGCCCACCGACCTCAGGGTGCACTCCTGCCCAGTCTGGGCAACATGAAGTGCAGGCAGTTGTTAAATTGTATGCTATTTACACACCGTGAGGCTGACAGGGTCTTGGTGCTCCGTCCAGGTGTCAGGCCTGTGCCTGAGTGGGACACTCAGTGGGAGTGTCCGAGTTCAGGAGACTGGTCCACCAGAGACCTCCCGGCTGCACGTAATATCAAATGGCAAAAGCTCTCCCAGAGATCTCCATCTCAACGCTAAGACCCAGCTTCACTCAACGACCAGCAAGCTACAGTGCTGGACACCCTATGCCAAACAACTAGCAAGACAGGAACACAAACCCACCATTAGCAGAAAGGTTGCCTAAAATCATAAGGTCACAGACACTACAAAATACACCACCGGATGTAGTCCTACCCACCAAAAAGACAAGATCCAGCCTCATCCAGCAGAACACAGGCACCAGTCCCCTCCACATGAAGCCTACAAAACCCACTGAACCAACCATAGCCACTGGGGGCAGACAACAAAAACAATGGGAACTATGAACCTGCAGCCTGCGAAAAAGAGACCCCAAACACAGTAAGTTAAGCAAAATGAGGAGACAGAGAAAAACACAGCAGATGAAGGAGCAAGGTAAAAACCCACCAGACCAAACAAATGAAGAGGAAATAGGCAATCTACCTGAAAAAGAATTCAGAGTAATGATAGTAAAGATGATCCAAAATCTTTGAAACAGAATGGAGAAAATACAAGAAACATTTAACAAGGACCTAGAAAAACTAAAGAGCAAAAAAACAATTATGAACAACAAAATAAATGAAATTAAAAATTCTCAAGAAGGAATCAATAGCAGAATACCTGGGGCAGAAGAATGGATAAGTGACCTGTAAGATAAAATAGTGGAAATAACTACCGCAGAGCAGAATAAAGAAAACTGAATGAAAAGAATTGAGGACAGTTTCAGAGACCTCTGGGACAACATTAAATGCATCAACGTTCGAATTATAGGGGTGCCAGAAGAAGAAGAGAAAAAGAAAGGGACTGAGAAAATATTTGAAGAGATTATAGTAGAGAACTTCCCTAATACGGGAAAGGAAATAGTCAATCAAGTCCAGGAAGTGCAGAGAGTCCCATACAAGATAAATCCAAGGAGAAACATGCCAAGACACATATTAATCAAACTACAGGGAACAGCTGATCTTTCAGAAGAAGCTCTGCAAGCCAGAAAGGAGTGGCAGGACATATTTAAAGTGATGAAAGGGAAAAACCTACAACCAATATTACTCTACCCAGCAGGACCTCATTCAGATTCAACGGAGAAATTAAACCCCTTACTAACAAGCAAAAACTAAGAGAATTCAGCACCACCAAACCAGCTTTAGAACAAATGCTACAGGAACTTCTCTAGGCAGGAAACACAAGAGAAGGAAAAGACCTAACAATAACAAACCCAAAACAATTAAGAAAACGGTAATAGGAAAATGCATATCGATAACTACCTTAAATGTAAATGGATTAAATGCTCCCACCAAAAGACAGAGATGGGCTGACTGGATACAAAAACAAAACCCGTATATATGCTGTCTACAAGAGACCCACTTGAGACCTAGGGACACATACAGACTGAAAGTGAGGGGACGGAGAAAGATATTCTATGCAAATGGAAATCAAAAGAAAGCTGGAGTAGCAATTCTCATATCACACAAAATAGACTTTAAAATAAAGACTATTACAAGAGACAAAGAAGGACACTACATAATGATAAAGGAATCAATCCAAGAAGAAGATTACCAATTGTAAATATTTATGCACCCAACATAGGAGCACCTCAATACATAAGGCAAATACTAACAGCCATAAATGGGGAAATTCACAGTAACACGATCATAGTAGGGGACTTTAACACCCCACTTTCACCAACGGACAGATAACCCAAAATGCAAATAAATAAGTAAACACAAGCTTTAAATGATACATCAAACAATATGGGCTTCGTTGATATTTATAGGACATTCCACCCAAAAAGAACAGAATACACTTTCTTCTCAAGTGCTCATGGAACATCTTCCAGGATACAAATCAAGCCTTGGTAAATTAAAAAAAACTGAAATCGTATCAAGTATTTTTTCCGACCACAATGCTATGAGACTAGATACCAATTACAGGAAAAGATCTGTAAAAAATACAAACACATGGAGGCTAAACAATACACTACTAAATAACCAAGAGATCACTGAAGAAATCAAAGAGAAATCAAAAAATACCTAACAACAAAAGACAATGAAAACACAACGACCCAAAACCTATGGGACGCAGCAAAAGCAGTTCTAAGAAAGAAGTTTATAGCAATACAATCCTACCTCAAGAAACAAGAAAAATCTCAAATAAAAAACTAAACCTTAGACCTAAAGCAATTAGAGAAAGAAGAACAAAAGAAACCCCAAAGTTAGCAGAAGGAAAGAAATCATAAAGATCAGATCAGAAAGAAATGAAAAAGAAATGAAGGAAATGATAGCAAAGATCAATAAAACTAAAAGCTGGTTCTTTGAGAAAATAAACAAAATTGATAAACCATTAGCCAGACTCATCAAGAAAAACAGGCAGAAGACTCAAATCAATAGAATTAGAAGTGAAAAAGGAGAAGTAACAACTGACACTGCAGAAATACAAAGAATCATGAGAGATTACTACAAGCAACTCTATGCCAATATAATGGACAAACTAGAAGAAATGGACAATTTATTAGAAAAGCACAACTTCTGAGACTGAACCAGGAAGAAGTAGAAAATATAAAGAGACCAATCACAAGCACTGAAATTGAGACTGTAATTAAAAATCTTCCAACAAACAAAAGCCCAGGACCAGATGGCTTCTCAGGTGAATTCTATCAAACATTTAGAGAAGAGCTAACACCTATCCTTTTCAAACGCTTCCAAAATATAGCAGATGGAGGAACACTCCCAAACTCATTCTATGAGGTCACCATCACCATGATACCAAAACAAGAAAAAGATGTCACAAAGAAAGAAAACTACAGGACAATATCACTGATGACCATAGATGCAGACATCTTCAACAAAATACTAGCAAACAGAATCCAACAGAACATTAAACGGATCATACACCATGATCAAGTGGGGTTTATCCCAGGAATGCAAGGATACCTCAGTATACTCAAATCAATCACTGTGATATACCATATTAACAAACTGAAGGGGAAAAACCATATGATCATCTCAATAGATGCAGAGAAAGCTTTCGACAAAATTCCACACCCATTTATGATAAAAACCCTCCAGAAAGTAGGCATAGAGGGAACTTACCTCAACATAATAAAGGCCATTTATGACAAACCCACAGCCAACATCGTTCTCAATAGTGAAAAACAGAAACCATTTCCTCTAAGATCAGGAACAGGACAAGGTTGTCCACTCTCACCACTATTATTCAACATAGTTTTGGAAGTTTTAGCCACAGCAATCAGAGAAGAAAAAGAAATAAAAGGAATCCAAATCAGAAGAGAAGAAGTAAAGTTGTCACTGTTTGCAGATGACATGATACTATACACAGAAAATCCTAAAGATGCTACCAGAAAACTACTAGAGCTAAAAAATGAATGTGGTAAAGTAGTAGGATACAAAATTAATGTACAGAAATCTCTTGCATTCCTATACATTAATGATGAAAAATCTGAAAGAGAAATTAAGGAAACACTCCCATTTACCACTGCAACAAAAAGAATAAAATATCTAGGAATAAACCTACCTAAGGAGACAAAAGACCTGTATGCAGAAAACTACAAGACACTGATGAAAGAAATTAAAGATGATTCAAACAGATGGAGAGATATACCATGTTCTTGGACTGGAAGAATCAACATTGTGAAAATGATTATACTATGCAAAGCAATCTACAGATTCAATGCAATCCCTATCAAACTACCAATGGCATTTTTCACAGAACTAGAACAAAAAAATTCACAATTTGTATGGAAACACAAAAGACCCCGAATAGCCAAAGCAATCTTGAGAACGAAAGACAGAGCTGGAGGAATCATGCTCCCTGACTTCAGACTATACTACAAAGCTACAGTAATCAAGACAGTATGGTACTGGCACAAAAACAGAAATATAGGTCAATGCAAAACAGGATAGAAAGCCCAGAGATAAACCCATGCACATATGGTCACCTTATCTTTGATAAAGGAGGCATAAATATACAGTGGAGAAAAGACAGCCTCTTCAATAAGTGGTGCTGGGAAAACTGGACAGGTACATGTAAAATAAGGAAATTAGAACACTTCCTAACCTCATACACAAAAATAAACTCAAAATGGATTAAAGACCTAAATGTAAGGCCAGACACTATAAAACTCTTAGAGGAATACATAGGTGGAACACTCTATGACCTAAATCATAGCAAGATTCTTTTTGACCCACCTCCTAGAGAAATGGAAATAAAAACAAAAGTAAGCAAATGGGACCTAATGAAACTTAAAATCTTTTGCACAGCAAAGGAAACCATAAACAAGACAAAAAGACAACCCTCAGAATGGGAGAAAATATTTACAAATGAAGCAACTGACAAAGGATTAATCTCTAAAATTTACAAGCAGCTCATAGAGCTCAATATCAAAAACAGAAACAATCCAATCCCAAAATGGGCAGAAGACCTAATTAGATATTTCTCCAAAGATATACAGATTGCCAACAAGCACTTGAAAGTATGCTCAATATCACTAATCATTAGAGAAATGCAAGTCAAAACTACCATGAGGTATCACCACACACCAGTCAGAAAGGCCATCATCAAAAAAATCGACAAACAATAAATGCTAGAGAGGGTGTCGAGAAAAGGGAACCCTCTTGCACTGCTGGTGGGAATGTACATTGATACAGCCACTATGTTGAACAGTATGGAGGGTCCTTAAAAAACTAAAAATAGAACTACCATATGACCCAGCAATCCCACTACTGGGCATTTAACTTGAGAAAACCATAATTCAAAATAAGTCATGTACCACAGTGTTCATTGCAGCTCTATTTACAATAGCCAGGACATGGAAGCAACTTACGTGTCCATCGACAGATGAATGGATAGAGAAGATGTGGCACATATATAAAATGGAATATTACTCAGCCATACAATGAAACAAAATTGAGTTATTTGTAGTGAGGTGGATGGACCTAGAGTCTGTCATACAAAGTGAAGCTAGTCAGAAAGAGAAAAACAAATACCGTATGCTAACACATATATATGGAATCTGGAAAAAAAAAAAAAAAAAAAGGTTCTGATGAACCTTGGGCCAGGGCAGGAATAAAGACACAGACGTAGAGAACAGACTTGAGGACACAGGGAGGGGGAAGGGTAAGCTGGGAAGAAGTTAGAGAGTGTCATTGACATATATACACTACAAAATGTAAAATAGGTAGTTAGTGAGAAGCAGCTGCAAGATGTTAATAAAAAAAAAAAAAACCTGGCAAAAACCCAATAATTAAAAAAATCATTGACAGGAGAATAGGTATGTCAGTTGTGGAATCAGTCCCTATTCATCTCCCACCTCTTATGATACCTTCACATAAAATCCAAGAATCTCCCTTTTGGATAGACAATTACAAAAAGGCATTCCTCCTCGGACTTAATGAGCTGTTGCTTGGACTTCAGGAGCAGTAGCTTGGGCTGGATTTCAGTGTCTACTCCTGTTGGCTGTCTGTGCCTGACAACTTCACATATTTACAATGGAATTCCTCAACTGAATGAAAACAAACTATAGTCACATGTAGCAAGATGAACAGATCTTAACAATATGTTATTATTGAAAAAGTGTACTTTAGCATATTTTGAAATACATTATTTTTTAAAAATCTAAAAACATGACAAACAGTATTTTGTTTAGGGGTATGTACTTAGTAAAACTACAGGGAAAAGCAAGAGGTTTATTAAACAGAAAATGTAGAAATCATCACCTCTACAAGGAGAATAGATATGAGCTGAGGACCACAGAAAACTTCCCCACTATTGGTAATTGCTTTATTTTTAAGTCTCGTTGTAAGTTACAATTATGTTTCAAGCTTTACCTCTATACCACATGTAGTCTTGAATGTATCAAATATTCAACTGATTTTTTTAAAAACCCATAAGAAAAATCATAAGAATAGTCCTCAATATCATAAAATAGAGAAATCTGAAGAGACAGAATCAATAAAGGAAACCTAACATCCATCCCAAAGGGATTTCACAGATAAAGAAAAGAGAAATGGAAAAGAGAAACTAATACAAAAAAAAAAAAGGAAGAAAAATTCCCACTGTCGAACAACAACAAAAAAGAGAACTACAAATTCAAAGCATCAAAACACATAGATTGCTGAGATAGGCAAACATAAAACAGCTTAACCCCATTACTGTGAAAATTTTAGTACACCGTAAATAAAGAGAAGCTACTAAAAATTTACAGAAGGAAAAGGGGGAAGAGGTGAAGATTACATGTAATGGAGAGAGAATCAGATTAGCATTGAAATTCTCATTAGCAAAACTGAATTCTATGTGATTAAAGAGTTCTGAGAGAAAAGGGTTTTGATTTGGAAACTTCTATATAGTCTGACTTTCAATCAAGTTGTGGGCAACATAAAATTATTTATCTACAATTCACTCATTTTATTTTTACTTGAAGATATATTTAAGCAAATTAAAATGAATGTCAATACCATGAAGTATAAGGGACCAAAAAGGAACAGTTCCAAATTAGGAAAGGAAGAGCAGGCACTGCACTAGGATGGACAACTCTCCACCTATTACTATTTGATCTTTCCCTCTCTTCTCCTTAGGTGACATCCTCTGGCTACACTCTCATAGCACACTGCAATTTTCCTTTATAGTAGTGAGCATAATTTATAAATTCTTAAAATGAATAAAAGTTACAGAGTTACATATAAATTTATGACTGAAATTTTGATAACGTGTCTGTCTCTTGGACTAGCTACCAAGCTCCACGAAGTAAGGATCTTCTTGCCTGTAGTTTTTGCCATAACATTTTTAATGCTTAGCCTAGAATTGAGCAATAATAAACATTCAAAAACATTCTAAATAAATGAATGAATGCCTACAAGCTTGTTCATAAAAACTCCTTTCAACCAAGCCTCATCCTCAAATTTCTGCTAGTTCATTTTTTTACCTCCACTGCTTATATTCTGGAAATAGATATAAGCTGTGGGTATGAATGAGGTCATATTGACATCTCTACTTCCTTCTTCCAGTGTTAATGAGTTATGAAATGTATTCTTTGCATATCCCCAGTCCTTTCTGTCCAGTCTCAATTTAGTCAACTATACCACCACCCACCCAACATCTTAACTTCCTTACTCTCAGCAATGAAGTTATTTTTACTCCCTGTCCCTAAACCTGTTTTCTGAGTTTACTCATGAACTCCACAGTAGACACTTTTTGACCATCCATGCCACCTGCCCTTGGCCCACGTTTAACTTAAGTTTCAGTTGGATGTACAGCATCCCATCACTCTAACAACATTTTGCCTCAGGTGGACACCAAGTCTCTCGTCTCTCTGCTTCCTGACTCACGGCTTTTTCTGAAATTGTGTCTGCTGCTCAGTCCCCACCCAGAAATTCTGGAGAGCTAAAATCCCCCAGGGCAACCTTCAAAGCACTGGCAGTGGTAGCCCTCCCCTGCCAGTCCTTTGTTGAGACAATTTTGAGGTGCTTGCTGCTTGCTTCCTCAGAGGGCCCTGAAGCACTGTGTCCCAGTGGGCCAGAGCAATAACCTACTTTACTGACCCCTCTTTTCCTGTTACAATACTGTCTGTACCTTCTCCCTGGCTTTCTGGGATCACCTCCCAATTATCTACCTGTAACTCAAATCCTTATCTTAAGATTTGGCTCAGAGGAATCTAAAGATGAACTCCTAATCAACAATTCCAGTGAACAGATTTCTGTCATCTTGTTACTTTTGCAAGATTTGACCTCAGTGACCCATTTCTTCTATACAATTTTCTTACCTTGACTTTTCTGACAATGTGCTTGTGATCTGTTCCTACTTTGCAGATCCCTCTTTTGTTGGTTTCTAGTCTTTGTTTAAGGTAAAGAACTCTTGCATCTGTTCTTAGCCTCCTTGCTTCACGTTGCATGAACTCTTCCTGCATAATATCCACTCTCATGGGCTCGACAGTTCTCTCTCCATATATTGATGATTATCATATCTACTTCCACAGTTCACATCTCCCTAGAGTTACAGACACATATTTTCATTGCCTATTGTATATCCTCACTTAGATATGCCCAAAGACACCTTAATACTCATATGCCTATAACTCTATTATTTTTTCCTTACTCCGAATGCACCATTTCTCTTTTTATATGTTTTTGAGTCAATGTCCTCCCATCATCCATATTCTTACCATCCCTGCCATTCTTGTTTATTTCTTCTTCCTCATTTCCCATACAAATCAACTCTATAAATTCCATATGCTTTCTGGGTGTGTGTCTGTAATCTATAACATTCTTACTGTCTCCTGGCTAAGGCCTTCCTCATCTCTTACCTGTACTATTCCAACAGCAATCCACTAGTCCTACTGTTCAACCCACTTTCATCAGAACTGTCTTTCTAAAACCAAAATATCATCATGAAAAATTTCTGCTTCAAATTACTGCATCCTGCATTAGCGTTTTTTTCATTTTTTAAACTAATTCCCTATCCAGGAATCAGGAATCTAAGGAAATGATGCCGACAGATAATATTTTATGACTGGTATAAATGAGGTTGTTTGAGGAGGGACAAAGTGTAATGCCTAAATGGTGATCCGAAGAAACAAGCAGTAGCAGGCACCTAGGACTTTACGCAGAAAGATGATACCTAAAGGCAAACTTTTATTCCTGAGTGAGCTATTTTTAACACAGCTGTCTCTAAGAAATAGGATTTGTAAAGGTACCTAATAAATTCTACATATTTTAGAACATTAAAATTATACCAATATAGTTTCCATGTTCCTGGATGATTTAGCAAGTGATATTTGCAATTTACTCCTTACTATCATAGAATTTTTCAAGAGCAGATTATGCAACTGTATAATGATGAACCAGTAGAGTCAAGACTGTAACTTTTCTTGCTTCCTCTGTACTGTAAACAGATTTGTTTGAAATACTTTCAGTCCTTTTTTTATGCAGCCCATTTCTGATCACTACTCAAGGAAGGTAGTTAAAATAGGCCATTGACAGAGTGATAATACTTATTTTTACAACAATGATCTTTGGTAGGTGATAAAATGCTACTTCCCTTGTCAAGAGAAAGGGCAGCTGCCTACAAAACAACAGTGATCTTCTAAGGTGTGAGCAAAAGAAAATGTATTGTGCAATAAAGCTATGAAGCAAGGAATTATTTTAGGACTACTGGGTGACGTCAGATGTGGTCTCTTGAAGGTCAACAATTTCGTGATCTGTGTTATTAAAAATTTCAAGGAGTACTGCAATATCTTAATCTGAAAAAATTTTATGTAAATTATTTTGTTGGTCTTTACAATTAAATTAAAATATAGTTTAGATCCATATTTATTGCTCCTCATTTTTGGAAGTTCCAGAATTGACAATAGGATATAATTGAGAGAATCTGAAGACAACGGCCATCATTATCTAAGATTCCCCACTGACTACAAGATAAAATTCAGATTTCTCATAATGGCAAGCAAAGATGTTCACAAACTGGCAGCTAACTACCTTTCCAGGTTCACCTCCAGCACTCTCAACACCCCACTGGGCAGAGTATCCTGCCAACACACACCAGAAGTCCAGCAAACCCAGAACATTATAAGGCCCCTTTGCATCAACGTGCTACTGCACTGATGTCTTATCATTGTACATTTTGTGATGGAAAACTTCTATTCACTCTTCAAAGTACAAGAAAAACATAATTTGTTTTGTGAGCTCTTCTCAATGACTTTCCAGGAAGCATACAACCTGGTACATATCTACCTTTGATACAGACATTACCATATAACTCAGACATGATCATATATTCAGACTTTCCATTTCTCTTCGGATTAGCTTCACCACCCCAGAAATGATTTTCAAGCCCCTCCCTAGACTAAACCACCCTCATTCTGACCACCCACTGGAATTTCTTTCAGTTCTTTGAATGTGCTATGCTGGTTCTTAATGTTCACTTACCTTAACTTACTCACCCCCACAGGGCTCAGCGTAAAGTTAAACATGACCAGAAGTTTCCCTTGATCTCTGAACTAGGTTAGGTCAACTTGCTTCCAAATTTCCGAAGGTCCTTTCAGTCTCTATTACAACGTTCTTCATTTATAATTGCATGTTGGCTTTCTCCAACAGGCTGTAAACTCCATGAGAACAGAGATGGTCTTTCTTTTATCTCTTATCTGCTATATGCCTAATAGTTGGTATGTTGCCTGGCACATTAGAGGTGGTTTATAAATATTATTTGAATAAACAAATGAATATTAAGTTCACTACTTCACTGCACTGTAAATACCTTTCAATCAGGCACTTGGCTTTCAGGAGTCCATGAATCTACTTATTTAACCCTCCAGCCATTCAACATTTATTGAGAATCGACTATGTGCCCAGCAGCATCATACTCACCAGGAATGCACAAGACCATGAGACAGAGTTCTGGTACTGAAGAAACTTACAGACTGGGTAGGTGAGGGTGTAAAGAAATGTGCTGCTTAGATAGAATGATTCATTTAAGGGCAGGTTCTTGGTCTAAGCCTGGCCACTGTGTATCTTCTCCCACAGTGACTGCATCAGGAATGGACACGTGATACAAATGGCTTTGATCAGAGTAAATCCATGAAGCTGTGTAAGAGCTACCAGAAAGACACTCTCTCCCTCTGCATGCTGGTCCTGAACTTGGCAAGTCTAGTAATGCAGCCAGTCCTGTTACGAGCTCATGAGACTGAGGGGATAAAGCAAATGAGGAAGAGCAGAACTAAAAGACAGAGAAATACTATTTGAGCCCCCAAACACCGATGTATTTGATTTACTCCTGAGTATTTCAGTTATGTGAGTCAAGTTTCCTCTCATTTATGTAGTTGTTGTTTATTGCATTCAGTCAGTTTGAGTAAGGTGCTGTGTCACATGCAGTGGAATTTCTTGCTAATACATGGGATCACAGAACTGGCTCTTAAAATTCGAAGAGCAGATGGGACCAGGAGAAGATGGCGGAAGAATAAGATGCGGAGATCACCTTCCTCCCCACAGATACATCAGAAATACTCTACACGTGGAACTGCTCCTATAGAACACCCACTGAATGCTGGCAGAAGACCTCAGACCTCCCAAAAGGCAAGAAACTCCCCCACGTACCTGGGTAGGGCAAAAGAAAAAAAACAGAGACAAAGAATAGGGATGGGACCTGCACCTCTGGGAGAGAGCTGTGAAGGAGGAAAGGTTTCCCCACACTAGGAAGCCCATTCGCGGGCAGAGACTGCGGGTGCCGGAGGTGGGGAGCTTCGGAGCCGCGGAGGAGAGCGCAGCCACAGGGGTGTGGAGGGCAAAGCGGGGAGATTCCCGTACAGAGGATCGGTGCCGACCAGCACTCACCAGCCCAAGAGGCTTATCTGCTCACCCGCTGGGGCGGGCGGGGCTGAGAGCTGAGGCTAGGGCTTCCGTGGGAGCACAGGGAGAGGACTGGCGTTGGCGGCGTGAACACAGCCTGCAGGGGATTAGTGCACCATGGCTAGCCGGGAGGGAGTAAGGGGAAAAGTCTGGAGCTGCCATGAGGAAAGAAACTTTTTCTTCCCTCTTCGTTTCTTGGTGCGCGAGGAAAGGGGATTAAGAGCACCGCTTAAAGGAGCTCCAGAGACGGGCGCGAGCCGCGGCTATCGGCGCAGACCCCAGAGACGGGCACGAGACGCTAAGGCTGCTGCTGCCGCCACCAAGAAGCCTGTGTGCGAGCACAGGTCACTATCCACAACCCCCTTCCGGGGAGCCTGTGCAGCCCAACACTGCCAGGGTCCCATGATCCAGGGACAACTTCCCCGGGAGAACGCACGGCGCGCGTCAGGCTGGTGCAATGTCACACTGGCCTCTGCCGCCACAGGCTCGCCCTGCATCCGTACCCCTCCCTCCCCCCGGCCTGAGTGAGCCAGAGCCCCGAATCAGCTGCTCCTTTAACCCTGTCCCGAGCGGAAACAGACGCCCTCAGGCGACCTACACACAGGGGCGGGTCCAAATCCAAAGCTGAACCCCGGGAGCTGTGCGAACAAAGAAGAGAAAGGGAAATTTCTCCCAGCAGCCTCAGGAGCAGCATATTAAATCTCCACAATCAACTTGATGTACCCTGTATCTGTGGAATACCTGAATAGACAACGAATCATCCCAAATTGAGGAGATGGACTTTGGGAGCAAGATATATTATTTTTTCCCCTTTTTCTCTTTTTGTGAGTGTGTATGTGTATGCTTCTGTGAGAGATTTTGTCTGTATAACTTTGCTTTCACCATTTGTCCTGGGATTCTGTCCGTCCGTTCTTTTTTTTTTGTACTTTTTAAAATTTTTTTCATAATAACAATTTTTATTTTAATAATAACTTTATTTTATTTTATTTTGTCCTCTTTCTTTCTTTCCATTTTTCCTCCCTTTTATTCTGAGCCCTGTGGATGAAAGGCTCTTGGTGCTCCAGCCAGGAGTCAGTGTTGTGCCTCTGAGGTGGGAGAGCCAACTTCAGGACACTGGTCCACAAGAGACCTCCCAGCTCCACATAATATCAGACAGCGAAAATCTCCCAGAGATCTCCATCTCAACACCAACACCCAGCTTCACTCAACGACCAGCAGGCTACAGTGCTGGACACCCTATGCCAAACAACTAGCAAGTCAGGAACACAGCCCCATCCATTAGCAGAGAGGCTGCCTAAAATCATTATAAGGCCACAGACACCCCAAAACACACCACCAGACGTGAACCTGCCCACCAGAAAGGCAAGATCCAGCCTCATCCACCAGAACACAGGCATTAGTCCCCTCCACCAGGAAGCCTACACAACCCACTGAACCAACCTTAGCCACTGGGGACAGACACCAAAAACATCGGGAACTACGAACCTGCAGCCTGCGAAAAGTAGACCCCAAACACAGTAAGATAAGCAGGATGAGAAGACAGAAACACACACAGCAGATGAAGGAGCAAGGTAAAAGCCCACCAGACCTAACAAATGAAGAGGAAATAGGGAGTCTACCTGAAAAAGAATTCAGAGTAATGATAGTAAAGATGATCCAAAATCTTCGAAATAGAATAGAGAAAATGCAAGAAACATTTAACAAGGACCTAGAAGAACTAAAGAGCAAACAAGCAACGATGAACAACACACAATAAATGAAATTAAAAATACTCTAGAAGGGATCAATACCAGAATAACTGAGGCAGAAGAACGGATAAGTGACCTGGAAGATAAAATAATGGAAAAAACTACTGCAGAGCAGAATAAAGAAAAAACAATGAAAAGAACAGAGGACAGTCTCAGAGACCTCTGGGACA
This sequence comes from Monodon monoceros, assembly GCF_005190385.1. NCBI lineage: Eukaryota > Metazoa > Chordata > Mammalia > Artiodactyla > Monodontidae > Monodon > Monodon monoceros. The sequence goes on along the minus strand of NW_021703784.1, from coordinate 78,624,678 downwards.
ACATTAAACGCACCAACATTCAAATTATAGGGGTCCCAGAAGAAGAAGAGAAAAAGAAAGGGACTGAGAAAATATTTGAAGAGATTATAGTTGAAAACTTCACTAATACGGGAAAGGAAATAGTTAATCAAGTCCAGGAAGCACAGAGAGTCCCATAGAGGATAAATCCAAGGAGAAACATGCCAATACACATATTAATCAAACTATTAAAAATTAAATACAAAGAAAACATATTAAAAGCAGCAAGGGAAAAACAACAAATAACACACAAGGGAATCCCATAAGGTTAAGAGCTGATCTTTCAGCAGAAACTCTGCAAGCCAGAAGAGAGTGGTAGGACATATTTAAAGTGATGAAGGAGAAAAACCTACAACCAAGAGTACTCTACCCAGCAAGGATCTCATTCAGATTTGATGGAAAAATTAAAACCTTTACAGACAAGCAAAAGCTGAGAGAGTTCAGCACCACCAAACCAGCTTTACAACAAATGCTAAAGGAACTTCTCTAGGCAAGAAACACAAGAGAAGGAAAAGACTTACAATAATAAACCTGAAACAATGAAGAAAATGGTAATAGGAACATTCATATCGATTACATTATCTTAAATGTAAATGGATTAAATGCTCCCACCAAAAGACACAGACTGGCTGAATGGATACAAAAAAAAGACCCATACATATGCTGTCTACAAGAGACTCACTTCAGACCAGACTGAAAGTGAGGGGATGGAAAAAGATATTCCTTGCAAATGGAAATGAAAAGAAAGCTGGAGTAGCAATTCTCATATCAGACAAAATAGACTTTAAAATAAAGACTATTACAAGAGACAAAGAAGGACACTACATAATGATCAAGGGATCGATCCAAGAAACGATATAACAATTGTAAATATTTATGCACCCAACATAAGAGCACCTCAATACATAAGGCAAATACTAACAGCCATAAAAGGGGAAATCAACACTAACACATTCATAGTAGGGGACTTTAACACCCCACTTTCACCAATGGACAGATCATCCAAAATGAAAATAAATAAGGAAACACAAGCTTTAAATGATACGTTAAACAAGATGGACTTAATTGATATTTATAGGACATTCCATCCATAAACAACAGAATACACATTTTTCTAAAGTGCTCATGGAACATTCTCCAGGATATGTCATATCTTGGGTCACAAATCAAGCCTTGGTAAATTTAAAAAAATTGAAATTGTATCAAGTATATTTTCCAACCACAATGCTATGAAACTAGATATCAATTACAGGAAAAGATGTGTAAAAAAATACAAACACATGGAGGCTAAACAATACACTATTTAATAACCAAGAGATCACTGAAGAAATCAAAGGGGAAATCAAAAAATACCTAGAAACAAATGACAATGAAAACACGATGACCCAAAACCTATGGGATGCAGCAAAAGCAGTTCTAAGAGAGAAGTTTATAGCAATACAATCCTACCTTAAGAAACAGGAAACATCTTGAATAAACAACCTAACCTTTCACCTAAAGCAATTACAGAAAGAAGAACAAAAGAACCCCAAAGTTAGCAGAATGAAAGAAAACATAAAGGTCAGATCAGAAATAAATGAAAAAGAAATGAAGGAAATGATAACAAAGATCAATAAAACTAGAAGCTGGTTCTTTGAGAAGATAAATAAAATTGATAAACCATTAGCCAGACTCATCAAGAAAAACAGGCAGAAGACTCAAATCAATAGAATTAGATATGAAAAAGGAGAAGTAACAACTGACACTGAAGAAATAAAAAGGATCATGGGAGATTACTACAAGCAACCCTATGCCAATAAAATGGACAAACTAGAAGAAATGGACAAATTCTTAGAAATGCACAACCTGCCGAGACTGAACCAGGAAGAAACAGAAAATATGAACAGACCAATCACAAGCACTGAAATTGAAACTATGATTAAAAGTCTTCCAACAAACAAAAGCCCAGGACCAGATGGCTTTACAGGCGAATTCTATCAAACATTTAGAGAAGAACTAACATCTATCCTTCTCAAACTCTTCCAAAATATAGCAGAGGCAGGAACACTCCCAAACTCATTCTACGAGGCCACCATCACCCTGATACCAAAACCAGACAAATATGTCACAAAGGAAGAAAACTACAGGCCAATACCACTGATGAACATAGATGCAAAAATTCTCTACAAAATACTAGCAAACAGAATCCAACAGCACATTAAAAGGATCATACACAATGATCAAGTGCGGTTTATTCCAGGAATGGAAGGATTCTTCAATATATGCAAATCAATCAACGTGATACACCATATTAACAAATTGAGGGGTAAAAACCATATGATCATCTCAATAGATGCAGAAAAAGCTTTCGACAAAATTCAACACCCATTTATGATAAAAACCCTGCAGAAAGTAGGCGTAGAGGGAACTTTCCTCAACATAACAAAGGCCATATATAACAAACCCACAGCCAACATCGTCCTCAATGGTGAGAAACTGAAACCATTTCCACTAAGATCAGGAACAAGACAAGGTTGCCCACTGTCACCACTATTATTCAACATAGCTTTGGAAGTTTTAGTCACAGCAATCAGAGAAGAAAAAGAAATAAAATTGGAAATCCAAATCGGAAAAGAAGAAGTAAGCTGTCACTGTTTGCAAATGACATGATACTATACATAGAGAATCCTAAAGATGCCACCAGAAAACTACTAGAGCTAATCAATGAATTTGGTAAAGTAGCAGTATACAAAGTACACAAAGCAGTATACAAAGCACAGAAATCTCTTGCATTCCTATAAAATAATGATTAAAAATCTGAAGAAGAGATTAAGGAAACACTTCCATTTACCACTGCAACAAAAAGAATAAAATATCTAGGAATAAACCTACCTAAGGAGACAAAAGACCTGTATGCAGAAAATTATAAGACACTGACGAAAGAAATTAAAGATGATACAAAGAGGTGGAGAGATATACCATGTTCTTGGATTGGAAGAATCAACATTGTGAAAATGACTCTACTACCCAAAGCAATCTACAGATTCAATGCAATCCCTCTCAAACTACCACTGGCATTTTTCACAGAACTAGAACAAAAAAATTCACAATTTGTATGGAAACACAAAAGACCCTGAATAGCCAAAGCAATCTTGAGAACGAAAAACAGAGCTGGAGGAATCAGGCTCCCTGACTTCAGACTATACTACAAAGCTACAGTAATCAAGACAGTATGGTACTGGCACAAAAACAGAAATATAGGTCAATGCAAAACAGGATAGAAAGCCCAGAGATAAACCCATGCACATATGGTCACCTTATCTTTGATAAAGGAGGCATAAATATACAGTGGAGAAAAGACAGCCTCTTCAATAAGTGGTGCTGGGAAAACTGGACAGGTACATGTAAAATAAGGAAATTAGAACACTCCCTAACCTCACACACAAAGATAAACTCAAAATGGATTAAAGACCTAAATGTAAGGGCAGACACTATCAAACTCTTAGAGGAAAACACAGGCAGAACACTCTATGACATAAATCACAGCAAGATTCTTTTTGACCCACCTCCTAGAGAAATGGAAATGAAAACAAAAATAAACAAATGGGACCTAATGAAACTTAAAAGCTTTTGCACAGCAAAGGAAACCATAAACAAGACAAAAAGACAACCCTCAGAATGGGAGAAAATATTTGCAAATGAAGCTACTGACAAAGGATTAATCTCCAAAATATACAAGCGGCTCATGCAGCTCAATATCAAAAAAACAAACAACTCAATCCAAAAATGGGCAGAAGACCTAAATAGACATTTCTCCAAAGAAGATATACAGATTGCCAGCAAACATATGAAATAATGCTCAACATCAATAATCATTAGAGAATTGCAAATCAAAACTACAATGAGGAGCTTCCCTGGTGGCACACTGGTTGACAGTCCGCCTGCCGATGCAGAGGACATGGGTTCATGCCCTGGTACGGGAAGATTCCCTCGTGCTGCGGAGCAGCTGGGCCCGTGAGCCATGGCTGCTGAGCCTGTGCGTCTGAAGCCTGTGCTCCGCAATGGAAGGGGCCGCAGCAGTGAGAGGCCCAAGTACCACAAAAAAAAAAAAAAAAATACAATGAGATATCATCTCACACCAGTCAGAATGGCCATCATCAAAAAATCTAGAAACAATAAATGCTGGAGAGGGTGTGGAGAAAAGGGAACACTCTTGCACTGCTGGTGGGAATGTAAATTGATATTGCCACTATGGAGAACAGTATGGAGGTTCCTTAAAAAACTACAAATAGAATTACCATACGACCCAGCAATCCAACTACTGGGCATATACCCTGAGAAAACCATAATTCTAAAAGAGTCATGTACCAAAATGTTCATTGCAGCTCTATTTACAATAGCCAGGACATGGAAGCAACCTAGGTGTCCATCAACAGATGAATGGATAAAGAAGATGTGGCACATATATACAATGGAATATTACTCAGCCATAAAAAGAAATGAAATTGAGTTATTTGTAGTGAGGTGGATGGACCTAGAGTCTGTCATACAGAGTGAAGTAAATCAGAAAGAGAAAAACAAATACCGTATGCTAACACATATATATGGAATCTAAAAAAGAAAATAAACGAGAAAAAAAATGGTCATGAAGAACCTAGGGGCAAGACGGGAATAAAGACACAGACCTACTAGAGAATGGACTTGAGGACATGGGGACGGGGAAGAGTAAGCTGTGACAAAGTGAGAGAGTGGCATGGACATATATACACTACCAAACGTAAAACAGATAGCTAATGGGAAGCAGCCGCATAGCACAGGGAGATCAGCTCAGTGCTTTGTGACCACCTAGAAGGGTGGGATGCGGGGGGTGTGAGAGAGGGCGATGCAAGAGGGAAGAGATATGGGAACATATGTATATGTATAACTGATTCACTTTGTTATAAAGAAGAAACTAACATACCATTGTAAAGCAATTATACTCCAATAAAGATGTTAAAAGAAAAAAAAAAGTCGAAGAGCAGTTTGCCGGGAGGAAATTAATGATATTAATAGTAATGATACTATGTTAGCTCTTATTCTGTCCTAGCACTGTTTTACTGTTTTAAGTGATTTGAATATTTAACGAATAGTATGTGCAAAAACTCAGAGGTATAAAAGATAATGATGCATTTGAGATATATAGTGACTAGCACAGTGTCTTTAATAGGATATTTACTGGGAAAAGGAGGGGCTCAAAAAGCAGAGATGAAAATGAAGTATACAGCATCAGTCAGATTGCAAATTCCATATGCTATGCTAACAGCTACTCTGAGTCCATTTCTATTGAATAAAAACATACTAATGTAGTCCATCAAGCCAATCAGAATTTCTCAAAGGTGGAAATCTTAAAAAATAAAACTGAATTGCATCCAGATTTCACCTCATAAAAAAAATCTCCAAATGGTGTGTTATAGCAGGATTCCAGAGAGGTTAAGTGGGTTTTTCTAGGTAAAATTAGGCAACTAAATATGAACTAAATTAAAATGGAATTCTCAGTTGCAAATCTGGAACTCTTTCCACAATACCCTATGTACCGACCAGTGTTATTAAAGTCTCCACAGACAAAACAGCATAATGTTAAAGATGTACAGACTTCAGTGCTCAGTAGAATTGGTCCTCTTCTCAGTTCTATGACCCCCAGCAAGTGGCTTAACTTTACGAATTGTACATCTCTTTTTCTTACAGGGTTATTTTGAAAATTAAATGAGAAAATGTTTAGCCCAATACCAAAAATGTGCAAAGTTAGTCCTTACCTAGTAAGGAATACATACATATTTTACAGTAATAATACAACTCTCCTTTTCCACTTATATAGAAGTGATGAGGATATAATACCTTTTCAGCAATACCTAAGTATAAGTCCATTCTGCCCTAGAATGTGATCATGTTTTCCTTGTTAGAATTTGTTTGAGGGTTGAGATAAGAGGGCTGAGATAAGTACTAGGGACTAGAAAGTACATTAGATAATGTGGTTTTCCCTAGGTAGAAAGAAATGCAAAGTTGTATCTCATTAAATTCACTTGCGAGCTAGAGAAATATGATCATGATAAAATATGAATTAACACTTGCTATATGCAAGAAATTGGATGCAAGTGCTATAAAAATAGGGTTGTCTGTTGATTCTAACGAGACCATCTCCACAGGTTCTTTTGTTTCCCCCAGGTAATGTGGCCACCTGTGATTCTCAAACCTCTCGATCAGAGGCTTGTTTGAAGTAATGAATCAGATATGCATGGATCAATTTCAAGAACCAGATGAGGGGAAAGCAAATTGGTTAATACCATGTTGGTGTGAGCCTGCCAAGTGGCAGGCCAGCAGCTGTCCACAGAGAACAGATAGAAAGGCTGCAGACGTAGAAAGTGGCAGAGTAACTAATAGCTGATGTGCATTTACACAGTTGATTGTTCCCTGGCCCCAAGGCCTATAGTTATTCTCCTTATAGAGAAGCTATCTTTGGACTGTAAACTTTGCTCCAGTGAAGTGATGGGATATAAGGAGCTTTCTCTGCTGGGATGGCCATTAGCTTACTTCACTTCAACTTCGGTCCATCCATTTCATCTGGCTTGTGTTTTGGGACCTGATGGAAAAGTGAGGAAATAGAGCTATTTAAAGATCTGGAAGTGCTAGTTGAAGAAGAAAATTAAGCTGTTGTGCAAGGATCTGAGCAAATAATAATGAATCTGCAGGTAACCTGGAAGAGAGAAACATTGGGCTTCTTACAGGATGGCCAAAGATTAGGCCTTGGATACTCTAGAAGGTTGCTATAAGCCCAGGTAGATTTAAAAACTGATGAGTGAGATAAGAAGAGAGAAAGAGGAAGAATGATAGAGAAAACTGAAGAGAAAGGAAAAGTCAGACACATCATAAATTGATGCATTTACTCAACAGATATTTTTGAAGACTCATTATGTGTAAGTCCCTAAATTAGGCGTTTGTGGGAGAAAGCCAATTAAAATCCCTGCTTTTAAGAAATTCAAACTCTAGATGGCAAGAGAGCTAGGAAAACTGGTAAGTTCAATACAAAATGATACGGGACCAAGGCAGAAACAGCAAGGAACAGATTATTATTGGGAGTACTAGGACGTGAAGGAAACAAAGAATAAAATTACCAGAAAATCTAAATTAAAGAAGTTCAAGAGTAAGAAAATTTGATAACTTGGGAATGACAGTATGCAAGGTGCATGGTTTTTCAATAGATACTATAACAGGTTTTGTTTGTTTTTAGTTTTAGTGTGAAAAGATTCACACTCAGGCGATAGATCAAAGTCAGAACTTCTTTTAACTACAGTTTATTTTTAAATGTAAAGCTGAAATGCATCCAAATATCACTTAATTATCAGATTTTCAAACGGTGCCTTATCATAGCATTTCTGCTTACATTATATCAGGAAACATGTGTCAAAAGGAAGAGCCAGCAATGATGCATTGTTTTAAAGGCTGCAATTTAGAGAGGAAAAGTAACTTTTGCTACTAGCACAAACCTGTCAGTAATTTATGAATCAAGAAATGAGGTATAATCCAATATCTATGACAAATGTAACCACATACCTGAGCCATGAGAAAAAGTCATTTCAAACTATTTAAACTTTTGAATGGCCATAGTAATTTGTCCCTGGGGTGACTTAGAGGGGGCAGTGGTGAGTAAAGAGAAAAGGATAATAGGAATAAGTCTATGGAGCTAATGATATTTTGTTATCTTCTGGCTTTGCGTTATTAGGACCTATGTTGTCTTATCTTGGCTTGAACTGAAATCATTAAGATCGAAAATATTTATTTTGGAAAGGAAAAAATATCTATAAAAGTTTAGTTTTTAACACCAGCTCAGAGAAACCTTTAGCCAATGTCATATTCATATTTTTGAATTGCTGTCAAGTGAGTCAGCAGCACCTGCCTTAAAGCAAGGGTCAGGACAGAGGTCAGCTTGAAAGGATAATTTTATGTAAAAAGAAAGATAGTAAGCCTGATAAAAATTAGAAATTTTTAAGGTTTAAATTTTAACACTGGTGCAAACCACCTGACATAAGATAAAAATAGGGCTTAAGAGGATATGATAAATCTATGTAGGAAGAGATATATTTTCCAAAAAGTTGCATTGGTAAGTTGGAGGTGAGCTGGGAGTGTTTGGGTATCTTTCGGAGGTTCTACATTATGGACAATGGATAAAGCATCCTGATTTGCCCCAAGCACACTCTGTAGGGAGATCTGGGAATACAGAATCACTCTGGGAAGAGCTGTAACTGAATAAACTGTTGCCAGGTTGATGCCCCAAGTGATAAGAGAATTTTACAAGTGCTTTCACAGTTTACTTTTTGAAACCTGGGACTCTATTTCTGGAACGCAACAGCATAGTAGTTAAGAACTCAGGTTCTGAACTCAGAAAAACCTGAGTTAGAGGCTAAGTCCTGGCAGTTTCTCACATGAAAAGTGGTGACAGCGCTGTTGGGAACTTTCTATGAACTAAAATGGACAAAACACAACACATATCCGGTCCAAATCCCTTGATTTAATATGAGTTTTTCTATTTATTCTTATAATAATAATAGAAATAATGATATTTGAATCCAGTGGATTCCAGGTCATGTTTTGCTTTGGGAGATATGGGTATTTCCATATTTCCATAGTACACTGTATTGGATATCATAACAGTATAAACCAGATAAGAATTTTATCATATTACATTGATATAGGTGCTTAGTAGGGAATTTGGTTTAAAGAAAAGAGAGTTATAATGCAAAACAATGACAAATAGTGTTTCAGAGCTTATTAAGTAATTTCATATCTATAATTACACTTCATCTGGAGAAATATTCCACTGATAAAGAAACTGAAGTTCAAATAGTTGAAGTTAATTACCCAAGGCCACACAGCCAGGGCAGAGTAGAGATCAAACCCAAGCTTTCTAAGTACAGGTAAACTATCCCTTATTTGCTAATTTGTTTAACAGCTATCCTATCAGTTAACTTCTGCTCTATTAACAAATCACCTCAAAACTTAAGGCTTAAAGGCACAAACATTTATTTTTTCTCATGATTGTGGGTTGGCTTGATATTCTTATGGTCTGGGAAATTTTGACTAGGGCTGGATGATTTTGGATGGCCTCACTCACAAGTTGATTGGTGCAGAAGGTCTAAGCTGAGATGACTCCTCTCTGCTCCATCATCCAGCAGGCTAGCCTGGGCTGCTTTTCCCCATGGCAGTCTCATGGAGCCAGAGCAGGAAGTTAGCAAGTCCCAAACACAGGCAATTTTCATACCTCTGTTTGTACCATATTTTCCACTGTTCCATTGGCTAAAACAGGTCATATGGCCAAGTCCAGAGCCCCTGGGTACTGGAAAGCATGGAGAAATTAAAGTACTTGTAGTAAACTTGACAACACTGAATATTCCTTAACTCTGTGTGGTTGAGTCTAGGTGATTTTTATTTATTTTTTTACTTTCCTCTATTTTCCAAATTTTTCAAAATGATCATTTATTACTTTTATAATAATAAAATAGACATTTCTTAAATTATTTAGAGAATTGATCCATTTGCTAATGAACCACAAGTCCTGGCTGTGAGCTCATTTCTTTTGAAATGGGAATTAAACTCCTACCTAACCCACAATAGATAATGTTACTGTTAGTGCTTCTAGGGGATTGCTTTCGTCATTCTCATCTTACTGCTCTACACACCCTTCCAGTGTCATGAGAAATGATCAGTTCCTATTCATCCTCCATTCCTCAGCTTAAACGACACTTGCTCCTGGAAGCATTCCTTGACTGCCCAAACATGGATCATATGCCCTTCTTGTTTTGTGAGTACCTCAAATTTCCTCTACCATACAATTTATATTATTATATTATATTCTTCAGTTAAGTTTTCCATATTTCCCCCATTAGATTATGAAATTAAACTGAAGTTAAGGGCCATATTGGTCTTCTTCATCCTGTTCATTGTGCTATCTATCCCCATTCCCTAGCACAATGCTTGGCACATACATATGAGACATTCAGTAACTATTCTTTAATTTGCTCACTAAAATATACTCTTGAACAGCTAGTACAATGGAAAGGAAATGACAATAAGCCATATAAAAATATTTTGTTTCTAAATGCATTGTATGCTTTGGAGAACATTTTACTATGTAGCTACGTTGATGTAGGCTATTGTTAAATTAGAATTCAACACGTGATATTAAGAACCCATGACCCAATACATTCAGAGTGATCAAGCCTAGAAATGAAGACTATGTGAAGACAGGTAGGTAACTCATAGTATTGACTGCAGAAGGCATGAGTTCCCAGAAAACTCTAGAAAACAAATACATCTGACTTCTCAAGTATTGTGTTCTTCAATTTTTAAAGGGGCAAACCCAATTAGTTTACAGGCATCTATCTTCTATTCATTTATGTCAAAGACAAGAGTAGAATTTTCCAGATAGCTTTATCCAAGAGATAATTCCAAAATTAATAATTCTAAAATTAAATTAAATTATACATACCTATATAAACTTACATATTAAATATATCTATTTATATGAATCTCCATATCCTAACAATGAAAATACCTTAAAGAAACATAAATATAGTTTTTAAGTTACCAAGAAACCAGAGGCTTTAAAACCATTTACTAACACAGAGTTAATCTGAAACAGTTGTGAAGCATTATAGATGCTTTTATTTAAGGAAAAGTTTTTAGTAGGTCACTGTTTCATAAGAGATGGAGAATTATGTGCTAGTAATAGTATTTTTTTCCACAAAGGAATTAATAAATTAAATTGAAAATTCTGTCCAAAAAAAAGTTTGCCTCTGGTGAATGTTTCTATCAAATTATAATGTAATTAAACCCATGGGCTTTGGAGTAAGGGTAAACTTCGGAGTGCTCAATCTCAGTCTCATTTTTTCTAATTTGCATAATACCTTATAAAGATATAGGATATCATTCCTTCACTCAGCTAGTGTTTATTGAGTGCCCATTATTTAACAGACATTATCTAGTAATGAAAAAGATACACATGGGCTACTATACTAAGCTTACCATTGAATGGAGATTTTATTAGTGAAAATGTGTGACAAAGCAGTTAGCATAGTACTTTGCATATAATAAACATTCTGTAAATGTTAATCATTATTAGTGCTGCTATTCCTTCTCAAAGAAGTAATAGAGCACGTTATCATAGACTAAAGGAAGATAGAGGTGGGTGTCAATTTAGTTGCATTCATATGTATATAAACACATGTGTTCACACACACAAATATTTATACATAAGCATGCCAAGGATTCTGTAATCTCCACTACGATTCTTCATTTTAAAGGTATAAAATCCAATACAGTGTTTTACTTAATACAGAGGCTTAGGATTCAAACTAATTTAATAATGATTTTAAATGAAGTTGGAATAGTCAGTGACTCATAGGTCAGAAGTGGGTGGCAGGTGACAGAGGGGAAGGTCTCCAACAGAAAAGAGACTCAGTACAACTTTCCCATTCAAAATGCGATGAGGTATTATTTTTTTCTGTTATTTTAACCTATGGTTGATGTGTAAGTCACATTTTCCCACATTTCTATCCATGAAACTACTTATGTTTAGAGAATTTCTGAAAAGAAAACCGGTCAAGCACCCGCAAAACCAACAAAACCAAAGGTTAAGTCAATTTTTAAAAGAGTCTTAATCATAATCTTTATGTTTAAAGATTTTTAAAGAATCCGGTGCTGCCTCTTGCTTTATCAAGAACTGTGTAACTTTTATAACATAGCTTAATTGTCAAGATTCTGTGTTATAAAGAATGTAGTCATTTTGTCTTAATCTTAAAATGTTTGTTGAATGTCCTTAGTAATTTGGAGTTATACAGAGCAAACCAAAAATTTATTTTAAAATCTGTACAATATTAAATCATAGATATTCATAGTTTTTCTCTGCTTTAATTGGGATTATGTTCATGTCTGAGCAAGAGTTCTCTCAGCTATGATTTCACTACAGAAGCGCTGGGTTGTCTTCCCATATTTAACTTAACTATTGTAAATTGTATGAAATGTATTTAAGGTACACAAATTATTATTTATCCCAATAATATAGCTAAGCCTAATAACTTACTTTGAGAGTCTTCAGAGTCTGAATAATAATAATATTAATAAACAGTAGAATAAACCTTCTGGTTTAGTCTGAATATATTGAACAAAAGTCCTACTTGTTTCTAAGCAAATATCATACATTAACAACATAAGTATGGCTGGTATGCTAGGTCAACCAACAAGAAATTATATAAAATGTACATGGAACCAACTGTGAAATATCTTTGTCATTCCTTTAATAAGGTCAAGGATGGAGAATTAAATGGGTGAGTAATATTACTGTCCCTCTTATAGTCAGCATAATACATCTATTTCATATAAAATCATTGAAGGTAAATGCTCAATAAATTCGGTATTACTAAAGTTATTTTTGGCAATTTGGTTATTCAGATATGATATTGTAGATATTTCAAAAAGAAATAAAAACCAAATATAAATGTGAGTGGGTTTAGTATAAATCTACCCTGTGAAGTGGTACCCATAATAGATATCATTCACTATGACTAAGAAGAAAAGTCTGTATATTAATTAAACAGCCAAGACGAATGGTGGGCATAGTATGTGGCCCTCAGTTGATGAGATCCTATAGGTGAGTCAGAGCTAGGATATTTATTTTTCAATATATACTGAGCACTTGCTAAATGACATGCATAGTGCTAAGCACTGAGTGAGTATACAGTAGGAAACATAGTAACGAAGTCCTGATGAAGTCTGATGAGTAAACAGGAAATTGAAATTTAATGAGATACGTACTATAGCACAGCAAATGCAGGTTTACATTGGGGAAGATGAGTAAGTAAAATCTAGAAATCAGGAAGAGCTTGGAGTACAGTTGAAAAGTTCAGATAGAAAACGTGAGAACACAAATTTATCTGGGGCAGAGGTTAGAATTTAGTGTTTAAAGAGAAAATATTAGCTAGGTAAAGTGAGGTAAGCTTATCATAATACTAACCTAACCAAGAAAGTATGAACTTGATATTGTAGGCAAGTTAAGCATGGAGTGATGGGTTTAAAGTTTCTCTTAATATTAGTGACACGGTGATGATCCAATGATAGAAAAACAGTGGAATAGACCAGAAAATCATGTGATAGTATCTAGGCTGGTGTGTTGAAAGCCTGGGCTTTTGTGAACAATGAGAAGGGAGAAAAAGAATCCCAGAGATTTTTCAAAAGAAGAATCAAAAGGCACAGTGACATATTGGATGCGGTAGATGACAGAGAGAGAAGAGTGAAGGGCAATGCTATGATTTAAGTTCAGGGACCTAGAAATATAAGAGAGCTACTGCACACAATTTTATCTAGAAAGTAAAAACAGTTAGGGGAGCGAAATTCTGAATTCATTTAGTATGCACTGAATTTACATGTTATCCACAATTCAATCCAATCTGTACTATCGCTAGTTGAGAATAAACACAGGAAGAATGCACATAGGAAAGGAAGGCTAAAGATGTCATTTGGGAATTATCTGCATAGAGATCACAAACGAAGCTGTGAATATGCTGTAAGATCAGCAAAGGCTCAGGTAGAAGAAAGATTCAAGAAAAATGTGTTCTCAAATATCAAATATCTAAGTGCATTGAAGGAACATAAGAGCAAAGGTACAGTATTGGCTGTAGGGACATAAAGGTCACTTGTAATCTTTTGATAGTATTTTCAAGAGTTCACGGAGTTGGAAGAAAGGGGAATCCTATATCTCACAGTTAAAATGAGTAAGATAGGAAGTGGAAGCAGTGGAAAAGTCTCTTTCATCAAGATTTTGATGATAAATGGAAAGATTAAAAAGTACCTAGGAGAAGTAGTGAGGTTAAGGAAGGTGTTTTTTGTTGTTTTAATAGCGGATGTAGTTGAGTGTGTTTGGAAGCCGTCTTTACATTAAAGAAAATTAGTTGGGCATCAAAAATACAAGTGTGAGTAAATCATGAGGACTGCCCTCAAGGAGCTCACAGCCCAGTAGACTCTTTTCCCAAGAGCCTGAATGGAAACATGAGAAGATACTAAGTTTAAGATGAAGAAATGTGACAGAGTTTTCAGCAAAATTAAGTTTGCACCTCAAGAAGCAATATTTTCACCAAGAATGAGGGGGAGAAAATGGAAGACGGTTGGATGTTTCAAGGAGAAAAGAATAATAAGTGAGAGCATTAGCTCTGTGACATTTGAGAGGTGAATAAAAGGTTTGATGTGATGACAGGTACAATCCTGATGAAACTCCATAGAATGAATCTATAATTGTCACACTCTTGTCCATTTTCTTTCATCAGCATTCTATGGCCCGACAGCCAAAAGAGAGTGAGTAAGCAGTGGGAATAATAGATGTTTGGGGAATAAGAAGCTTCTTTGAAGACAAAAAGAGCACGCAGTGATCTAAAGTTGGATTACACACATAAATAAAGCAAAGTGTAGCAATCTAGTCCTGTAAATGATGTGCCTGACAGACACATAATATAGTAGGGCTAATATCATTACTACTAACTGGCATTAATAAAAACCATGGAAGATATGATTATCGTAGAAATCTCAGTGATTCAGATATGAATCTGGTATGTTTCTTAGAACTTGAGAAGTAATAAGAATAGCTTTCAGTAATGTTTAAGAGTTCATACCTATTTTTGTTAAATGTTGTTCTTAGTTCTCACAAGGCAAATGACTCCATGGCTGAAAACAGACAAAAATGACTGATCAAGTATCAAAAACCTAAAATGGGCCTCAGTACCATAACTTGGCTTTTGCCCTACGTCCTTTTGGAGGAAGGCCAGAGCTAGAATCCTCAATGACAAGATCAGAGTAGGAAGAGTTCTCCTAGTAACAGGGTCTCCTGATATTGAAGGGCTGAATTGCTCTATCAGCCTTGTTCACTTCACTCCCGAATTATACACAAAGCTCCACTCCATGGGAAGAAGAAATAAAGAATCTGGAGGGCAAAATATAGAGTCCTGTTCTTGGTAATTCTCTTAGTTAGATATGTTTGCTGGCAAAGAGCAAAAGCACAAAAATAAGTTAAAGTTAAAAACAGATGTCCTTATAGGTATGCAATAGTGAAATACACATTCATTCAAGACCAAGAAGTGAAAGGAGTTGGACATCATAGGGGATGAGTCAGACCTACAAATTTACTGGTGGAAATTTATTCCTTTCTCTTTCTCAGAATTATCTTCCCTTTCTACTTCTTGCTGCTGCTTTTCTATTTTTCCTCTAATCTTCTCTATCTCTCTGAAAGCTGGTTTTCCTGTATCCTTGAATACGGTCAATTATGAGTAGAACACCAGCTCC
Organism: Monodon monoceros; assembly: GCF_005190385.1. Taxonomy (NCBI): domain Eukaryota; kingdom Metazoa; phylum Chordata; class Mammalia; order Artiodactyla; family Monodontidae; genus Monodon; species Monodon monoceros. Next base: position 78,609,324 of record NW_021703784.1, on the reverse strand, counting down.
CTAGTTAACTAAGTCACATTCTCTCTGTAACTAGGAGAGATCATCTAATTGGAGTCTAGGGATTTGGACAGGGAGTTTTCTCAAGAAGGGGTTTGGAGGAGGAAAACATTTAGTATCTCTAGTAGGCTAGTCCAGAACTTCACCAAGAATATAGAATCAAGACAGTGTCTAAACAGAGCAACTGACTTTAGCATTTAACCAAAACCATTCTGGAGCAGACAGTCCACACAACATCAACTAAAAGGTTTTCATATACTATACATTATGGTTTAGGTTGGGTTAGAGGAACCAACTTAGGATACTGGAGTATGCTGTCCTGTGTTTTTACTGAGTTTTGATATAAAAATCTTAAGAATAAGCTGGGGATGTATCAATATAAGCTTAAAGACTGAGTGCACATCTTTTCTTCAGATAGCTAATAATCTACTTTTTTGAGGATTCTAGGTTTATATTTTTCAATCAAGTACTATCATTACACATTTTAAGAAAACCAAAATCAAATCCCTTTGGCTTTCAAATGTGGCAAGTTGAAGTATTGGAAAATACTGGTTACAGTTCTATAGAAGAAACCAGCAGGATACAGCAACATATACTCAAACACTACAAGCTTCTTCCTTTATCCGGGCTTCATTACCTTATCAATTGACAATTTATACCTATATTTTTAAGCTTCAACCCAAATAAGACTGCTATTCAGCTGTATTCAAAGAGGATACAACTTGTTCCATAAAAGTCATTTATACTTAAGAAAGCTTAAAAACTGCCACCACCTCCTCCGCCTTTTCAATCCTGATCCAGGCAAGGAGCTGGTTTTAAATTGGATCCTCACACTTGAGTCAGATCTTTATAGGAACACAGCAAGACAGGAAACTTGTCCTGTGTGAATCACATCTTCACCAATTGTGTTAACCTGTAAAGATGGCGAAAAATGACTGAGTGCCTCATATTGAAACTACAGGTTAAATCCCTCTAACAACTGATTTCAGAGAAATGTATTTTATGTTCTTTAAATGTCCTTGCTTTGTAGAGTATTGCTCCAAGCAAGGAGCCCATTGACTATGGCGGGGAATGTTTTTATCATGTGAACATTTGGGATGTAACAGACTGGTTACAAGTTTATAACTGTATCCTATGGACTGAATTGTGTACCCCTAGCAGTCGTATGTTGAAGTCACATCCAATGTGACTGCATTTGGATATAGGGATTTTAATTAAGGTTAAATGAAGTCATAAGTATGGGATCTAAATTTGACAGGACTGTTGGCTTTATAAGAAGAGGAAAAGAGAGGGAGAAGAGATTTCTCTCTCTCCATGTACTTGCACCAAAGAAAGGCCACTTGAGCACACAGCCAGCTAGAATGCAGCCATCTGCAAGTCAGGAAGAGAGTCCTCACCAGAACCCAATCATACTGGCACCCTGATCTTGAACTCAGTTGCTCCAAAATCACGAAATTTGATACTAATCACCAAAGAAAAGAACTTTAAGCATAAAGAAAATTGTGAACTTGCAAATTCTATGGTGGCCTTTAATTAATTATCAATTACAAACATGTGCTACAGTTGGCTACTTTGTGGATACAGTTACTTTCCTGTAGTTGTAAAGTAAATGGTACGGCTTCCCTGGTGGCGCAGTGGTTGAGAGTCTGCCTGCCAGTGCAGGGCACGCGGGTTCGGGCCCTGGTCTGGGAGGATCCCACATGCCGCGGAGCAACTGGGCCCGTGAGCCACAGTTACTGAGCCTGTGCGTCTGGAGCCTGTGCTCCGCAACAAGAGAGGCGGCGATAGTGAGAGGCCCGCGCACTGTGATGAAGAGTGGCCCCCACTTGCCGCAACTAGAGAAAGCCCTCACACAGAAACGAAGACCCAACACAGCCATAAATAAATAAATAAATAATTTTTTTTTAAAAAAGGATAAAATATAGCTCCAAAGACACTTATACCTTGAGCTGACACTTTATGGAAATAATTTTGATTTATAAGAAAACCTAGTAGCTCTAAACTTAAGATAACTGAATTAATCATGAAGTGATTTTATTATGGTATGATTAAACATGAAGATGAAGTCATCATTATATTATTAATTTATATACTACAAAGATGCAATTAGTGTTTGCGATTTTTTAATTTAAAAGTTCCAAATACCAGTAAAGCCTGCTGCTAATTTGGTCTTTGGTTTAGAACTTTGGTTCCCTCTTTTTATATAATGCCACCTAACTTAATTCAGAGGAGAATTTCTAAATATTAATAGAGAAGGTAATTTTAGAAATTTAATTAGTGATCCCTCCCACACCACTCATTCAGTTTGGCTTTGGATCATTGATTTTCCAAAAAAATAAAAATAAATAAGAAATTATTTCTAAAAATTCCATAACCTAAAATGAATAAATAAAATAAGTAAAATAATTCATTATAGCATCCCTTTTTGCTATACACTTTTCTTAAAATAAGCCAGGTTTATCTCTGATACTTGTTAACAAAAATGGAGTTATGGAGCTTTTAAATGGAGTATTTCTTTCCAAGGCTGTATAGTATTTCATTAAGGTCTTATAATGCTACCTGTGTGATGGTAGATAGGGAGAAAATATGAAAAATTTTATGTTTTGGGACATTGAGGAGATATGTGTTTTCATGCTTTCCTGAGCTAGAAGTACTTTAGGCAGGTGGCAACTCTATTTTTAATTATTTTTATTAAAAAGGAACACATTGAGCTTAGAATTTTGAAAAATAATTACCCTATGGACATGTTAAGGTATTGGAGATCATAGTGTTCACCTCAGGTTGCCTTTCAAAAGATAAAAAAGAAAGAATATACTATATTCATCCTTTTATACATTCAACAAAATATTTATTGAGTACCTACTAAGTGTTAGGCTATATGCTAGGAATGGTAGAGTCAATGATGATTAAAAAAAGACTTGATTTCTATGCTTATGGAACTTATGGCCTAGTGGGGAAGAATGGCACTAATAATCATATAAATCAACATAAAATTGCAGATTTGGTACATGCTGTGAAAGAAACGTTATGTGTTACTCTGACAATACTTTGGGTTAAGAGAAAAACATTGAAATATCCTGAAGTAGAAAAGATCTGGGCAAGGAAGCTTCTCAAAGCCAAGAAAATGAGAGGGACCTTGATGAAATATGCCATTTACCTTTATCCTAAATTTACCTTCATCCTAAAAGTAATGCAAAACATTTGAAGGATTTTAAGTTAGCGGAGATAGACAACTGATGTGATTAAATTTGCATTTTAGAAATATATGTGGTCTGAAGAACAGATTAGTGGAAGAAAGTTTAGATACAGTCAAACCAATCAGAAAGTTATTCTGGAAGTCCAAAGTAGAGATCTAATTACACAGAATAGCGTATTCATGATGAAGATAGGGAGAAACGGAAAATCAACAAAATTTCATGGTGGATTGGATGTTTAGAAACCATAAAAGTAGATTTTGCTGCTATAAGAGATTATAATATCAATGTTAAGGTGGATAAAGAAAAAAATATCCACTCAGGTTATCATATGGAAACTTTTCCAGCTTTCATGTCAATGACAAGCACCCTGTAATGTGAATAAATGATTCTTTAGTATTGACATTTCCAAACCTGTAAGGACTCCAAATTCCAATATCCTTTTCCTGGTTCATTACAATGCTATTTTGTTGGTCTACAGAAGTCTTCCTAGTTTGTAGTCTCCATCTGTAATTTTTGTCTGAATTTTCACTTAAGTCAACTTCTGTAGAAGTTATTCCACTCCCTGAGTGAAAATTATCCCTAATTTGAAAGACATCACTTAAGACTTTTCACAAGGGGACTGACATTTCACTAGGGGAAGACAACCCTTGAATGCTGAAGATTTCAGGTTGCTAGGCAACCCAGCAAAGTAGCCCAAAGACTCTTAGGAAATAGATTGTGTGTGCTAGCCTCAAAAATGGTCACATATCTAAGCATGACATGAAAGCCCTCTATGTTTTCAAGAAAACTCGTCTTTTAATTCCTTCTATATACCTTCTTGGCCAATAATGAGGAATTATGATGTGAGTTCTGAATCTGCTCACAAAAACTAAGAAGGTAACACAATGAGTTAAGTAACTTTTCCAATATTGGAATCAATTTGTTTGTAGTTGAGATTTTCGTCTCCTTTTAATAGAGTAATTGTTTCCAAAATAATTTAAGGCATGATCTCAATTATTCACATCACCTCAATGATCTATTTTTCCTATAGTCAAAATTAGGCCCTCAACAATTTTTGTATGAATGGTCTGAACTGCTGAAAAACTGTCTATGAATTCACAAAGACAAATTCTCCCATTCATTTCGCAGTTTTTCAGTTTGACTTTTCCTCTCAAGACAAAGCCTCTTATAAAATCAAAGGAAATAATAAAACTGTCAGATGTCAAATTGGGTTTCTTGTCAACGCATTCCCCAGTGTCCTTTCTCATGGGGTTTGATTTCTTCTGAAGAATAATTTTTGAAATTTGAATTCAAAACACCAAAGCTACACTTTGCTGTGCAGCAGAAACTAACACAACATTGTAAAGCAACTATACTCCAATAAAAATAAAAAATAAAAAAACATAAAAGCTAAATTCTTATTGCAAGGGCTTCAACTGTCAGTATATAGACATGTGTAAAAATACAGATAAGTGTGCACTTTATGTACATTTTCCATTCGATCCTCTTAAAAGAATAATGTGTAAGCAAATTTTATTTATCCCAGTTTTCTTATATTTGTGTCTTCATCTGAGAACACCCACCCACCCACTTCTGACAGTGCTGCTGACAATGTCACCTCCAATATGACAGTTTCATTATTTTTTCCACTGTCTGGGGGTTGGACAAATGCAACATATTCTAAGTTTAAATAAACTTCAGCTTAGAAAACTTAAGAGAAAAATATCATTTTTAGTAAAAGTATTTCAATCAAAGATCTCAGGCAAGATATAAGTTAAAAGAAAGGCCAACAATAGTGACATTGAAACCTTAATACCCTCTACTTTTATATCAACTCTACTCCCTTATTTTAAATTGTACACGCACTTCTTTTGCATCTATTTGCCTCTTGACTTTTCTTTTTCCTTTAGTTTTTTAGTAGCACTTCTTAAATTTCGTTTCCTGGTATTTAATTTTTGCTTGTTAAACAAAACTAGAATGTATATTAATAGCTCTCCATTATAAAGGTAATATATGTTCATTATACAGATGTGAAATACAGGAACAAGCAGTAGAAAGAAGCACCTGTTGTTCCAGCACTCAAAGTTAACCAACACTGACCCTTTTCTTACAATTTCAGAATAACTAGTCCAAGAAGATACTTGAGAAATCATTTCAAACATACTATCTCCTCTATAAAGACCAAGGTGGAAATTCTACAACCACACACACATTTTTAAGGACAAACAATAACCTCGAATAGGAAAATCCAAGTTTTAGAAATGATTGTCACTCATTTTACCAATGAAGAAACAACATCAGCATAACTAGGCAACTTACTAAGGCAAAACAGCTTGCACAGGCATGAGAAATGGATGACAGTTCCCCTGCACTTTTCCCCTGTCATTTACCTGTAACCACAAGGCATGGAGTGTTTTCTATGCTTGGCCAGAAGGCAAAATCATCTGAGTAAATTGTCTATAATATAGATTTCCTGGGTCCCACAATTATTCAATGAATCAGAATATCTAGGGGAGAAACAAACAACTTTTTTTTAAAGGTTGCAAACCATTGCTGATAACAAGCAAGTTGTGCAAACCACTGGTGTAAACAAATTCTTCCTTCTTTCATAACTCTCATGTTATTCTTTGCCTTCTCCTTTCTATCCTCCACTTAAATTCACTAAGGGAATATGTTCAGCATCATGATAACTGCAAAGACAGATATAAAGAAAATTAAGAAATGAATTTGCCCTTGAGGGTTGGGCAGTAGGAGATGGTGGGAAAAGGAGTAGACGTTACTTAAACTAGTAATTACATGCTAAGTGCTATAACTCAGGTGTGAAATGCTATGTGAGTGTTGTGGGATGAATTGTGTCTCCCAAAAGATATGTCTAAATCCTAATCCCTGGTACCCGTGAATGTGACTTTATCTGGGGATTGGGTCTTTATAGATATAATCAAGGTAAAATGAGGTCATACTGGATTAGGGTGGGTCCTAAATCCAAGGACTAGTATCCTTACAAAAAGAGAGGGTCACAGAGATACAGACACACAGAGGGATGAAGACCATGTGAAGACAGAGGCAAAAAGGGATTCTTTCCTAGTGTCTTCAGAGGAATCTTGGCCCTGCCAACATCTTGATTTCAGACTTCTAGTCTCCAGAAGTACAGAGAATAAATTTCTGTTGTTTTAAGCCACTCAGTTTGCGGCACTTTGTTAAAACAGAAAACTACTACTACAGTGAATATCGTTTATGTAGCTTCTTTTGCAGGGAAAAAAAAACAACAACAGGTTGGAATGGTCAGTGAAATTTGTAAACGTTATATAAATTGAACTCTTCTATATTTTGTGATTGCTATGGCCAAGTCCTCTGGGAAAAAATAATCATGTAAGGTTGTGTTTATCTTTGGCTCTTTTTCACAAACATAGAAATGTAAAGAAAACACAGAGGTGTAAATTTTTGCAATAAAATCTATTTTAAAATTTAGTGAATGCATACAAAATACTTGAAAAATAAATATTTCTTACTCTATACAGTAAAAGATCCAAATGACTTCAGTTCTTAGTAAGATGGATACTATACTCAGCTATGTTACAGTAATTTCTCTGTCTCATATGTAGGGTGCCTGGTCTTTGGGGAATTTGAAGAGATATTTAAACAATCCCTAACAGTGAAAATAATAACAATAGAAGACTATGTGCTTTGAATTGTGCTGGCCGAAATCATACAGCTACTGCAGGGACCAGGAGAGAATAGAGTGCAGCATAGGAAAAATGTAAAAAGAATGGTGTCAATTACCAAAATGGAGGAACTGAAAAGCAGACATGTTAACAAAAATATGAGTCTAACTTAGGGATGAAACATTTGGACCAAGGTAAGAAGATAATAAATAGGTTGTTGTTGCATACCTGTTTATCACCTGAAGTAAATAAAATATTACTTCTGAGCTCTTATCCATGCAACTATCATCTTAGAGAATAAAAGTGGACAAGGTGATAAGAAAGTCTCAGTAAGAAGATGCCAATTGAAACTGGAAGGAAACTGAATTCAGAATCAGTTGTCCCAATTTGGAGCAATCAAGCTAACCCTTCCCATGGGTAAGTAGAAATCTGTTTCGGGTGTCTATGTTTTGTTTTGTTCCACTTTTGAACCAAATGATGAATGTATACATGTAGCATAACCAGATTATAAGTTATGGATAGTAAATATATATATGGAAATATGGACCAATGAACTATTGTGCTTACTCTTCTGTAGTGTCTACTGTTGTGATTTCTAACCCAGATTCTCTGCCTTCTCCATTTCCTAGGATGGACTCCACCTGATGATAAGGATGATGATAATGACAATCCATGTGGATAATCATTATCACTGTAAGCTAGCATTTTTGTGCTCTTACTATATTCTAAGCATTACTCTACTTACTTTGCATATACTGTCTATTTTATCTTCATATTAATAATAATTGAGTAACAGGTATTCTTATGGCAGTTTTACATGTGGAGAAACTGAGGTGCAGGGAGCCTAAGTGAACTGCCCTAAGGTCACCCAGTGGTAGATGGCAAATTTAGAAATCAAGTCTAGGTGTGCCTAACACAACATGTCATGTTATTAACCACTACCTTACATGATCTCCCTTGGTTATCATCTCCTGTTATCTTCTTTTCAAATTGGCCCAGGGGCAGGGCCAGCGTTATTTCACTTCTAAACTGATGAAATGTCCAAAATGGAGTGAAAAATCCCTTCTAAGGCTTTTCCTAACACCTCTCTAGATTCCCTTTATATCCTAGGTGGCAGGAGTCATCAGTTTTGGGCTTGGGAAGTCCTTTCTAACATTTCCAAACAGGTGAGGAAGTAGAGTGAAGAATAATTCTCTCATGATGTCCCAGACTGCAGTTGAAGAATTTGACTTGCTGGTATTCAAGGTTCAAACTTTGAATGCCCTTTCCCACATGGATAAAGATGTATAATAGTGGAAGGACATCTTTCAAACTCAAAAGGAGGGGAGCATTCAACCAGCTGATGAAAGGAGGAAAATCAGAGAGAAATTCAGGGACCAATTTCTGGTGCCTCCTGGGTGGTTGAAATTAGGAGGCGTGATCTAGGTAGCTTACAGCTTAGATTACTCTTTCTGCTCTTACAATTTCACAAAAGGATGGAGTCATCCCAGAGGGACCGTAGGGAAGGAAGTCAATGAATAACCCATATTTTATTAATTTTAATTTTCACTATGCAAGTATTCATATTTATTTTTGAAAAAGATAAATACAGGTAAAAGCAAAAGGAAAATAATTTTTTAAATCATCTGTAAATACAGAGATGACTATTTAGTTCTATTCATTTGCCTCTAATATATTTAACGTAGTTATAATTGTCTAACAGATCGCATATCTATATATCATATATGTTAAACACTATAAATAAATACACTTATTTTTACGAAAGTAGAGATACCACATACAGTTTTCTGTAACTTCTTTTTTTCTCTTAACACATATTATGAGCATTTTCCATATCAAAAACATAAATTTAGATAATTTTAAATGTGACATAATACTTTATTATATACGTCAGTAATAACATCTTTAAAGTCCTCTTATAGCAAATTTCAATTATTTCATGTGTTCTGTTGTAAATAATATTGTGACAAACATCCTTAGCATTTGTCCGATTGGAACAGCCTTCTAGAATTAGACTCTAGTTCAAAGAGTAGATCATTTTTTGATACTTGTTGCCCTCTGGAAATGTACTAGTTTACTCCCACAAGCAATATATGAAGTCCATTTTCCAACATCCTCGCCCACACAAGGCCTGGTTAATGGCATAGTTAAAAACTATTTTATGGTATGATACTTATGTGTAGGAAGAAAACTTTAGTACTAAGTTTTAATGTTGAGATTATCCTGTTTGAGCAAAACAGTGAGGCAAGTTATCCATTGCTTGATGAAGATGATTTGCCAAGGAACACTAACAATTAATGGTAGATTAAATTAATGGTAGGAGTATTAGCAATTCTGGTATATTATCATAAATATTTGCTCCCTCAAAACACTATTGGATTACAGTTTCTAATAGTATCAGAAACTTCAGTTTTAATGACTTGAATGACATTTATTAACTTTCTTATTATTAGGGCAAAGTAAACCAGCATCATTTTATAGCCAAAAAATAATTAATCTGCACCACAGTTCCTCTTCTGTGAGTCATCAAATGCCACCTACCTGTGACAAGCTTCATGAGCCATTAGAAGGGATTTTCCATCCTCTGTAATACCTTGCTGTCAAAAAAAAAAAAAAAATTATAAAGTACACAAATTTGGTTTTACTTTCCCAGACAAGGGATTATATTTAATTCAAAGGTGGTTTACACTAAGTCATATGAAACATCTATATCTTTGCTTCCTTTTCACCCATGTGGATCTATTTCCATGATTGAGAGGCAAGCCAGATATTTTGCCTCAACCTTAAAAAAAAAAGAGAAGAAAAAGCCACAGCCCCACCCAATATGCTAAGTGTAGTCATTAAGTGTTTATCAGTTGCTCAAGGGCGGTGAAAGAGTAAAAATACTCTGTACAGTTTACAAGGCAAAACTATAATCCAGTCTCAGTGTTCCTACATGTTCCTGGATGATGCATATCCTGCCTCAGGTTCATCTATGTAAAGATCATCGACATCAATTTGCTCTTTGCCTAATTTGGCTTTGAGTCACTGTCATGAGGTTATCAACACTTTAGAACAAAATGATTCTAAAGTTCTGAATAGCACTTTATTCTGTTTAAGATTCCATTTTTAGCATCACTTGGAACACTTTTGCCTCAACTGTTAATTTAAGAAAAGTCAAAGTCCTCAAACAATGCAACAATGCCAAGGAAAAGAATTTAACGTGCAAAGCTAAATGGGGGTTCCACATTCCTGCACAGCATGGCTTCTCAGATGTTGTTCATACCGACCCTGATTAGGATCCAGTTTAGGACTGGCTAAGTCTGGAAAAGTGAGTGATGCGCTTTATTTAATATGTCATCTCTGGAAATTTCCATCTTTCCTTTTATATCATTAGAATTAAATACTTAAGGATTTTTCTAATTTTTCCCAAAGTGATATTTCAAAATATCATTACATGAGATAAATCCAGACCCCCCACTCTTATGTGTTCAGAATGTTGAGCTAGAATCACACCAAAATTCTATAATCCAGTGAGCACTCCAGGGAGAAATCAAATAACTTCCCTCATAGCATCTCTCCCTTTTAGAATTAGCTAACAGTAAATACTTTAGAACCCACTAACAACAACTGAGGCTGATGTAAAATGATGTGAAACTGCATCACCTGTACCACATGGCTGTATTGTTGGTATTAACTGGCTATTTAGTTGGACTGTTGGGTGGATGCAGTCAAGCATCAAGGTCATTACAGGGATTGAGATCATTCCAAGCAGCTCATAGAGTAGAAAGACAGTCAAGAAGGCCTTGGTTCCAATTCCAGAATTTATTAACTGTACAATTGGTTAATTCCTGAACCCATCTGGGACTCAGTTTTACAGTTTGCAATTGGGAAGGGCTTTTGTGAAGATAAATATTTAATTAGGTAGCACAGTACCTAGCATATAAGGGGTGCACAATAATTATCTGTTGAATAAATGAGTGATCGATTTTCAGGAATTCAAGAATTGACAAAATCTTCTTTTTATCCTACTGAAGGTGAACTGACCAACAAGATAGTTTTGTTGTTTCTAAAGTTCCTGACATGATATTTTTTCCTGTTTTCTTGCATTTTTGTTTAAGAAACTTTAAGTTTGGTTGCCTATCTATGGAATACTTCAGAAAATTGATACCTAAAATTATTTTTCCCATTATCTCATCTCTGTCAAACTATTAAAGAAGAACAACAACAACAAAAGAAAACAAACAAAAAAATCACCTCACTGTTACTGTATGAGCCCAGACACTTCTCTTTCTGTTTCTAAATTCACTGCCTAAACAGTGAATTCCTTTATGGTCCTTTATGTCCTGGAGAATTACCATAACTTTAAGTATTGTCAGTGTACCTTAAACCCTACTACATATGAAAAGATGAGAAAGTTTCTGAGAACATGTGACATTCCTCAAGCTAGAGGAAGTAGATGGTGGCCAAAAATCTATATTTGGGTATGCTTTTTCTTTTGCATTGTAGTATCCTCCCAAAACATATCAGGCAGACATATCTTTCAGGTGCGTGGCAAATCACATAGGCTGGCTCACCAAACACCCATTTCAAACCCCCTTCCCTTGTTTCTGTCTATTTTATCATTATAGACTTCCTCAAACCTAGGGGTGACACAGCTCTGGTCAGTTAGGCATGAGTATGTGATTGCGGGGCAACTTTTTCCTCTTTTTCATTCTCCATTCCTGTAACTCAGACTAAATCCCTGGAGAAGCAACAGCCTCTTGCAGCCAAAAGGACAAATCACAGAGTAAGAACAGTGGGAGCTGTGTTAGCCTAAGTTCCGTGTGTTACCGAGACAAGTACTTTCATAAGTTGTTTTCTTTCTTTTTTTTTTCTTTAATGACCATAAAGCCCTTACTTTTTTAAGCTACTAAAGAAAGGGATTTCTGTACTTGCATTGGAATGCATCATGGTATAAAATCTGACTTCAAATCCTCCCTTTGAGATGATTTATTTGATGTCCCAAGTCAGATATTTTGTCTATGCTGTTCCCACATAACTTTGTGCATATCATTTTCCAACAACAACAAAAAAATGTTCTCACTGAGGTATAAATCAAAAAGTGCACAAATTAAAGGATATATCTTAATGGCCTGTTACAAAGTGAGCACAAACTTGGAACCAAATCAAGAAATAGAACATCTGTAGAAACCCAGAGTGCCCTCTTGTGCCCCCTCCTGGTCACTATCCTTCCCCCTTCCCCAAAAGCCACTATAAATTAGTCTTTCCTATTTCTGAATTTATATAAATATTATACACACAGTATGTACTCCTTTGTGTCTGATGCCTTTAGGAAAATACTGTACTTGTTCAATTCATTCAGGTTGTTTTATGTAGCAATAGTCCATTCATTTTCCTTGTTGTTTAGCATTCCATTGTATAAATATACCAAAATTTATTTATCCAATCTACTGTTGATGGATACTGGACTGTTTCCAGACCTTGGCAATTAAGAGTAATACTTCTATAAACATTCTTGTGCATGGCTTTTGGTGCACATATGTATAGATTTCTGTTAAATATATGCCTAGGAGAGGAATTGCTGGGTTATAGGGTATGCATATGTCAACTTTAACAGTATTACCAAACATTTTTCCAAAGAGTTTGTACAAATCAGGCTCCTATCAGCAGTGCATGAGAATTCTAGAAACTCTGCATCTGCACTAATATTTGGTATTTCAGTCAATTTTATTTTAGCCTTTTTGTGGGTATGAAGTGAAATTTCATAGTGGCTTTTTTAACTTTGCATTTTCCTGACTACAAATAAGAGTCAAAATATTTCAAATGTACCTTGGCTATTTGGATATCTTTTTGTGTGTGAAGTAACCATTTAGGTCTTTTGCCCACTTAAAAATTTTTATAATTGTGCTGTCTGCCTTTTTTCTTGGTGACTTAGAAAAGTGGTTATATATTCCGGATATTAACACTTTTCAGCTATATGTATTAATAATATAAATAATCTCTCCCACTTTTGTGGCCTGCTTTTTCATTTTCTTAATAGTGATCCTAATTTTACTATAGTCCAATTTATTAGTGCTCTTTTATCGTTAATGTTTGTGTATTCTACCTTAGAAATATTTTACTACCTCAAGATTTGAAGGTTATCTTCTAGAAGCCCTACTGTTTTACTTTTCACATATAGATCTATAACACACCTTAACTGATGTTTGTGTGTAGTGTGAGGTGGAAGTCAAGATTTATTTTTTTGAATATGATATCCATATAGCATGGTTTCTTTATGATACAATGATGTGGCATCTTAGATTCCAGCCAATATGGCAATATTCTAAATTAATCATATTATTTGCAATGACAGAATACAGCATAGCATACTAAAATTTGATGAAAATTTTGTGATAGAGAGTATAGAAACTGATATATTTAAAACAGAAAAACTGATTAAGGTTTTAAAATATTAGAAGAGGATAAGAAATGGCTTTTGAAAGTTAGAATAATTTAAATAAATTAGATATAGCAATATGAATTCATGATTTTCAATAAACATTCCCAGTTCTATTACCTAACCTAATATACACTCCTGAGACAAAATTTTGATGCCTAATATTATTATTTACTGACAGTAGTGGAATCTATGTTTTGGACAGGGAAAACCAAAATGTGTCTAGAATATCTTGTTGTCAGACTGCAAGTGTGCTTTCAAAGTTATCTGGAATAGTGCTAAACAGGGCAAGAACTCTAACCAAAAGGATAAAAACAAAAATAATAATTAAACTTCATTACAGAAAGTTAAACCTTTAAAGTGTCATGGGTTCATAATATTACGCAAAAGGGCAAATGATATAAATTATACTAATTTAATGTAATGAGTTAAAATGATATTTTTTAATGTTCTATACTGATAAACCCAAGTTATTTAAATACGATCTTCAAGTTTCTATCACTGCCTGAGTTGACTATCAGAAATGTTAACATACGTTTTATATATATAGTATATACTATATATGATCATTATTTATTACTTTATATAAATATATTTATATACCAATAACTTATAAATGTTAATATATATTCAGAATTAACTCAAATATGCTTATATTTTTATCAATTATAGGAAACATTTTATTAAAATAAATTGGGTATCCAAGCGTTTGAAATAGCAGGAAGAAATAAAAGACCAGGAGAAATTTTCCTTAAAGACTGAATATTATCTAAAGTAGAGATTCTCAACATTTGGTCCCCCAACAAGTAGCATCAGTGTCACCTGGGGATTTGCTAAAATGCAAATTCTCCAGCCTTTTCCAGACCTACTGAAGCAGAAACTCTGGAGATGAGGTTCAGCAATCTGTATTTTTAAGGCCTCCTGGTGATTCCAATGTACATTACAGTTTGAGAACCACTGATCTCATGAGACTATTTAAATTATTGCACAGCCTGAGCTATAAAGCTAAACTGTGTTGGGCATTTAACACTGACCCCCATATCTTTCACAGAAACTTGACTGGTTATAGACCAAATAAAGAGTCTACATTTTTCTCTGTACCACTGAGTTAGGGCTAGTCATTTGAGACCCTACTAGACACAAAATTACTAGAATGGGAATTCAAATCCAGATATGTCTTAATACAGGACTGCATTCCGTACATTCATTTTCTCTACCAACATTCATTACAACTCTCCACTAAACAAAGGACAGAAGAAAAGTCACTTGCCTAAACTGAGCTTCTACCAAATCGTAGGCTCTATACATCCGAGTAACTCTAATCTTCATATCCACGTATATTAAGATGAGCTGTGAAGGAGCCCAAGTTCAGCAAGGTTAAATATGGTCACCAAAGCCACACAGCCAAGCCAGGGCAGAAGCAGGATTCCACTCTAACTCTTCCTGAATCCATATTCTAAACATGTGTTCCTCAATATCACACAATGTTAATACATATGCCACATGAGTTCAATAAAAGTTTATTGGGTGAATGGTGAGTGAAGGAATGACCTGAATTTCCCTGTTACGGCATTTTCAGGGGTTGCGTCAGTGGGCCTGTTCCATATAGCTTCCGAAAACTGCAAAGACACACTGACCAACATGATGGTTCCCTTAATGGTAGAGGTAAGAAAGATACTAGAGTCACTGAGGAAGTCATTGACATCATTAAAATGTTTAGATCCTTCAGGAGAAAGATTTCAGTCACTCCATAATCTCAAGCTGTGTGTTTCCTCAGTATCCCCCGAAAACACTGAAAATGCACAAAATGATATAAAAGACAGCTTTTATATAAAAAGATAACTTTTTCAATGAAAGTGTGGATTTCAATACCTTAAAAAGCATATTACACTAGTGTGAAGCATTCCTCGCTCATCTAATTTAACTTACCTTCCAGATAACTTCTCAGGGAAACTCAGAACTCAATTTAATTCTAAAATCATTGTGAAATGACATAAGGAGATGAATGCAATAGTTGCTAATGCTTCTTGGTGGAGTCATGGGGCAAGGGAGAGAAAGAAACAGATTAAGATGCTGCAGACATTTGTTACTTGAAGAGCAGCAGGAATGGAAAACGCATAGGGGTAACATTTGAAAGCTGTGTGTGGGAGGCACTTGCACAAAATATTTTGTCAACAGGATTTCTGCGTACACCTCTCACACACTGCTTATGAAATCTACCCCAGAAGAGAGATTCTCAACTTTTTTTTTTTTTTCCCTTGCAAGCTGTCTAGCCTATGTAATTAAAGTCCGCCAGTAGAATAGCATTCAGGTGCTGACAAGATTGATCGTTCCCTAGCCTTTGCCATAGAAAGACAAAGTTAGGCACTTTCATTTCACTCAACTACAGCTGTGAAAAATGATCACTCTCACCTGCCTCCTAGCGCAATCTCCACTGCTGGTTTCCTACTAAGCTTCTCTGTCAGGTCCAGTTGACATTTTCCCTCTGTTTTGCTGGTAGACATTCACTCTCTCCAAGCACGGTTATTAATATTTGATCAAATGCATGGCAACATCTTGAACCTTTATTCATGGTAATAATAAAAAATCATGGTGAAGTTCTCTAATAGAGCACACTGTGAAATAGAATCTGTTGTGAGAGGCTAAGAATCATTGATTTTCTCTTTACTTATTTACGACTATGGAACTCGAATTTCCCAAAGCATTACCATGTGTGTGGTTATTAGATTACGTTAACAGACCCAAGTTTGTGTGTTAATTAGCTCAAATCTCATCATATAAGATTCAAAGCTTCTTCTGGGCCATACACATCAAACCCTCTCTGCAAAGTCTCAGTTATTTCTGGGCATAACACCCTCTCTTGAAATCCTATATACGTACAAAGAAAAATAAACACACACACACAAACATAACTGGTTTATCATAGAGCAGAAATGGGAAAAGTTTTTCTGTTAAGGACCATGTAGTAAAAATTTATGCAATGGAAGCCATACAGTCTGTTGAATCTTAATTATACCATTATAGCATACATAAACAAATGGACATGCCTGTGTTCCATAAATAAATCAAACTTTATTTACAAAACCAGGCTGGGGAGTAGAGTGAGCCTGTGAGTTGTAGTCTGTCACCTCCCGTCTGAGACTATGCCTGCAATGAGTTAGCCTCACTCTCTTCCCTGGGCGTAACCAAGTGAGAAATCTTCCCCACTATATGCTCTGTGCATTTAGGAATGCATTTTTTTTCACAGGCATAATATTTTTTGTTGTTGCTGTTTCTTGAAACTGTGTTTTCCATTTCTGAAGAACATCCTTATATCCCAATGGGACAATGAATCTACAGGTAATATCTGATTAGGATATTCCAATCCTAAACGGCTCCTGAGCCGTTGGGTCTGACCCATAGATACTCTGTAGTCCACGGGCCATAAACAACTGTGAACATTTGTTAAACTTCTAAATCATACTCATTACTATTGGGCCAGCTTTAGAAATATTACAACCTATATATTTAAAAATTGTTTTATCTGTATAAACAAACACATAGGCAATTTTTTTAACTTTTTATTTTATATTGGAGTATAGTGGATTAACAATGTTGTGTTAGTTTCAGGCGTACAGCAAAGTGGTTCAGTTATACATATACATGTATCTATTCTTTTTCAAATTCTTTTCCCATTTAGGTTGTTACATAATATTGAGCAGAGTTCCCTGTGCTCTACAGTAAGTCCATTTAGTTATCCATTTTAAATATAGCAGTGTGTACATGTCAATCCCAAACTCCCTAACTATCCTTCCCCCCACATCCTTCCCCCCGGTAACCATAAATTCATCCTCTAAGTCTGTGAGTCCGTTTCTGTTTTGTAAGTAAGTTCATTTGTATCTTATTTTTAAGATTCCACATATAAGTGTTGTCATATGATATGTGCCTTTCTCTGTCTGACTTACTTCACTCAGTATGACAATCTCTAGGTCCATCCATGTTGCTGCAAATGGCATTATTTCATTCTTCTTAATGGCTGAGTAATATTCCATTGTATATAACACACAGGCAATTGACTGAAATAATGGTATTCTCATTTATAGAATGTTTTTATTAGGAACTATTCAAGAAAAAAAAGCCCCAAATAATAAATAAAGTATCACATTACATTCTCTTTAAGGTCATTCTTTATCTATTCAGTAAACAGTTAATGAAAAACTGTTAGGTCCAGGTACTAGACTAGATACTGTGATGCAATTATAAGCAACATGTATCTGCATCCTGAAGGAACTAGAGTTTAGTGTAGTTATTAGATTCTTTGTATAGACTTCTTAATCCTTAAATACAAACATCCTGTGTATCTGTGTATTTCACTAGCTCGAGTGCTCAAGTGGATTTTATGACCAAATTAAAATGACTGGGAACAACTGACTTTATTAACAGAAATTTAAGCATTTTTCCAGGGAAGCCCTCACCCCCAAATCCTAAGTGACATTTAAATATGTTCATGTATTAGTAACTATTATGGCTCATCTTCAATTTCTTGACAAAACAGCAGATTCTAAAGCCTTTCTCTTAGGGCCAGGGTCTGTAAATGCAGATGTCTGAACAACTCTGATAGTCTTTGTTGGATGTCTCCAGTGCTACTGACAGAAGAGCTAGGTGTTCACTGTTGCTAATAGCTGTGCCAGAAGCCCCAGAAGTTCTATAGTGATGTCACTCTGACTGACCTTATTGCCCTCATTACTGCTGGAGCCTCACTCATGGCCCCTCTATTCCTCCTGACTCTTTCTAGGTTTCTGTCAATCAATCCAAGTAATTTTCTTACAATAAGAACACACACTTTCCCCTCTTCAACCAAAACTCAGTAAAGGATGCCCCACAGCAAAACTGGACCCTCAGGGCTGCAAATCTTTGGTGGTTCATCTCCTTCCATATGCAGCAGTGTTTCTTCAGGCATACCAGCAATACCGGTCAGAGTGATGAGGTCAAGATGAAGTCCCAAATTGTCTGCACTGTGTCACAGCCAACAATCCTCTCACAACTGCCTTCCTTCCTGATTCCAACAATTGAGATCTTTGTAATAAATTCAGGTACTGATCCAAAGACAATCCTCTCTAAAGGAGCCTGCATCAGACAATGCTTTATATTTTTGAGTCACAATTTAGGAGTCTCCTATACCTGTGGACATTACTATTGAAAACAGATATAGGGGGCTTTGTTCCCTCTCAATCTTAAACACCCAATGAAACTATTTACTTGGAGGAAGTACAAGCCTTCACTTACTAAGAGCATCTTAGCTCTCCAGGTTCTTGTCCAGGTAAAATCAATTTATAACTTATTTCTATGATAGTCAGCATCACTAAGTACAGTCAAAGTAACTATAGCAGAGCTTTATTTTAGGATAAAAATCTGCAAAGAACATCATTCATATCCTAACGATGATAAAAAGATGAACAATCTAAAAAAATCATGTTTTTCTTGAGCCGATCAGAGAGATAAGTCTGTGAAGCAACCGAGTAACCTGAATATCAAAAAGGAACAAGTTCTTCCAAGGACAGACAAAACACAAAAAGAGTTGTATGTTTGGCAGAGCATGGGAGACAGGTGGCTACCACACCAGCAGGTAAGAAGGAATCAGTTTAAAAAGTAACGTAGTGTAGGGCTTCCCTGGTGGCGCAGTGGTTGAGAGTCCGCCTGTCGATGCAGGGGACACGGCTTCGTGCCCCGGTCCGGGAAGATCCCACATGCCGTGGAGCGCCTGGGCCCGTGAGCCATAGCCGTTGAGCCTGCGCGTCCGGAGCCTGTGCTCCGCAACGGGAGAGGCCACAACAGTGAGAGGCCACATACTGCAAAAAAAAAAGTAACGTAGTGTAAAAGGCCAAATGTGGGCTATCATTATTTTAGAACAGATGGACGTATGAAACATAAGTGAAATCTGCATTCACTTACAAGATTTGTCCCATGGGCCTCCACTAAGTACTTAGAAGGAAGACTGAGGGCAGGGAAGAAGAATAGAAAGAGCTCTGTTCAGTGGTCCAGGCATGCAGGAGTTGATTGGTGGCTGTTAGTAGGCAGACATGAATCCCTGCCCACTCCACAGACCCTTCTCTCCTACAAAGCAAAGTTTAAAACAACTTGGGGAAGGGCAGCAAATCTGTCACTCTCAGGACCCAGACAAAGATCTATTATTACTAGGAAAATAGTAGCAGAAAAAAATCCTCTACCACTGGAGAAGAAGCAGTGATTTATCTTGGGACCATACCAAGCAGAAGTCTGTTACTGCCGAGGGAAGAATAAGAATCTCCTGCCCAAGACTAAGTACAGCTGCAAAGCAGTTTGGTTGCCACGGTGAGAAGGAGCAGGAATATTGAAATAGACTCATTCCCAAGACCCACATGCACAGAGGCTGCTCAGACTGAGTCAGGGGAAGAGAAAGAGCACAGAGATGCAGGGACTGCTGAAAGCTGAGCAGGAAGAGGAATACTGATACCAGCACTGTAGTCCACATGCTAAGTACAAAGCAAAAGTAGCCCACCACCAGAGGAATCTGAAGCCTTAGAGCACTGAGAATAACAATAAAAACAACAAATCAAAACTAACTCAGCTGCTGATGGATAGACTAAAATCCCCATGCTGAGTTTAACAGGAGAGTTATGCCAATTCCAAGGGTTACTTACTGTTCTATCTACTGTTCCGTACATGAACACAGGCATTCAATAGAAAAATCATGGCACATAAAGGAAAGAGGAAAAAAATCCACTGGCAAGAGACAAAGCAATTAATATTACCAGACTCAAAAGACGACCCAGATGTTGAAACTATCAAACAGAGACTTTACAATAGCTCTAATTAATATATTAAAGGATATAGCAGAAAAGGTTAACAAAATCCTGAACACATGGGGAACATTAAAACAGGGATGAGAACTATAAGAAAAACTTAAATAAACATACTAGAAATAAGAAATGTGATACTAGGAATGAAGAATTCCTTTAATGACACCATTAGTAGACTTCAAGAGAGGAAAGAAGCAATGAATTTAAAGTTAAGTCAATATAAATTACCCAAATAGAAGACAAAGAGAAAAAGGAAAGAAGAAAAAAAGTAAATCTCAAGAACCACTGAACAATATTGGAATATCTAAGATACCTGTAATATTTAATCCGAGAGAAATAAGAGAAAGTGAAAAGGATAGAAAATAAGTTTGAAGAAACAATGTGGAAAATTATATAAAAATAAACTAACTGGGAGGCAGGATCAAGATGGCAGAGTAGGAAGACCCTGAGCTCAACTCCCACCATGAACACATCAAAAATACAACTACAGGAGTGGAGGAGCTTCAAGATAGCGGAGGAGTAAGATGTAGAAATCACCTTCCTCCCCACAAATACATCAGAAATACATCTACATGTGGAACAACTCCTACAGAACACCTACTGAACGCTGGCAGAAGACCTCAGACTTCCCAAAAGGCAAGAAATTCCCCATGTACCTGGGTAGGGCAAAAGAAAAAACAGAGACAAAAGAATAGGGCTGGAACCTTCACCTCTGGGAGGGAGCTGTGAAGGAGGAAAAGTTTCCACGCACTAGGAAGCCCCTTCACTGGTAGAAACAAGGGGTGGGTAGGGGGGAAGCTTCAGAGCCACAGAGGAGAGCACAGCAAAAGGGGTGCAGAGGGCAAAGCAGAGATATTCCCGCACAGAGGATCAGTGCCAACAAGCACTCATCAGCCTGAGAGGCTTGTCTGCTCACCCACCAGGGCGGGTGGGGTCTGAGAGCTGAAGCTTGGGCTTCGGAGGTCAGATCCCAGGGAAAGGAATGCAGTTGGCTGCGTGAACAGAGCCTGATGGGGGCTACTGTGACACAGCTAACCGGGACGGAGTCTGCGAAAAAGCCTGGAACTACTTAAGAATCAAGAGACCATTGTTTCGGGGTGCGCAAGGAGAGGATACTCAGAGCACCACCTAAGTGAGCTTCAGAGATGGGCACGAGCCGCAGCTATCAGCGCAGACTCCGGAGACAGGCAACAAATGCTAAAGGAACTTCTTCTGCAGGCACCAAGAATCCTGTGTGCAAGCACAGGTCACTATACACACCTCCCCTCCCTGGAGCCTGTGCATCCCGCCACTGCCAGGGTCCTGTGATCCAGGGACAACTTCCCCGGGAGAACACATGGCACAACAAAGGCTGCTGTAAAGTCATGCTGGCCACTGCCGCTGTGGGCTCGCCCTGCATTGTGTACACCTCCTTCACCCAGCCTGAGTGAGCCAGAGCCCACTAATCAGCGGCTCCTTTAACACCCTCCTGACTGGGTGAGAACAGATGCCAGAGGACGACCTACATTCAGAGGCGGGGCCAGATCCAAAGCCGAACCCCAGGAGCTGTGCGAACAAAGAAGAGAAAGGGACATTTCTCCCAGCAGCCTCAGGAGCAGTGGATTAAATCTTCACAATCAACTTGATGCACCCTGCACCTGTGGAATACCTGAATAGACAACGAATCATCCCAAAATTGAGGTGGTGGACTTTGAGAGCAACTGTAGACCTGGGGTTTGCTGTATGTGACTGACTAGTGTCTGATTCTTATGTTTATCTTAGAATAGTTTTTAGCGCTTGTTATCATTGGTGGATTTCTTTATAGGTTTGGTTTCTCTCTTCTTTTCTTTTTTAATACTTTTTTAATTTTTTATTTTACTAATTTTTTTATTTTTTATTTTAATAACTTTATTTTTGTTTCTTTCTTTTTTTTCTCCCTTTTCTTCTAAGCCATGTGGCTAACAGGAATTTTGTGCTCTGGCTGGGTGTCAGGCCTGAGCCTCTGAGGTGGGAGAGCCGAGTTCAGGACATTGGACCACCAGAGACCTCCAGCTCTATATAATACCAATCGGCAAGAGCTCTCCCAGGAATCTTCATCTCAACTGTAAGACCCAGCTCCACTAAATGACCAGCAAGCTCCAGTGCTCGACACCCCATGCCAAACAATTAACAAGAAACAAGACAGGAACACAACCCCAGCCATTAGCAGAGAGGCTGCCTAAAACCATAAAAACTTCACAGACACCCCAAAACAAACCACTGGACGCAGTCCTGCCCACCAGAAAGACAAGATACAGCCTCATGCACCAGAACACATGCACCAGCCCCCTCCACCAGGGAGCCTACACAACCCACTGAACCAACCTTATCCACTGAGGGCAGATATGAAAAACAAAAGGGACTATGAACCAGTAGTCTATGAAAACGAGACCACAAACACAGTAAGTTAAGCAAAATGAGAAGACAGAGAAATACGCAGCAGATGAAGAAGCAAAGTAAAAACCCACCAGACCAAAGAAATGAAGAGGAAATAGGCAGTCTACCTGAAAAAGAATTCAGAGTAATGACAGTAAAGATGATCCAAAATCTTGGAAACAGAATGGAGAGATACAAGAAACGTTTAACAAGGACCTAGAAGAACTAAAGAGCAAACAAACAGTGATGAACAGAACAATAAATGAAATTTAAAATTCTCTAGAAGGAATCAATAGCAGAATAACTGAGGCAGAAGAACGGATAAGTGACCTGGAAGATAAAATAGTGGAAATAACTATTGCAGAGCAGAATAAAAAAAAAAGAATGAAAACAATTAAGGACAGTCTCAGAGACCTCTGGGACAACATTAAACACACCAACATTCAAATTATAGGGGTCCCAGAAGAAGAGAAAAAGAAAGGGAATGAGAAAATATTTAAAGAGATTATAGTTGAAAACTTCCCTAACATGGGAAAGGAAATAGTCAATCAAGTCCAGGAAGTGCAGAGACTCACATACAGGAAAAATACAAGGAGAAACACACCAAGACACATACTAATAAAACCACCAAAAATTAAATACAAAGAAAAAAATCTTAAAAGCAGCAAAGGAAAAGCAAAAAATAACATACAAGGGAATCCCTGTATGGTAAACAGCTGATATTTCAGCAGAAACTCTGCAAGCCAGAAGGGAATGGCAGGATATACTGAAAGTGAGTGATGAAAGGGAAAAACCTACAATCAAGATTACTCTACCCAGCAAGGAGCTCATTCAGATTCAATGGAGAAATTAAAACTTTACAGACAAGCAAAAGTTAAGAGAAGTCAGCACCACCAAACCAGCTTTACAACAAATGCTAAAGGAACTTCTCTAGGCAGAAAACACAACAGAAGGAACAGAACTACAAAAAAAAACCCCAAACAATTAAGAAAATGGTAAAAGGAACATACATATCAATAATTACCTTAAATGTAAATGGGTTAAATGCTCCAAGCAAAAGACACAGACTGGCTGAATGGATACAAAAAAAAGACCCATATATATGCTATCTACAAAAGACCCACTTCAGACCTAGCGACATGTAGAGACTGAAAGTGAGGGGATGGAAAAATATATTCCATGTAAATGGAAATCAAAAGAAAGCTGCAGTAGCAATTCTCATATCAGACAAAACTTTAAAATAAAGACTATTACAAGAGACAAAGAAGGACACTACATAATGATCAAGGGATCAATCCAAAAAGAAGACATAACAATTGTAAATATTTATGCACCCAACATAGGAGCACCTCAATACATAAGGCAAATGCTAACAGCCATAAAAAGGGAAATCAACAGTAACATAATAATAGTAGGGGACTTTAACACCCCACTATCACCAATGGAAACATCATTCAAAATGAAAATAAATAAGGAAACAGAAGCTTTAAACAACACATTAAACAAGATGGAGTTGTTTGATATTTATTGGACATTCCATCCAAAAACAACAGAATACACTTTCTCTTCAGGGGCTCATGGAACATTTTCCAGGATGGATCATATCTTCAGTCACAAATCAAGCCTTGGTAAATTTAAGAAAATTGAAAGCATATCAAGTGTCTTTTCTGACCACAACGCAATGAGACTAGATATCAATTACAGGAAAAAAACTGTAAAAAATTCAAACACATGGAAACTAAACAATACACTAATAAATAACCAAGAGATCACTGAAGAAATTGAAGAGGAAATCGAAAAATACCTGGAAACAAATGACAATGAAAACATGATGACCCAAAACCTGTGGGATGCAGCAAAAGCAGTTCTAAGAGGGAAGTTTACAGCAATACAACCCTACCTCAGAAAACAAGAACAATCTCAAATAAACAACCTAAACTTACACCTAAAGCAATTAGAGAACAAAGAACAAAAAAACCTCAAAGTTAGCAGAAGAAATCATAAATATCAGAACAGAAATAAATGAAAAAGAAAGGAAGGAAACAATAGCAAAGGTCAATAAAACTAAAAGCTGGTTCTTTGAGAAGATAAACTAAGTTGATAAACCATTAGCCAGACCCATCAAGAAAAAAAGGGAAAAGACTCAAATCAACAGAATTAGAAATGAAAAAGGAAAAGTAACAACTGACATTGCAGAAATACAAAGGATCATGAGAGATTACTACAACTATGCCAATAAAATGGACAAGCTGGAAGAAATGGACAAATTCTTAGAAAAGCACAACCTTCTGAGACTGAACCAGGAAGGAATAGAAAATATAAACAGACCAATCACAAGCACTGAAATTGAGACTGTGATTAAAAATCTTCCAACAAACAAAAGCCCAGGACCAGATGGCTTCATAGGCAAATTCTATCAAACATTTAGAGAAGAGCTAATGCCTATCCTTCTCAAACCCTTCCAAAATATAGCAGAGGGAGGAACACACCCAAACTCATTTTATGAGGTCACCATCACCCTGATACCAAACAAGACAAAGATGTCACAAAAAAAAAAACTACAGACCAGTATCACTGATGACCATAAATGAAAAAATCCTCAACAAAATACAAGCAAACCAAATCCAAAAACACATTAAAAGGATCATACACCATGATCAAGTGGGGTTTATCCGAGGAATGCAAGGATTCTTCAATATATGCAAATCAATCAATGTGATATACTATATCAAAAAACTGAAGAAGAAAAACCATATGATCATCTCAATACATGCAGAGAAAGCTTTCAACAAAATTCAACACCCATTTATGATAAAAACCCTCCAGAAAGTAGGCATAGAGGGAACTTACCTCAACACAGTAAAGGCCATATATGACAAACCCGCAGTCAACATCATCCTCAGTGGTGAAACACTGAAACCATTTCCACTACGAACAGGAAGAAGGCAAGGTTGTCCACTCTCACCACTATTATTCAACATACTTTTGGAAGTTTTAGCCACAGTAATCAGAGAATAAAAAGAAATAAAAGGAATCTAAATTGGAAAAGAAGAAGTAAAGCTGTTACCGTGTGCAGGTGACATGATACTATACATAGAGAATCCTAAAGATGCTACCAGAAAACTACTAGAGCTAAAAAATGAATGTGGTAAAGTAGCAGGATACAAAATTAATGCACAGAAATCTCTTGCACGCCTATACACTAATGATGAAAAATCTGAAACTGAAAATAAGAAAACACTCCCATTTACCATTGCAACAAAAAGAATAAAATACCTAGGAATAAACCTACCTAAAGACCAGAGACCTGTATGCAGAAAATTATCAGATACTGATGAAAGAAATTAAAGATGATACAAATAGATGGAGAGATATGCCATGTTCTTGGATTGGAAGAATAAACATTTGAAAATGACTATACTACCCAAAGCAATCTACAGATTCAATGCAATCCCTATCAAACTACCACTGGCATTTTTCACAGAACTAGAACAAAAAATTTCACAATTTGTATGGAAACACAAAAGACCCCGAATAGCCAAAGCAGTCTTGAGAATGAAAAACGGAGCTGGAGGAATCAGGCTCCCTGACTTCAGACTATACTGCAAAGCTACAGAAATCAAGACAGTATGATACTGAAAAAAAAAACAGAAATATAGATCAACGGAACAGGATAGAGAGCCAGAGATAAACCCATGGACATATGGTCACCTTATCTTTGATAAAGGAGGCAAGAATATACAATGGAGAAAAGACAGCTTCTTCAATAAGTGGTGCTGGGAAAACTGGACAGATACATGTAAAAGAAGGAAATTAGAACACTCCCTAACACCATACACAAAAATAAACTCAAAATGGATTAAAGACCTAAATGTAAGGCCAGAAACTATCAAACTCTTAGAGGAAAACATAGGCAGAACACTCTATGACATACATCACAGCAAGATTCTTTTTGACCCACCTCCTAGAGAAATGGAAATAAAAACAAAAATAAACAAATGGGACCTAATGAAACTTAAAAGCTTTTGCACAGCAAAGGAAACCATAAACAAAACGAAAAGACAACCTTCAGAATGCGAGAAAATATTTGCAAATGAAGCAACTGACAAAGGATTAATCTCCAAAATTTACAAGCAGCTCACACAGCTCAATATCAAAAAAACAAACAGACCAATCCAAAAACGGGAAGAAGACCTAAAGAGAGATTTCTCCAAAGAAGATATACAGATTGCCAACAAACATATGAAAGAATGCTCAACATCATTAATCATTAGAGAAATGCAAATCAAAGCTACAATGAGATATCATCTCACACCAGTCAGAATGGCCATCATCAAAAAATCTACAAACAATAAATGCTGGAGAGGGTGTGGAGTAAAGGGAACCCTCTTGCACTGTTGGTGGCAATGTAAATTGATACAGCCACTATGGAGAACAGTATGGAGGCTCCTTAAAAAACTACAAATAGAACTACCATACGACCCAGCAATCCCACTACTGGGCATATACCCTGAGAAAACCATAATTCAAAAAGAGTCATGTACCAAAATGTTCATTGCAGCTCTATTTACAATATCCAGGACATGGAAGCAACCTAAGTGTCCATCAACAGATGAATGGATAAAGAAGATGTGGCACATATATACACGGAATATTACTCAGCCATCAAAAGAAACGAAATTGAGTTATTTGTAGTGAGGTGGATGGACCTAGAGTCTGTCATACGGAGTGAAGTA
Organism: Monodon monoceros; assembly: GCF_005190385.1. Classification (NCBI taxonomy): domain Eukaryota; kingdom Metazoa; phylum Chordata; class Mammalia; order Artiodactyla; family Monodontidae; genus Monodon; species Monodon monoceros. Next base: position 78,582,120 of record NW_021703784.1, on the reverse strand, counting down.
AGTCAGAAAGAGAAAAACAAATACCGTATGCTAACACATATATATGGAATCTAAGAAAAAAAATAGTCATGAAGAACCTGGGGTCAAGATGGGAATAAAGATGCAGACCTACTAGAGAATGGACTTGAGGATACAGGGAGGGGGAAGGGTAAGCTGGGACAAAGTGAGAGAGTGGCATGGACGTATATACGCTACCAAACTTAAAATAGATAGCTAGTGGGAAGCAGCCGCATAGCACAGGGAGATCAGCTCAGTGCTTTGTGACTACCTAGAGGGGTGGGATAGGGAGGGTGAAAGGGAGGGAGACGCAAGCGGGAAGAGATATGGGGATATATGTATATGTATAACTGATTCACTTTGTTATAAAGCAGAAACTAACACACCATTTATATTGGAGTATAAAGCAATTATACTCCAATAAAGATGTTAAAAAAAGTCCATTTTTAAATAGACATTTATGCTTATACATCCAGATATCTTCCTAACAATAGTAAAGGTTTGAAAAGCTAGCTAGAAGAATGCCAAAGGTTTTGGGAAATGTTTCTTCATCCCTCATGAAAGGCAACAAAACACAAGCAGAGGTGGCAGTATTGCCCGTCCTCACCTTTGTCACGCTCATGAGAGAGACTGATGGCAATGTCAGAATTCTTCTCAAGACTCTTACCTGTTGGTCATAGTATAACTGATGCAATTAGAATGGATTCCAAAATCTGACATACTTTAGTTGGAATCCAGCTTCACAATTTATAAGCTGTATTATATTGGATAAATTAGTTGGGCTTCCTATGTTACTTCTTGTGAAGATTAAGAAAGATGTGGAAAAGATATTTAAAGTAGCATCAGGCATATACATTCAATTAATAATACATATTATATTTGTTATTATTCTTGATATCTCTATTATTGTTACTATTAATATTACTGTCGCTCTTATTGTTATTGTTACTATTGCTATTATTGTTCCTGTTACTGCCTTACCGATGCTGGTCTAACACAGTTTTTACTGCAAAGTTCTAAAGTTAACTGCATTTTGTGGCAGTCTTAATGAAGTGATATGTGAGTACACTATTAAGTGAAAAAGTTAATGTCTTGCCTAGATGCACTAAGAGCAGTTGGGTGAAAAAAAAATTGCAAACTGCTTGAGGAACAGGAGAGTTCATTTGATAACAATAGGCTAGTTTCCCTGTCTTTGTGTTATTTCCAATCAAAATTGAAAATTCAGTTGTCACTAGTTTTATAAGTGCCTTCAGCACTGGGGGAATTTGGTGATTAACAACATTCTGCATCATGCTAGAATCTTATGGGCAAAATAATATATTGAAAAAAATAATAATTTGGGCCAAGTATCTGTTTATAAACCACTGGAGAGATCTGCTACCACACCCTGACAGCATTTGACATGAAGTCCCTCAAGTGTGGGTACAGTGTGAATCTCTACAATGTTAGATCTCTTGACATCTAGCAAAAGCAAGCACTTCATAAATGTGGTCAAATAAATGGATGAACAGGTAGGCAAGCTAGAGGTGCTTTCTCCTCTTCTCTGAAGGAGGGGGTACAGATCAGTATGTCTGAAGTAGACTAACTATGGGATTCAGTCAGGATGCGGCCCAGATTCATTCAGCTACACGTTTCTGTCTTTAAATTATGATCAAATTTTAAACTATCCACTATGTGGTAAAATGGAATGTATGCTGGCATGAGAATCAATATTACAGCTCTTATCATTTTGTATTCACTCAACTTGTTGGGAATCCCAAAGAGTAAAGTGCTATATCAAATCCTGCAGAAGCATCAGTGAATTATACATGCCTGTGCACACCTTATCCCACAAAAATCTCTGAGGCTTGAGTGGAGAGAAGGGGGAGGAATGAGAATCTGCATTTTAACAAAGTCCCTAGGTGATATGAACGCATATTACACTTTGAGATGCACTGCTCTGGAACTCAGTCTTGCCCCAGTCTTGTCTCCAACTCATCAATGTGCTAAGCCACACTGGGATTCTAGAAAAGCCAGCTCCTTTGACGTGAGCCACTGGAGAGGCAAACTCAAGACCCCATAAGTGAGTTTCGAGTTAGCTGCTCACCTCCTTGGAACAGGCCAGTTGCAGTGGAGACCTCTTGGTCCCCTCTGCAGATTACAAAGCCGTAGGCAGAACCTAGATCCTGGGCCTACTTTAGCCAAGCCCTCCCCCAATCCACTGCTGACCCAGGTAGTTTCTGAAAGGACCACACCAGCAGAGTGACCATCTCAAAGCCGGATAAGCGTGAGTGTGCTCACTCGGTCTATAAGGGTTGATGTTGTAGGGGTAGCAAACTCTGGACAAGTGAGTTGTAGCCTGACCTGTGTTCCCAGCTTTGTCACCAACACGCCATGCAGATGTGGGTGAGTTGCGGAATGTCTCTGGGCCACAGTTTCTCCATATGTAAAAGAAGGAGGTTAGATAAATCGGGAATGGCCGCGGAAGGCATCCATGCACTGATTGTAAATTACTGCTGATGAGTACCACTGTGCTGTGATAGATTAGTCATGTCTGACACAGGTACAGAAATGCAGATCCTCATTCTGTACATCTGGAGTGGGGCCTGAGATCTTGCATTTCCAACAAACTCCAAGGTAATGCTCACGCTGCTGGTCCATGAACCGTCATTTGTTGTCCAATAACAGCCACTCACCACATGTGATTTTGAACACTTGAAATGGGGTGAGTCTAGATTGAGATGTGATTTGAGTATAAAATCTACACTAAATTTCAAAGACTTAGGAGAAAGAAAAGAACGTAATGTAATTAGTTACAGAACATATGCAGAATTGGTTACATATTGAAATTATAATGTTTGGGATATGCTAGTTTAATAAAATATGCTGTTAAGATTAATTTCACCCTTTTTTTTTTACTTCTTAAAATATGACTAGAAACTTTACAATTACATACATAACCTGCATAGTATTCCTTTAAAAAAAAGAAAAACAACAACAACAGGGCTTCCCTGGTGGCACAGTGGTTGAGAGTCCGCCTGCCGATGCAGGGGACACAGGTTCGTGCCCCGGTCCGGGAAGATCCCACATGCCGCGGAGCGGCTGGGCCCGTGAGCCATGGCCGCTGAGCCTGCGCGTCTGGAGCCTGTGCTCCGCAACGGGAGAGGCCACAACAGTGGGAGGCCCGCGTACCACACACACACACACAAAAACAGATATAGTTCACATATCTCCCAGTTAAAATGTTCAACTCAGTGGGTTTGGGTATGTTACGGTATTTTTTGAATGTGGTTTTATATATAAATATATATAGCTAAAATGGCAAATTTATATATATATAAGACAAAATTTGCCGTTTTAGCCATTTTAAATGTACGATTCATTGGTGCTAATTGCATTCACAATATTGTACATTCATCACCACTATTTCCTAAACTTTTTTGTCACTCCAAACAGAAACTCTGTAACCATTAAACAGTAACTCTCCAATCCCTCCTCTCCGTAGCCCCTAATCTCTCATGTTCTGTCTCTATGATGTTTGTTCTAGATGCTTCATATAAGTGGAAGCAAACAATATTTGTCCTTTTGTGTTTGGCTGCTTTTACTCAGCATAATGTTTTCAATGTTTTCACATTATAGCATATATCTTAAAAGTCCTCAGCACAAGAAAAAAAAACTTTTGATAACTATGTATGCCATCAGACATTAATGAGAATTATTGTGGTGATCATTTTCAGATACATACAAACATCAAACCATTATGTTGTACACCTGAAACTAATATAATTTTATCTGTTAATGACACCCCAATTTAAAGAAATTGAGGTATATGTTTGTGGTATCCTGATCAAGAGTTAAAAATACAAGGTCTGTAGTTACTAGCAGCGTGTGCTCCCTGACAATCTACGGAACACAGACTGAGGAGCAGATACAACGTGGCCTCATTAGTTTCTGCTATTTCCAATTTTTTTAACTGATCCAACTGAATATATAATCCAAGTGGGAAGAAGCTTCTGAGACTTCAAACCAACTATCCAATAGATAATTCTTTTTAGTCTTTGTATTAGGTAACGTTTGCATTTGGTGTCTGTGTCTCAAAGCAGACCTCCATTGCTATCCAGTCCCTTCATTCAGTCTCATAGACTGAAATCCTTTGACTCACTTGAATCTTTCTTTAAAAGCTGAGTGATCTTTACCAGGGGTTTTCTCTGATCTCTTTTCTGACAGATTTAATATACTGCATACTAATAACCTACTTCTATCAACATACATTCAAGGAATTGAATACACCTGTTAAATAAAACTGAAATGTCAAATGAGAAAGTGGTAAGAGGACTTAAAAGTGATCTAATTCTACTCTCACTATTGAACAGGAGGAAACAAAGCCCAAGTCCCAGAATAACTTTGCTGCAGGGCTGTCAAAAACCCTAATTTCCTCACACCCCGGGAAGGACAACTTCCACCCAGCGACCTGCTTCTTATTCTTGCAAAGCCTGCTCATAAACCACCTCAAAATTAACAATTTAAAGCAAACATCTGCCATTAACTTAGGCCAACAGACACCTTTCCAGAACCATAGCCATTAGCAAGCAAAGCCTAGTAAGCTCGACGCTGAGAGACTGCTGGTTTGGGGAGGCTATTTCACATCTCACTTGCTGAATGCCCAAGCTGCTGACTGAATCCAAAGCAAATGACCTCCTGGAGCTATGCTCGTTTTCTACATTGTGTAGAAGTGGGTTAGCGACAGCAAACAACCATGAAATTTGTTTCCCTATGATTGCCGCAGTTGAATCAAAAATTACATATAAAACATCCACATACTTTACGGGTGATCTGATCATTCCAAAAGGAAGGTTTGAAAGCATAGCGCACCCTACCTGACTTAATCAACAAATACCTCTCTGTCTCAATGCTTATCTTTGCCATAAGGTCAAACTGGGAGGAGAGTGGACAGATGGTAATGCAAGAAGATATTGTTTCACTGATTAATTGCCTGGCCTTGAAAAAGGCTGTTCCCTCTTGTAATCTGGGAGTATCCAGAAAGCAGCTATTGCTTTATAAATTTAATTCAATAGTATGTCAAAAGTGATTTCTCATTTTTTGAACAAATCTAAATGCTGCAAAATAGGGAGAAAATCAAGTAAATTATGATACATTCACATGATGCAAAGTTTTCATTAAACTATACAATTAAAATATAATTTTAATTATATCATTAAAATGTAATAAATGTAATTTTAATGATATAATTAAAATATATAATATATAACTAAACTATAAACTATATATTATCTTATAATTAAGTTATAAGATAACAATAACAAAAATAGCAAGCACAATACAGTCCATACTGTTTGCCAGGCACTATGCTAAACAGTAAATGAGAATTATAACAGCCCTGTGAGAAAGATATTGTTATTATCACAAACACACACAAACAAAAACCCTACATATAAAGAAATGTGCCAAAATGTGAACAATAGTCACTTTGAGAATAGGTGATTATTTTTACTGTAAGATATAATTTTCTAAATTTTCTATAATACAAATTATTCACTTTTTAAATTGGTTTTTAAAAGTTCGTGTTTTCAAAATTGAATTAGTTAAATGAGATGTAACAATTTCCATAAAATTTTGAGTGGTGTGAGAGAAGTCCATAGTAAACAAGGTTATGCTATTTGGGCGATCATTGTGTTAGCTTTTTCACTCTTTTTACATTATGTTAATATCCGCAACATTTGCCTTGTGACGGCTTAGATGATACAAATAATACTTTCAAGAGCATCAAGAAGAGCCTCTTGCATCTATCCCACACCTAAAATTAGCTTCTGCTTGTCTGTGGAAATGCCTAAAATTTTCATCATTTTGAAATCAGTTCTATGGAAATGCCCCTGGGAAAAATAACTCTTCTATTCCCGAGACGCTAATACTTTCCAAGACATTAACTCAGTGGTTTTCAACCAGGATGACTTTGCCCCTGAAGGGACATTTGGCAGTGTCTGGAGACATCTGTGATTGTCCTGACTGCAGAGAGGTACAAGTGGCATCCAGTGGGTAGAAGCCAAGGATGCTGCTAAACAACCTACAATACAAAGGAGAGCCCCCACCCCCCCATTCCCCTAAAAAGCATTATTCAACCCAAACATCAAAGTGCAGACATTAAGTAACCCTGAATTAGTTAAAGTTATGGCTATGAGAAAGAAATACTCTTCCCTGGGACACGAACCAGGGTTCTAGATGGAAACTGGTGAAAAAGACTAAAATGCAGAGTAGAAAGGGGAAACAAGACTCAGAAAGGTAAATCTTGGTAAAAACCCAGCTTTTCTCCTCTACGAACCAGAACCGTGACTTTGCATGAGTTCCCTGAGCCTCATTTCCACCCCTGTTCAGTGGGGAGAATAATTACAACTTTCTCACAATAAGTCTTGTGAAAAAAAATAAGGAGCTGTATAAATTCTGGCAACTATGGTTGCAACTACAGCCAGTGAGCCTGCCATGAATAGTGATGATGATGTTGGTGGTGGTGGTGATGATGCCATTGATGGTGTCATGACGATAATGGTGATGATGGCCATGTTGATGATTTTCACCACGCCTTACCATGCCACCCTAACCTCTACACCAATATAGACTGCACACCATCAGAAACAGAGATGACAAGACTTCTAGTTTTGAATGTCTCAGAAGTTGAATTTATTCTATTAGCTAATGTAGGAATATAAAGAGAATTAACTCATTACTCAAGAGAATGATCACCAAGGAGCAATAAGAAGAACTCTGTGGACAGAAAAAACAGCTGTGAGGATACATCAAGAAGTAGATGCAAACAGCCTAAGACTCAGCATCTGATACTTCCACTGGGAGATGGTTCTACCAGAGAACGCTGCTGAGGTAAATTCACTGCTATAGTCAATTTCTTGCTAACACAGGAATTAAGTGGAAATAGAAAACAGAGCTTCAGTGGAGTCTTAAAGGCAAATAAGCTAAAATTAAAAATGAAAGTCAACTATTCATTCAGCTGCTCAGGACATAAGGTGATCACTGGACTAATAAACTAGTTTCATGACTTGCAACAACCATTTCAAAACCGTAAGTATGTTAAAGAGCACTGCCATTTTCATTACCAGATTCCCTTGGCCATTTCCAATAGACTTTTTGATATGAGCTCATTTTTCTTATCCTGTGGATTCTCATGTGAAGTTCAATGAGCTTGTCACTTAATGATGACCCTTGGAAGGATTTCAAGGCAAGTAATAGATTGAGCCACCTCTACCTGTCAATCACCCATGTTTTCTTTCAATAGCTGCCCACTCATTCAAAGCCTCTTGGGATGCTTTGCTCAACAGTTCTGCCTTTTCACGTTGGTGCCACAGTGTCCAGATACTTTCATCAGCAAATGTACGGTTCTTTTTACTGTAATAGGTTGGAAATATTTATACTGCAAATTTCACCATTTGACCATATTAGTCCATCTTCCTGACCTGCTCATCATGCTCTTTTCCATTGATCTAAATTTTCTCTTGTCTTCAAGATCTAGTACAATCTTGTCTCTTTTCCTCACTTAAACAATTATCATTCTTACAGCTACATCCTTTTTCTGTTCCACATAATACATACCATATGTAATGACATATCTGTGCTGTAGCAGTTGTGTGTCCTGACAGCATACAGTCTCTTAAGCCATTCCAGCTTTGGGATTTTGAAGGACACTTCTTAAATATATATATTCAGGCAAATTACTTAAGCTTTCTTTGCCTTGGTTTCCTCATCTGTAGATAGGGAAAATGGTAGCATTTACCTCATAATGTATATAGGATTTTTTTTTTTTTTTTGCAGTACGCAGGCCTCTCACTGTTGTGGCCTCTCCCGTTGCGGAGCACAGGCTCCAGACACGCAGGCTCAGCGGCCATGGCTCACGGGCCTAGCTGCTCCGTGGCATGTGGGATCTTCCCGGACCGGGGCACGAACCCCTGTACCCTGCATCGGCAGGTGGACTCTCAACCACTGTGCCACCAAAGAAGCCCTATATAGGATTTTTTAAATGCCTGACATACAGAAAGAATTCAATTGTTAGCTACCACACCACTGAGTTTACTATTCCACTGAGTTTTTGTTTATTTGTTTTTCTCTCCAGTTGGGTTGTATAGACCCTTTGGGGACAAGAACAGTAGCAGATGTAGTGTGACAAGTCCTAGAACCTGAACCCACCACTTACTAGAGCCCCAGTTCCCTTTTTATTCTTGTCATCTCATTTTTCAGAGAAGGAAACCGAGGCCCAGCAATGTCTAGATTTAAGATCACACAGCTCTGGTGGCAAAACTAAGGGTTAAACCCATTAATGTCAAACTTCAAAGACTTGTTCTCTTAACTCCTCTATAATATCCCCCTTCCTTCTCTTTACATAACCACATTAAATACATCAAGTGTAGAATAAGTGTTTATTGATGATTATTATGCAAGCTGTGTTTCCTTATTATAATATTGAACAATACACAGCAAATATATACTATTTTGGTATTTTTTTAATATCTTAAAATTTACTGGAAATAAGATTGCTACTCAGAAGCTTAATATAGGTTTCCTCAAGTATGGAATGTTTTCCCACATAAATATTCCTAGACAGTATTCATGAATCAAAACCACTTAAAGTGAAGATTGGAGCAAACCTCAGTCTTACTGGAATGAGCCTTTTGAAAAAAACATAATGTATCAAGAACCATAAGGAAAGTGCTAAAAGCAATGCTTGCTTTGCTTAATGGAGCAAGTCCTAAGTATTTGACATTACTCTTAACAGTAGTCAGTAAAACAGTTTCCAGTAAAACTTAGGCAAGGAAATTAATCCCATAATAACAGCATGCATCCAGGTTAGGCTCAAATAACAGCAATGTGATAGCATGGAGAAGAGAGGCTTTAATTTGTGCTTTAGAATGTTATTGGGTGGGTGAATTGCACACACTGAAAGTGAGTTATTTCTTAGCCAATTTTATTATTTAGCAATAACTTTGAAAACAGAATACAATAGGTAAGTTCTATATAACCTAAAATTATCAAATAATAGTTTTTCAATCTAAATACTACTGTAATCAATCATTCAATCAATATTTATTAGGTACCTACTATTTCATACCCAGAACTTTGTTGCTAGGCTCTGAGGATACCAACTTATAAACTGATGTAGTTCTTATCCTCAAAGAGCTCATGGAAGAGTGGGCGAGATCAGCAGATAAATAATTTTAATTAGAACATGATGTAAAAAGTTCTATGTGTGGGCTTCCCTGGTGGCGCAGTGGTTGAGAGTCCACCTGCCAATGCAGGGGACACGGGTTCATGCCCCGGTCCGGGAAGATCCCACATGCCGCGGAGCGGCTGGCCCCGTGAGCCATGGCCGCTGGGCCTGCGCATCCGGAGCCTGTGCTCCGCAACGGGGGAGGCCGCAACAGTGAAACAGAGGCCGCGTACCACAAAACAAAAAACAAAAAACAAAAACTATGTGACATTGACTGCTGTATGTGCACAAAAGCCCACTTCATTTTTCTTCTGGGAACATTGCTAGAGTACATTTCCCAGACTCCCTTGCAGATAAGTATGGTCATGGGACTGAGTTCTTGCCAATGCAATATGGAAAGAAATGATGTTTGACACTTCTGGCCCATAGAAACCATCCACAGGTTTTATTCTCTCTCATTTCCTCACCTGCTGATAAACAGAACTCTGAGAACTTCAAGGCGGGCAGAGCCACAAGATGGAAGAAACATGCATCTCAGAAACTCTGCTCACTAGGCTGTCTGCCAAATACTCACACTGAATGCTTACCTGAATGCGAAATAAATATCTACTGTCTAAAACCATTGACATTTGGGGGTTGTTTGTTATAGCAATTAGCCTACTCTTACTAATACATACTCTCTACAGAAAAGATGTTTACATAAGCCAAGGACACACAAAAGAGGAAGTACTTCTGCCTGAGCTACACTCTAGAGGTAAAACTCAAACCGGACCTTTAGGGCCATTTTCTCTTTACAATGGACAAGTTAAAAGTGCTCAGAGATAGCCCTCTCCATCCTTTAAGAGTCTTACCAAAAATGAGACATGGTTCTGTTTTGCTCTTTCTAGATCTGAACACTCCAGAACCGAGTACTTACATATAAAAAATGGCCAATCAGAGACATGATCTAGTGAGCTGCTTACCTTAAGAGGAGAGTTGATGAAATCATGGCATTCAGGATGGCGGGCCCCTCCCAGCAAGTGAGTGCTTATGTGAGATGGTAAGAGCAGCTCACTGACTATAGCTTGTGATTTCTGCCACCTGAGAAACCATTTACACTCACACAGCTTACTGTCCATATTAATATGACTCAACTATTCTATGGTCTTCATCAGCATAATTTACCACTCCAGGGATCTCCTGACAAGAAGATTATAATTGCAAAGAACTTTATTGTTCATGCTAGGAACTTCCTGAACAATACATCAACTCTTTATTAGAAAGCTCAAATGACAGTTCACACTCCAAGGTATCTGGGCTCCTCAACTCAACTTTCTCACCTTGCTATCTACCAACACGAAACAATCAGAGCATGATCATTACCCACTGCTAATCAAGCCTACTCATTGAGAAACCCATCCTCAAAAATGTCAATAAATGTCCTGACAACTTTTCCCTTCCCCATCTAAGAAGCTACTAAAACTCTAGCAGGGTAGACAAGTTCCTCCCTACTACGTAAGTAGTAAACTCAACTTTGTCTTATCAACAGGTTGTATGGATGATCTATTGGTTTCCTAGGGCTTCTGTAACAAATTACCACAAACTGGGTAGCTTAAAAGAACAGAAATATATTCTCTCCCAACTCAGGGCACAAGAAGTCTCATATCAAGTTGTTGGCAGGGTCATGCTCTTTCCGAAGGATATTCAAGAATATCCTTCTTTGACTCTTCCTAGCTCCTGGTAGTTGCCAGCAATCCTTCACATTCCTTGGCTTGTGGCAGCAACTCCAATCCCTGCTTCTGTCTTCACATAGCATCTTCCCTATGTATCTTTCTCCAAATTTCTCTCTTCTTATAAGAACACTAGTCATTGGATTACAGCCTAATCCAATATGACTTCATCTTAACTTGTTTATATGTACAAAGACTCTATTGATAAATAAGGTTACATTCACAGGTTCTGGGTAGACATGAATTTGGGACAGAACACTACTCAACCAGTACAGATGATATTTTGGAAAGCCAGAATTTTACTTCCCTCTTCTCAATATTAGAATGACTTAAACATCTTTTACTGTGGATAGAATCTCTTGTTTTTAAATTAGACTTAAAATTCAGATGCCACTGGAGAGAAATACTGGTGTTTAAATTTGCATTAAGCTGTAAATGACTGGCATTAGAGTCTTTCCAGTAGGCAAGTTTTACAGAGGAGGATGGTACAGAGAGAACAAGAGGCTAAAGAGTGCCCAAGGGAATTCTGGAACTATCACACACACACACACACACACACACACACACACACACACACACACAAACACAAGCCTTACAAATTTGGCCAAAAATATTAATACTAATTCTAGGACCAATATTTTATCCCCTTTTGCCCTACTCTGATGGCAGAACTACTACCTTAAAGTATTGGTTATTTGAGACCAAGGCAATGTATCCTTAGGTAGTCCAGCCTTTACATGTAATTAATTTGGAGACAGATGACACATTAAGTTATTATACATTAACACTTTAGTAGAATTCTTTAACAGATAATCAGTTATCAGAAGTATCAGTGTAAAAAGTCAGAAGAGGGCCCTAAAAATACATAAACCCATGATATAATGATATAGCTTCTTTTTTTTTTTTTTTTTTTTTGCGGTACGCGGGCCTCTCACTGTTGTGGCCTCTCCCGTTGCGGAGCACAGGCTCCGGACACACAGGCTCAGCGGCCATGGCTCACGGGCCCAGCCGCTCTGCGGCATGTGGGATCTTCCCGGACTGGGGCACGAACCCTCGTCCCCTGCATTGGCAGGCGGACTCTCAACCACTGTGCCACCAGGGAAGCCCTTAGCTTCTTTTTTTAATTATTATATTTATTGTATTTAACTGAAGTATAGTTGATTTACAATATCATGTTAGTTTCACATGTATAGCATAGTGATTCAGTTTTTTTGCAGATGACATTTCATTACAGGTTATTACAAGATATTGGGTATCCTTAGCTTCTTGGGGAGGAAGGTGCTATGGGAGACACCCCTGATCACCGAGTTACAGGCAGGGATTCTTTAGAATTATAACATCACAAGGCAAATCAACAATTTATCAACGCTTTTTGAATGTATTTGTCTAATGCCTAGTGTTATCTTTACTCATTACAATTCTTTTAATACTTCCCAAACTTTGCCATGAGTAGTATTGCACATTGAAATTCTGAAGTTTGTTTATGCTTTGGGTGTCTACAGAAATCACCTGAGAGCTCAGCAAAAGTCAATCTTACTAACCCTAGAAGCCCTGTCAAATTATCACTGCCAGTGGAGAAGAATGAACCCCCAGCAGATCCTTAATTAACCCATTCGCTCATTCCACAACACAAAACTTCTGCTTCAGACTCTGTGGCAAAATTTTCTAATGATTAATATCAGCTGACATTTCTAGTTTGAAAACTGTCATTTTCCTCTTTTAAAATCTAAAACACATTACTTTCCCTGGGATTTTAAAATGCCTGCTATTTTCCACAAGCTATTCAGTGAGCTTTTTTCTGAAAGTATACATGCAGAGTTTTATTTATTTCAAATATTATTTTATTTGTGTGATTATGTCTTTGTATTATGTATTTCATATGTCTGGGCTTAAATATGAGTTTATTTCACATGACGAACAAAAGAAATTATAACTATCTTGGGTTCCGATTCTCTTTGGGGCATATTTATTTAACCCTCTCCAATTAAAAAGAAATTCTTCTCCTGTAGAATTTCTAAAAATAAAAGTATATAGAAAGCAAGAATGTATAGCATGGAAGGCAGCATGAAGGCAAGAAGGGACAACGCATTCATTTTATGAGGAGACATTTTTTCGGAACAGACTTTCACTACTGACGACAGTCAAAGACTGAAATAAGAGGAGCTTAATACAGGAGACCCCTGAAAACCAGGCTAAAATGTCTGGTTCTTGAGGACTTATATTCATGTAAGAGATAGGCAACAATATTAGGCCTCAAGTGGAGGGGCTGCTAATTGACAGCTGATCCCTATGTAAATTCAACTGTCAATCAAGTATCAATGTCATTAAATTATATATTTTGTCATTTTGCATATCATCAACAAAATTATTTCTGGAGTTGAACCTAGGCTTAACACTAAAAGGTCATTTGATTCACAATGTATAAAAAGTTAATCACTCATTCATTGATTCACCCCTTTGTTATTTGTTTGCTCAATACCATTTGTGTCCTAGAAAAAGTGCTATGAATGATACAGTATCTATACTTCAGATGATGATAGAATAATGATTAAAACTAGGCTTTTGCCCTCAAGGAGCCCAAAGTCCAGTGAAAGGATTAAACTAGCTTTCCTACTGTTCAATGTAGAAAATAAGCAGTGCCATCTGAGAGAGGTAAAATGCAATAGGAGTTCAGAAGCGGGAAGGGACACATCTTCCTGGGAAGATCTGGAAAGAGGATGGATAGAACATAGACTTCGCTTTGAAAGATACTTGAAAATGATGGATGAAATATTCCAGGGTGAGAGAACTGAACGAACATAGGAAACTTCTGGGCAGCAATTCAGTGCGGCTAAAGAAAGACTTTCCAGAATATGGAAAGCAACTCTTTCCTTAGGAAGTTAGAGGTATGTGAAAACACTGGGTTAAACAAAATGGAAGAGAGGTGGGATAGGGAAGGTGGGAGGGAGATGCAAGAGGGAGGAGATATGGGGATACATGTATATGTATAGCTGATTCACTTTGTTATAAAGCAGAAACTAACACACCATTGTAAAGCAATTATACTCCAATAAAGATGTTAAAAAAAAATGGAACCAGTTTCTTTATTAAAAGATTTCTCAGAGATTTTGATATGCTAATTTGCATTTTAAATCCTTAAGAGGGTAATGTAGTATACCGCCGTTAATAAACTTATTTTACTATGGAATTCACTTCCTTCCCAGAATATTTTAGAGGACTAATACTTAGTGAAGATACATTGTAAAGTGCTTGGTTAGAGCAGAGAGAGGGAATGCTTAGGGGATCTGATGGCAGAAGACTTAGAGTCAAGCTAAGGAATTCTGACTTTCATTTGGTAGGTTTCAGAAAATCAAATCAGTAAGGGAAGCCAATGTTTGCCTGTGCAAATTGATTCATTATAGTATGTATTCAAAACAAAGCATTGGTCAACTGGGAGTCATTCTTATTCTAAAGCATACTAACCAGAGAAAAACTGAGAGGAATTTGCCAATATACTCATTGTGATATTCAAATGATCACAAGCCAACATTGTAAATGTGGGCGGGCAACAGCATGTTTGGGAGATTATCAACAGGAGGATAAGCCTGGAGATCTGATTAAACGGAACTTTTTTTCTTATGCCCCTGTGTCCCCAGCCATTTTATTTCCACATTTATGTCATGTTGACAAAACAAATAATAAGATAATATAATACATGGGAAATAATTTTCAGTTCTATAACAAAAACATGCTCTGTAGAAATCCACCTTATTTGTATCATTTTCTTTATTGTTATTTTCTGAATATGTCACTGATCTGTCTATAGAAACAGAACGAATGGATTCTAGCCTTTGATATACCTACAAAACTACAGGGAACTAGGAAACCTGGAAGCTGAAGCCAGTCATTTTAGGCTTTAAGGATGCTTTAAGAATAAGGGACCAAATATTTGCAGAGGTTTAAGCTCCTTAAAAGAAAGATGCAATACGCTTAGCTCACATTTCAAAAAACTTGGAAAATTAAATTGATTTAAAGAGGAATTTTCTCCCCAGGAGAATCTATTTACGCAGCATCTACTTTCATTGCTCTTATACTCCATGAGTCATCAGGAAGTAACACAAAGTCATACAAGAACACAGAGTCCTCCTGGGATTCTGAAACAAATGGATTTGAAACTGCTCAGTTGATCCTACCCAGAGGATGATATATACAGGAATTCAGCATAAGGAGAGTTTGATCAGTTCAATTAAATGTAAGCATTGCACCTGTGGAACCTGGAACACAATGTTGCAGTGTGATTTATGAGGCCAGAGTGGGTAGATTTCATTAATTCAAAGCCTTACTATCTTGCATCTTTGCCATGTGGTTAATGTTACTACCATTTTAATGGTGCTTGCAAATAATCTACCAGTGAAATAAGGAGCATACTTTTGAACTTTCCACAAGTTTCTTGAGTGTGTACTATGTGCCAATGACAGTGTGAGCCACTGGGAATTCAAATGTGTGTGGGAATCAGTCCAGCTTCTTTAAAAGACAACAAAAACTCAGCATAAGTCCTATGCTAGAAGCAAGCCCAAGGGGCCTACATGAGCTCATGGGAGACACACTATGCCATCTCAGTGTCTGGAAGAGATGAATTTTAAGTGAGCTCTGAAGGACTAGACAGAGTTAGCTAGGCAGAGCTGGGAGCAGGCCTGGGAGGTAGCAGGAGCCAAGGTTCCTGAACTAGATGAGGACTCAGCACGTTAGAAGAAGTATAAGTAGTCTGTCTGACTGTTGTGCTGATTTTGATGTTCTGTAAGTTTGAGGACATAACCAGAGGTCAGGAAAAGCTGCCTGTCATGTTAGGGACTATGGGATTTACCTTGAGGGACATGAAGAGATACTAAAATGCTTTTAAGCAAAGTAAGGAATATGTACAAAGAGATAATAATCATTTAGCTATTTAGGGCCATCCAGCATTTCTCTCCCCTTCCTAACAACACTCTAATTTCCTCTTGGGAATGACCTCTATTTCACTGTATACAATCTTAGAGAGATTGTAATTCCAAACTCTCCTGTTCTCAAAAACTGAGTCACTGGAGGCTCCAACTGTCACATCCTTTCTCTCACTACTCTATGATAATCATTCAGAACAAAAGAAACATTAATCCCAGTCAACTGAGGCAAAAAACATATGTATGTTTTTCATTTCCAACAAGTGTGCCTAGGCAACCCTATAGAGCAATTCCCACTGACAGGAATTAGTTTATAGCCATTCAGAACATGATTCTTTAAAATACCTGTCTATCTTTAAATTTCCAAATATCTTTCTAATTCCTTCCAATATATCTTCTTTTTTTTTTTTTTCTTTTCGCAGTATGTGGGCCTCCCACTGCTGTGGGCTCTCCCGCCACGGAGCACAGGCTCCGGACGCGCAGGCCCAGCGACCACGGCTCACGGGCCCAGCCACTCTGCAGCATGCGGGATCCTCCCGGACCAGGGCACGAACCCGTGTCCCCTGCATCGGCAGGCGGACTCTCAACCACTGCGCCACCAGGGAAGCCCCCAATATATCTTTTTAATTAAGTTACCAGAGATGGTTTCTCTTGCTTGCCACCAAAGAACCCTAATTAATATAAGTGATCAGCCTGATAGCAGTGCAAAGAATGACTCTGAATGAATACAAAACTGGAGGAATGAAAAACAGTTAAAAGGAAGCTGTGGAAATCCAGGCAAGAAATAACAGGGACCTAGAAGAACACAGAGGCTAGACAGTTTAAATGAAGAGAATGCAAATAAAATATATAAAGGGATAGAACTGACAGGACTTTGCAAGTAATCAGATATGGGAAGTGAGGGGAAAGGAGGATTCAGGTCACCCAGGTTCCTTGCCTGAGAAACTGTATATGTGGTACTACTATCCACTGATCAAAGAAACACAGGAAGCGGTACCTACTTAAGAATAAAGACGAGGAGTTTGTGTTTACACAAATCAAGTGATGCATGCCTGCTGAAGTAGCCTATCAATGGTTAAATATTCTAGAGCACAAAGAGATTCTGGTGAGACATAGAGATCTGGGCATTATAAGTTGGTAGGAGAGAATTTAGATAAGGAGACAGATGCATCACCAAGAATAGTACGTGGAGTAAAAGGAGGACAGATAGAACCTGGATTTGAAGAAGAAGCAGAGAAAAAAATCCCACAAAGGAAAGCTAAGAGCAACCTTAACAGTAGGCAGGTGAAAAACAAATGAGTCACGGAAATCCAGTTACAAGAAGAAGGAGTGGTCACAGTGACAAATGTTGCAGGGAGTTTAGATAAAGATTAAGAAGTGCTTATTGAATTTAATAGACAAGAGGTCATCTGTGACTCTTACCAGTTTACAATTGACACACAAATGCAACATGACAAACAGCCCCCAAATCAGTGGCTTAAAACCACAATCATTGATTCTCCCTGATGTGGATGCTGCTAGAACAGATGAGCTAGTCTGAACTCAGCTGGAGCCATTCATATCTGCTCATCCACTTCCTGGAACCATCAAGCTAGTCCAGAAACATTATTTTCATGGCAATCTCAGGGGTCAAGAGGATAAACCCAATCACATAAGCAATTTCAAGCGTTTGGTCTTATCGCACTCAGAAACATTTCACAGGCCAAAGCCATGGTTGAATCCTAAGTCAAAGGAAAAGGAAATATACTTCCCCTTCTTAGTTACAGAAACTGCAAAGTCACAGAGCAAAGACCTGGACACAGGGAGGGAAGTAGCATGATGGCCAATAAAGTAATCTGCTGCAGTCTGCCCTTCCCACTGCAATTACTCATATCTCTCTCACATGCAAAATATGCTGAGCCTCACCTCAGAAACCACAAAATTTTCATCCAGTCATGTATTAAACTCTACCAGGATCTTGTGATCTATCACATTCAAATGTGACTTCCCTTGATCTGAAGACACTATCTAAAAAGATAAGTTATCTACCCTACACAAATCAATAAACAATGGTGAGACAGGGGCAAGATAAGAGCAAAAGCACTCCCATTCAAACAGGAGAAATGAGATGTAAGTTCTGTGAGCACTGTAATTCTAAAATCACACGCAGAACTGTCTGTCTCCTATTCTTGGGGCAGGGAAGGTTTATTAGGCACTAATTCTCTTTCTGGGAGTGACTCCCCTGCACATTTTTCTCCATGGCTCTGACCTCTGAAGCACCCTTCTTTTCTATCACACTTCCTTGGCTACTTATGAAGAGTACATTGAAAGACAGGACATGTCTATGGCTGAGCAACTTCCTGCCTGGAAAAAGTTGGGGATCCAATGGTCTCCTTACACTTTGAACAGTCTCAGTATCTTTTAGTTCAGAATGGTAGCAAATAGGGTACCTGAGTTCTCTAAAACATCTAGTGGAATTTTATTAGATAGCTCTGCCAGAGTTCTCCAATAGCACTTTCTACACTGATGGAAACATACTTTATCTGTACTGTCCAATAAGGTACCCATTAGTCACATGTAGCTGTTGAGCAGTTAAAATGTAGACAGTATGACTGATGAACCAAATATTTAATTACAATGAATTTTAATAGCCACATGTGTCTAGTGGCTATCATGTAGGACAAAACAGCTGACTTCATTATGTATTTTGGGCATATTACACTGCTGTGAGTTCATAGCCTTAACCTTCCTAAAAGCTCTTTGCTCCAACTAATGGAGTCTAAAAGGTACTACCCTAAATTTTTCAGAGGTCTTATCAAAGACCTACAATCCATGACTATAGACTTATAGGACCTATGGTCATAACCTTTAGTTATTTGCAGGCCGTGTACCTATCGGCTGTACTCTAGGTTTTATCTTCACCCTTAGGATTTATCAGAATTGAAGATTCTTTTGCTGTCTGGAGAGGCTGGAGATAAGAACCTCTTTCATTTTCCCATCCAACAATTAGGGACTCTATATTCCTTCTAAATTTTGCTATCTGCTCAGTACTTTCTTAAACTCATGACTTTCTTAAAAGTTTCATGAGCTTACTTGTATCCAAACACAAGTGAAAGAAACCAGAATATACCTTCAACATTTTGCTTAGAGTTCTACACAAGTACAAAAGTTCACTGAAGTATATTTTCTATCTTCCCAGTTATTATAATAGACAACGTTACTAATTTCACACACTACGTAGTGTGAGTTGCCATTTATCCACTCCTCTAATTGATTCCTCATCACTGACTTGCTGGTCCCAAAACTCACGTCACAAATTTCAAATACTTAATATGGCAGCTGCCCATTTTTAGGTGCTGATTTTTGTATCAGTTAGCTACTGGCTCAAAAAAACTACAATAATGAACTATCCAGAAATTCAGCAGCTTAAAACAACAATACTCTATTTTCTGGAAAAGCAGCTTTGCTGTGGATCAACTGATCCAGCCTGGGATCAGCAGAAATGGTTCAGACTGCTCCATATGTCCGTCTTCTTCCTCCTGGGACCAGCAGGCTATCCCAGGCATGTCATTCTCATGGAAATATCAGAGGCACAAGAAGGTAAGCCCAATCACACAGAAATTTTTAAAGATTTTTTGCCACCTCACACCTCCTAGTATCACATCAGGCAAAGCAAGACACAGAGTCAAACTCAAGTCAAAGGGCAGGGAAATATATTCCACTTTAATGGTAGGAACTGCAAAAATCACACAGTAAAGAGTGTAGATACACGCTGGGTGAAGAATCAGGACCATGCATGCAATCTAACATAGTAACTTTAGCAAGAGAAATGAGTTGAGTAATAATGAGCACACCCGGATTGCAAGACAATGAGAAGTAAATGGGAGGGAATTAGAGACGATGAATGTAGACGGCATACTTCATAGAACCATGGATTACCAGGGTTAGAAGGAAACATGGGCCAGTTAGTAAAACCTCCATTTTGAGGCTTAATTTCCTTCTACGAGAGCTTCAGAAAGTAATCTTTGTGTCAGTTCTTGGATGCCTGGATTGACAATAAACTTACCACCATTCCTGCTTACTACACCTTATATTCTGAGAAATCTACATTCCTCATATCTCTTTCGAAATTCTCCATGAAATAAGTGTGACATGTGTCAGTTACTACTTGGTATTAGTTCTGCTCTTCATGTCAGTGCAGAATAAGACCATTCCTTCATTTGTAAGACAGCACTCTCAATGCTTGAAATCAACCATAATAGCCCGTACTTGCCAAAATGCCTCACTTTCAGCCTAACTTTACCTAGTTCTGTTCGCTGTTTCTCACACAACATAATATTGAGTGTACTTACCTTTTTTATTTGAGCTTTGGGGCACTGCCAAATTTATAATGACACAGCTAATTATCTAGTTTGATAAAAGAATTTGTTTCGCCAATAGGAACATGCTACAATTTTGATAGGTGCACAACAGCAAGATGATCAGTTCATGAGGAACTTGATGAAGGTTGGTTAAATTTGGTTTTGATGGTGAAATTTGGGTGTTGCATAAATGGACAACTGTGTCTAAAGGATTATTCCATGAATCTTCTTTGGAAGGAAATACTCCTAGAACACAGGTAATTATTTTAACCTTACCAGTGACCTCAATAAAATCATGAAAATTATGTTCATGCAATCAGTGGATGACATTAACTTGAGTACGGCTGCCTGTAACACAAGAAAACAGAAAGATAATTCAAATGAACATTTGATTAATTAGAGAAATAGTCCATCAGAGAGAGGATGAAATACACTAGGGATCATTGTTAGATTTATGCTGAAGGGCTTGAAGCCATCAGAGGAAGAAAAGTCAGAAAGTCTGGTTAGGCATAAGTACAGCATAAAGGATGGGGGTAGCAAAGTGGTAACAAGCTGAGAGAGAACCAGTGCTATCTGGTTGCTTCTTCATTATTATTAATAATTAATTGATTATAATGGATAATTAATGATAATAAGCAATAATATTGATGAAATAAATACAGGAAAGGAACTGCAAATAATAAAGCTGACTTGTAGACCAGGAGAGATTAGAGATGAAGTTGGCAGACAATACCATTACATTGGCCTTTTTATTTAATGTTGAAACTTGCTTTCATTTATATTATGGCTGCCTATGAAGCTGGACAAGGAAGGTTTTAGGAAAACTGAGCTCTACTGTCCATTTTTTCATAAATTATCTAAATATGCCAATTTATATTCAAAGAGTATAGGATAGATTCATAGAGGAGAAAGAGATACGAACCAGATCCATATTTTTTAATATTATGAAAAGAAAAAAAAAATCACTCGACTGCTTACCAAAAGCCGAGCTCTTTTCAGATTCCCATTAGTGTCTGCATGGGATTCAGCCAGTGGAATATTTAATATTAATTTTATTTCTTAAGAGGGCTCTGAATTTTTTCATAAGGAAATAGTACAAGTGTGAATATGCTGGCTACATTTGACTTTTTTCCTGCAAGAAGGTATCTAATGCCAGTAAATGGCTGATATGAGCTGCCTTCATTTCTGAGAAACAGGAGAGATTCCCTAGCCCAGTGCCTTCATATTCTGGATGTTGCTTCATCTAATGTCAAAGTCAACTGGGACCTTATTATTAACGCTCATCACGTTTTGGTTTCATTTATTTATGCTAATTTATTCCATGGACTGTTGTTCGTCATCTTTTCAAAATAGCTTATTTCTGGTGGACTGATGAGGGTGGAAAAGCAAAGGGAGAAAAAGCCAATTATCACATACGTCTCAGGGCACAGGAAGTGGTGGTGAAGGATGGCCACTACCTTGAGGTACAGCATGGTGAACCCTTGGCATGAGCATACTTAACTATTTCATGAGTTTACTCTTCTCAAGCAACCCCAAAGAGCCCTGACAGGTAATCTGTGATAATTTTTCCAGAGATGTGAATTTAAATCATGGACTCTGTGAAACTGGTAAGAAAAAAAGCAAGTCACTTACTAGTAGGTCCACCAAGCCACTACCCAGTATATGCTCTAGAGTATATGTTCAATGGGGCAAAAGAATGCATGTATATGTATTTATAAACATGGGCTACTTAAAAGTATCAGGAGTTATTAATAGATTTACCTAATATTTATTAAGGACCGATGATGGGCTAAATGGCTAGTGTTACTATCAAGTGCAAAACTGATATGATCTCAGGCATTCCACTGTTAATAATAGCTGATATCTACTGAATGCTTAGCATATGCCAGGCACCACTCTAAATATTTTATTCACAATAATTCATTTTATCTTCATAGCAACTCACTGAGACAGGAGCCCATTATTTTCTCTATTTTTTTTTTTGCGGTACGCGGGCCTCTCACTGTTGTGGCCTCTCCCGCTGCGGAGCACAGGCTCCGGACGCGCAGGCTCAGCGGCCATGGCTCATGGGCCCAGCCGCTCCGCGGCATGTGGGATCTTCCCAGACCGGGACACGAACCCGTGCCCCCTGCATCGGCAGGCAGACTCTCAACCACTGCGCCACCAGGGAAGCCCTCTCTATTTTTAAGATGAGGAAATTGACGCCCAGAATGCATAATTTACCCAAAATTAGTCATCTAGGAAATGGTAAACCTAAGATTTGAATCAAGTTAGATTGGCCCAGAGAATGCCCTTGGTCACTTAAGATCCAAGGTCACTCTACTCCCCTGGACCCTAATTCAAAAACTGCAACCTTAGACACACATTTTTTTTTTTAAACTCTGACTTAATCACCAGGAAGTAAAATTCCAATACTATTATTATTGTCATCATTTTACTAAGTGAACTTTATGTATCAGACAATGTGCCAGACCTTAAAAATAACTGCTAATCCTTAAATTTTTAAAAGTGAATAGTTTTAATCTTATTTTATAGAATAAAAATCTGAAGCTTGGGGAGGCTGAATGACAAACTGATGGCCAATAACTTGACGTGGAGACAGAACAGGAATCTAGGTCTGTTTGTCTTACGCTCCTGTTCTGCTTATACCCAGTGACTCTTAAAAATAAAATAAACTTGCCCTTCGTAGGCTAAATTGAGGCAATGTCAGGGTGGGGTAGTGAGATAAAACTGAGCTGTTGAATTCTTTATAGAAAGCCTGATCTCTACTTGCCTGCAGTCATTGCTAGTATAGCGGGACCAAGAAGAGAAATGTCATAACTTTTGATGACAGAATACATCAGTCAGTAATTCAACCATAGGCAATGGAGATACAGCAGTGAAGAGAAGAAAAAACACAAAATCCCTGAGCCTTTGGAGCTTACATTCTAGTGGGAAGTCAAATAATAACATAAAATACATAATATGCTAGAAGATGGTAAATGCTACAGAGAAACATAATTCAAGGAAGTAATGTAGGGAATTCCATGGGTGCGGGGGAACGCTGTAATATAAGCAGGATGGACACAAAAGGCTTCATTGAGAAGGAGAGGAGCAAACCACTCAGCTAGAGAAAGAGTATTCCAGGCAGAGGAAACAGCAATTACAACTCTTCTGAGTGGAAGAATGCCTGGCCATGTTCAGGAGCAAAGCTAGCAAATCTGGAATAGAGGAAGGAAGGAGGATCTAGGAAAAGATAAAATCAAAGAGGTAATGTAGGTCAGGTACTGAGATGTACAAAACAGTGTGAAGACTTTGGCTTCATCTCTCTCACATGACGTCACTTCATTTTTAACAGAACATTGTCCCAGCTGCCTTGCTGAGCACAGACTGAACAGAAACAAGGATGGAAAAAGACTGTTGGAGAAACTAAGCAAGAGATGATGCTAAAATGGACTAAGAGAAAAAGCAGTGAAGTTGGTGAGAAGTCATCAGATTTGGGGAATATTTTGAAGGTTTATGTGCAAAGAGTTTGTTGACATACTGGATGTAGGGTCTTAGAGGAGTGGTGGCAAGGATCACTCCAAGCAGATGAAGTTATTGTTAACTGGACTGGAAGGACTGTGGAAACTAGGCTAAGAGTTTGGTTTTGGACCTGATAAAGTTGACATTTCTGTTGGACATCTGAGTGGATAAGCTGGGATTTGGATTTGTAAGTCTGGTGGTCAGGGAAGAGCTCTGGAGTATAGATTTAAATTTTGAAATCATCTTCATATAGATGGTATTTATCGATGCTACTAAAAAGTAGGTTCAGATATAAAAGAAAAGGAGCCTAAAGATTGATCCCAGAAAAGTCCACATTAAGAAGTAAGGTAGGGGGCTTCCCTGGTGGCGCAGTGGTTGAGAGTCCACCTGCCGATGCAGGGGACGTGGGTTCGTGCCCCGGTCCGGGAAGATCCCACATGCCGTGGAGCGGCTGGGCCCGTGAGCCATGGCCACTGAGCCTGCACGTCCGGAGCCTCTGCTCCACAATGGGAGAGGCCACAACAGTGAGAGGACCACATACCGCCAAAAAAAAAAAAAAGAAGGTAGATGCATAGAAAACACAAGATGGACAGGATAAAAACCAAGCAGGTAAACTGCTTTTAATGTATGAGTTAGTTTTTGCTTGTTCTGAGAGAAGAATACGTAAGGACATTATTTAAGAATGCTTAAGGGGAAAAATTGGAATCTACTGTTAGGGATATTATGTAATTCAAAAAAAAAAAATTAGAGCAACTAGGTCTCAGAAAAGATGGTGAACTAGATACCCCTAGAGCATCCACTAGGAGGTTTCCATGGCTTTCCTTCTAAAACTCTACCAGTTGTACAACTCAACTCCCAACTTTTATTCAGAGATCAAACTTCCAAGATTCTAATATATGATTGGCCCAGCTTCCCTCAAGTGTCTATCACTTTTCCAATCAACAAGAGCTAAGGCCATACTGTACAAGCATGGTTATCAGAAAAATGCTGTCAGTTCCCCAGAGAAGGGGAACTGTAACCGTGGTAAAAATTAATAGGAAAAGCACTGGAAAATATGAAAATATTGTGTATTGTTGACATCCAGGAATGTTGGTTTAGATATTTAAATTTATTAGAAAATTTTATATGGTTCTTATTATAATAAACTTTCCCACTACTGGTCCAAGGATAAACAATTCAGAGTTTTTTACTTAATGAGATTTCCCTTTAATGCCTGCTTCATGACAATTTTCATAATTCTGCAACGATAGTACAATGGAGTATTTTAGCACCTTGATACATTATTTTAATTAAGATGTATGGCTTCTTGGACCCCTATTTCACTTAGTTCTTTCATTAAATATATTAATTCCTTAGTTTGCTCAAAGACAAAGCATTCTTGATTAGTCAGACCTACTAAAAATAAATAGGCAGTGTGAAAAACTGGAAAATGCTAGTTTAGGAATCTAAAGCTTGAATTTTATCCCTGATTCTGCCACTAACCAGCCATTAGTGATCCTTCATAAAATAGTTAACATTTTATATCTTAGTTTTCTCTAAGACAATGGACAATTCTCTATGGACAATCTTGAATTTCAGAAACGGCAAACTTTCAACTTCATACCAACTCCAGGTGATTTTGTGTTGAGAAGAGCTCTGAGATCATATATAAGATCTGCTGGCAAGGTAAGATTAACCTGATGAGTTACCAAGGTCTACTGGGAATTAGACCTGACCTGCCAAATTTGCCAGGTCCTTACCTTGCAAGAACTAGATGGTTTATTCACTCAAAATGCATTTATTGAGTATGCGCCAATACCTGGCACTGACCGCATCATGCATGGATAAAGACAGATTAAATAAGGTATGGTCTCTTACCCCGGTGAAACTCGTTTTCTGGAAGGTATGATAAGAATCATAAGAGATTGTTTCTAGGGCTTCCCTGGTGGCTCAGTGGTTGAGAGTCCACCTGCCGATGCAGGCGACACGGGTTTGTGCCCTGGTCCGGGAAGATCCCACATGCCACGGAGCTGGGCCCGTGAGCCGTGGCCACTGAGCCTGCGCGTCCAGAGCCTGTGCTCCGCACCGGGAGAGGCCACAGCAGTGAGAGGCCCGTGTACCGCAAAAAAAAAAAGAAGAGATTGTTTCTAAAAGTATATTCGTGCTCTGGAACTGCATGAATTCCTGATTTCTCTGGAGGTAGAAAATATGGATATTACAGAGAAACTCTTCAATCCTTTACTTACTCTCAGTTTCCTATTTCCCATATAAGTATTTACGAGGAATAACTACACACAGACAAAACAGCCTCATGGCTGGGTGGTGGCTCTGTGGGCAGGAATGACAAGCAAAGTTACACTGCAAAGTGAATCAAGTGAAGACAGCACTGATGCCACTGCCTCATGGGGCAGGGCCTCAGCTCTCAGGGCCCACAGCACTGATGCAGGGCCCTAGACAGTAACCTGAAAATTGCTGCCTTTCGACATTGGCTCCCACCAAAACTGACATTCTAGAATGGACTTTGCACAATTCCTGTTAATGCACCACTAGTTTCTTATTCAAAGGTGGGCCTAAGTGTGGGTGTGTGGGGTCATAATAAAGTACCTGTGCATGAGCTGCGAGGTGGATGGTATCTTCAGTTTCCACAGTGGGCTTTCGTTACCTGGAGAATCCTAAAACTTCCCCAGCTCTTCCTCCTACCCAATCAATATTGACCTGTCTGGGTCTCTGCTCTCAGCTATATTTTTCTTGTCAGTTAAAGTGATATTGTTTATACATCAATTTCCTGTGAAATGAATTAGCATGATTCAAGACATCCAAATCTAATCATTTCTTTGATACCAAAAAACCCCCAAACAACAACAAAAAAACCCCTGAGTTTAGAAGTATATAATACCCAAACTGTGACGTACAGCAACTGTATCAGGGAAAAATATTACCTTATAAGGTCTCTTGACAGCCATCCAGCTGGACTTCTAGTAATACCTCTGCATTAAAACATGCTGGAGAATGTTTTTCTCTTTTCAGACTTCGAAAATGGACAGGTATCAGTGCCCTTGAATGAAACCAGCTAGAGCCACTGACACCCTTCTTATGACACAAACTGGAAAGGGGGTAAAAGCTATAAAGGAAACACTTGATAGCTTTGCCTACTGGAAAAATTACCTGTAGGCCACGAGTAGAACTTTGTTCCCTCCTAAAAGGCATAATATATGTTCCCCTAGGCAGCCTTTCTTCCATTTGTCTACTCCAAGGAGCCCAATATCTCTGTTTTCTCTGCCTTCTGTTTAGTCAGCAGGTAATTGTCAGAATAATATTCCTAAAGGAGTGCTTCAAGTGTACAAGTCTTCTACACTGAAACCCTCCGGTGGCCCTTCTTTTCCCCTAGAAATTAGGTTAAATCTCTCAGAAGGGTATGTAAGGCCTTTTACAATCTGGCCCCTGCGGTCCCCTCAACAATCCCTCCCATCACTTCCTCTCCGCATACTCTTCCTCCTGCAAGCCCTCACCTGGAACGCCCTCTCCACCCCTTCTGCTTAACACTCGATCATTCTAGCTCCCACATGAATGCTTCAAACACTCTCCTCATCCCCTCAGCTAGACTTACTTTCTTCCCCTTTCAAGTCTTCACAGACACATATACTTTTTTAAATTGCTATATTTTCCGTGTACAAAATGCAGAGTTTAGGTGTTCAGCTTCCTGAGTTTTGACTTAGGTAACCACCACCCCAACTGAGGCACAGATTGTTTTCACCACACCAGAAAATTCCTTTATGCCACTTTCCAGCAAGTCCCTCTGCCTCAGAGGCAGCCACTGTTATGACGCCTATCACAATAGTTTTGCCTATTGTAGAATTTCTTATAAATGGAGTTACACAGTATGTACTCTATTGTGCCTGGTTTCACTTGCTTATTAGCATAATGCTTTGAGACTTTTCTCTGTTACTGTTGAGTGTAACAATAGCTTGTTCCTTTTCATTGCTGAGTAGTATTCCACTATGTGAGTATACCACAATGCATTTGCTCTTGTTATAATTCTGATTTATTTATTTGTTCACTACCTCAATCCACCAAAAACTGAGGCATGCCATGTGTGATTTTTACCTTTCTAGTGAACAATTACAATGATCTTGGAATTGTCTTATGTCCCCTCTGCATTATGTTCTCTGTAAAAAAGAAGGAAATGAGAAGGAAGCCATTTATTTCATTCCTGCTATACTCTAGGTACCATGCTAAGGTCCCTCATTTGATCCTTACCACAGCCCTATGAGGTAAACATCACCCTACTGTACAAATGAAAAAACTGAGACTTGAGGCATTAAGGGTCCTGCCTGGGGTTATGCATTAGGTGGAGGAAGCAGGATTTTAACTTAGATACTCCTGGCTCCAAAGCACATATGTTTATTTCTGTGTCATGCTTTGAGTCTTGTAAAAATCTCATTACTATGGCTAGCATATAATTATCCCTTGAATTGGAGATACAGTCTACTTTTTGTAAATGTCCTTAAGAAGATCCAGTAAGATGCATTATATTAGGCAGATAATAAATAAAATGAAAATACACGGCAAACACATGTGATAAAGAATCTTCACTAGCCAGCACTACCCAGATGGATGGCAGGCTACAAAGCAATGGCCATCAGCTTTCTCAGAAAAGCCATAGACACCTGTTCTTCTTCCAATGGTATCCATGGAAGCTGTTATTGACATTACTGTTATTATAGCTATTTCCCAGATTCCATCTACTGGACTTGCCATAATTTCAAACTCTTCTTCAGTGCCATATTTTCAAAATACTCCTATTTAATATAGTAGAAATAATATGGATTTAGTATCTGGACAGATCTATATACAAATTTCATTTGCATCCATTTACTACTTCTGTGAGCTTGGGTAAATCACTTAACCTCTCTAAGGCTAATTTCCTTATTTTTAAAATGAATACGTTTATTATCTCAATCTGCAAAACAGAGTTGATAGTAATGGAATCTCTTCATAGGGTTGTTTGAGAATGAAATTAAATCATATATGTAACAGACATAGCATATTGCCTGGCACACTGTGAATTATTAGTAATTGCTTTATATTTTTTTATAATGATAATAATTATTATCATTGTAAGTACAGTTGGGTTATGAGTGAGGGTGTGCTTGAGCCAACAGTTAAAATGATAACTGGGAAAGCATCTGTTTGGTCTTCCCTAAAAGATGTGATTTTATGTTTCTTCCCCAGGAGTTAATCTTTCATGCCAGAAATGCACAGGGCAAATGAATTACCTATCCTAATAACAAGGAAAATGGTTGTTTTCCACAGGGAGATGAGTTGACCCTCCACTGAAAAAACCACAGTGGCTGGACAGCACCACAATTGGAGAAACAAAGAGTAATGTGCTACCTGGTATTAAGTGTGGAAAACAAGGGCACTACCAGACGTAAGCACTGAGTAAACATACACAAGGTCTCAGAGTGTTTATAATTACCAAGAACCTCCAGGAAACTCACAAAATGAGTCATGAACATTATAAACAGAAGCCATGAACATAGAGGGAACACACCTCAACATAATAAAAGCTATATATGACAAATTCACAGTTAACGTCACCCTCAACGGTGAAAAGCTGAAAGAATTTCCTCTAAAATCTGGAATAAGACAAGATGCCCATTTTAACCAATTTTATTCAACATAGTATTGGAAGTCCTAGCCACAACAAACAGACAAGAAAAAGAAATAAAAGGAATCCAAATTGAAAGGAAGAAGTAAAACTGCTACTCTTTGTAGATGGCATGCTACTATACATACAAAATCCTAAACACACCACCAGAAAACTACGAGAGCTCATCAATAAATTTGGTAAAGTTGCAGGATACAAATTTATACAGAAATCTGTTGCATTTCTATACACTAACAACTAACCATCAAAAGAGAAATTAAGAAAACAATCCCATTTACCATTGTATCAAAAAGAATAAAATACCTAGGAATAAACCTACCCAAGGAGGTAAAAGACTTGTACTTGGAAACCTATAAGACATTGATAAAAGAAATTGAAGATAATACAAACAGATGTGAAGACATACTGTGTCCATGGATTGGAAGAATTAATATTGTTAAACTTACCATACTACCCAAGGCAATCTACAGACTTAATGCACTCCCTACCAAAACACCAATGGCATTTGTTACAGAACTAGAACAAATAATTCTGAATTTTGTATGGAAACACAAAAGACCCAGAATAGCCAGAATAATCTTAAGAAAGAACAGAGCTAGAAGAATTATGCTCCCTGACTTCAGACTATACTACAAGCTACAGGAAGCAAAATCGTGTGGTACTGGCACAAAAACAAACACATAGATCAATGGAACAGAATAGATAGCCCAGAAATAAACACACACACTTTTGGTCAGCTAATCTATGACAAAGGAGACAAGAATATACAATGGAGAAAAGACAGTCTCTTCAATAAGTGATGCTGGTAAAACTGGACAGCTACATGTAAAAGAATGAAATTAGAACATTTTCTCATACCATATACAAAAATAAGCTCAAACTGGATTAAAGACCTAAGTGTAAGGCCAGAAACCATAAATCCCCTACGAGAAAACATAGGCAGAACACTCTGACGCAAATCATACCAATAATGTTTTTAATCCATCTCCTAAAGCAAAGGAAATAAAAGCAAAAGTAAACAAATGGGACCTAATTATACTTAAAAGTTTTTGCACAGCAAAGGAAACCATCAACAAAACAAAAAGACAACCTACGGAATGGGAGAAAATATTTACAAATGATATGACTGATAAGGGGTTAATTTCCAACCTACATAAACACCTCATACAACTCAACATCAGAAAAACAAACAACCAGATTAAAAAATGGGCAGAAGACCTGAAGAGACATTTTTCCAAAGAAGAAAATGGTGGGCCATACAGATGGCCAACAGGCCCATGAAAAGATGCTCAACATCATTAATCATGATGTTGATTAATTAGGAAGCCACCTAAGTGTCCACCAACAGATGAATGGAGAAGGAAGGTGTGATATACACGTGAGCATACACACACACACACACACATACACACACACACACACACACACACACACTGGAATACTACTCAGCCATAAAAAAAGAAGGAAATTTTGCCATTCATGATAACACGGATGGCCTTGGAGAACATTATGCTAAGTGAAATAAGTCAGACAGAGAAAGACAAATACTGTACAATATGTGGAATCTAAAAAATAAAACAAACTAGTGAATATGACAAAAAAGAAAAAGACTCACAGATACAGAGAACAAACTAGTGGTTACCAATGGGGAGAGGAAAGGGGGGAGGGGCAAGATAGAGGTAGGGGATTAAGAGGGACAAACTATGATGTATAAAATAGTAAGCTAAAAGGATATATTGTACAGCACAGGGAATATAGCCAATATTTTACAATAACTATAAATGGAGTATCACCTTCAAAAATTGTGAATCACTATGTTGTACACCTGTAACTTACATAATATTGTACATCAACTATATCTCAATTAAAAAAAAAAAGAAATAGAAGCCATGGAAAAGAGAAGACTGCTATCTGGGGCCTCCGATTCCCTGGAACACCTGGGGCCTTCGATTCCCTGGAACATCAAGGTTAGACTACTTGCCCTGAAGCCTTGAGCAGATAGGGCCTGAACTCCACCTATCTGATATCCATGTGATTAACTATAAACAAGGACATGATTTAACAGTTAATAAAACCTGCAAATAGATAACAAATGTGGTAAAAACTGTTCCTCAACTGATTTCTTTAAAATCTAAATTCAAATGATGAATGTCATTTAAATACTGTTGAGCAGCAAATATCATTGAGCTGGCCCAGGTAATTGTTAAACAAACCTATAGTAAAGTTATCACTTGGAAATAAACTGTTTCAGAATAGATAATGCCATTTTAGGATACACTGCAAACACTTCAGTCATAGGAACTCTGAAGAGAATGTACCTGGACGTCACTTTCTACACAAATAAAACAAACAAACATAACAGTTCTTCTTTAACAATATGAATATGCAGACTCTCAAATGTAAAAACTATTTGAGTTTAAAACTAGGTGATAGAGGAGAGCATCTCCTCTCTCATTAACTAGCTCACTGACATTGAAGTGCTCTGGGGAACCCCAAGGCAAAAGCTACTACCTCAAGCCATGAGAATTAGTACCCCTCTGTGACTCTCTCAGAAACAGCAAATTTGGTGGAGTGAGGCCTAAGAAAGAAAGGGTCCTTGTCAGAAAAGCCTCCAAATTGGAGTGAAACAGGAAAGGTGCTTATTATAAAGACAATCTACAGCTATGTTAAAAGGGAGACTCTGAACCATGAAGTGCTAAGACTGTATGGGGGAGGGGGGGAAACAATTAAGTATCAAAATCTAATCTTAACAAAAGAAACAAACAATGATATCCAGATAGCGAGGGATGAGCTGGGCTGCAATGAGAATCAGGCCTAAGGCATGGAGGGACTAGCGTTTACATTTACTCATTTGCAAACTATTTTTGAGCTCTTA
The DNA here is from genome assembly GCF_005190385.1 of Monodon monoceros. Lineage (NCBI taxonomy): Eukaryota > Metazoa > Chordata > Mammalia > Artiodactyla > Monodontidae > Monodon > Monodon monoceros. The sequence continues at coordinate 78,549,924 of NW_021703784.1, read as the reverse complement.
TCATATGCAAGGGAGAAACTGGTGTACAAGACAAAGACCCTGTTTACATGAAACCTGCATTCTAATAGGTAAAAAGAGTCAATAAATGAGAAAATAAACACGATTATCCCAGATGAAGATAAACATTAGAAGTAAAATTAAAAGGATGATATGATTTATATTGACAGTGGGTAGGGGAGCATCAGAACAGGTGGTCAGGGAAAGCCTCAGGAGGCGATGTTTAAGTTGAGAAATGATGAACAAGTGAAAATCTGGAGAGTGGGTGCTCCAGGCAGAGAGAAAAGCAAGTACCAGGGCCATAAAGTGAGAATGAGATTCCATATTCAAGAAAAAGAAAACTATAATAATATGCCTGAAAAAGAGTAGAGAAAGGAAGCTTGAAAGGAAGTTCAGATTTTATTCTTATTGCGATGAGAATTCGTTGGACTATTTTAAGAAGGAAGTGGCTTAGTTTGCATGAAAATCTGTATGACTGCTTAGGTGGCAATAGATTTTAATGGGGCAAGTATGGAAACAGGAACACCCAGTAGGAGGGTCTTCCAGGATTCTAAGCAAGTAAAGTAATATCTTGGCCAGAAGTGGTAGAGATGCAAAGAAGTGGCCTGTTTGAGGCTATATTTTGGAAACACAGAACTTATTGACAAATTAGATGCAAGTGTGATAGAACAGAAAGAATCAATAAGATTCTTTTGATTGGGATTTGAATAACTAGATGTTACCATTTGCTAAATGGAGAAGACTGGAGGAGAAACAAGTTTAAGTAGAGAGGAAAATGAAGAGTTTGTTTTGGGCACCCCAGTGGGGATAACAAGTAAGTTATTGGACACACATATTTATAACTAAGTAGACAGGCCAGGACAGGAAATTTTTTAATTGGAAGTCAACAGCCCACAGGATGACATTTAAAACCACAAGGACAGATGAGATCACCTAGAAAAAAAAAAACAAAAAACAGTATAACTGAGGAAAAGTAGAAGAACCTAGTCAAACTAAGTCAAGAGGAAGACCAATAGTTAAAGGAGACTGCAAAGGAATCAGAGAACATGCCATGAGAAAGGTGCCTAGAAAACCAGGTAGTGGTGGGATTACAGTAATAAAATTTTAAAAAAACAAACAAAAAAAAACCTCAGTGTTAGTCTGTTTTTGAAGAAGATGGCATGATCATTGTCAAAACATGCTGAGATATCCTGCAAAGCAGCAGAAAAATGCCACTGGATTTGGAGATGGATCGGTGGCTTTTCAAAGATGACTTGGCAAGGGGTAAAGAGGTAGGGAATGAAGCCCAACCAGAGTGCCCCGAGGAGAGAACGGGACATGAGGAAGTGCAGATATGAACAACTATGATTCTGATGTTGAAGGAGGACAGAGAAATGGAGTAGGATCTAGAAGAAGATCTGTCAAAAGATCAATCCAAATTTTTTGGATTGCTTGCATGTTATCTGAGATGGAAGTTATAAATACTGTTAGTTTCTACCACTTCGTGATTACTGTATGCAAGGTGATCTTCTAAATGCATTCCCTGATTTTAATTACAAAACTTCACAAAACCCCTATGAGGGAAGTACTAATCCAATCCTCAGTTTATAGATGAGGGGAGTAAGACAGAGACAGACAGAGTAATGTGCTTCACCTAGTGAATGCTAGAGCCAGTGTTTAAACCAAGGCAGTGTGACTCCAGAGTCTGTAATTTTAATCTCTACTCTGAACTGTCCCTCGCTCTGCTAGTCTGCTTCTAATACATATATTGTTATGCTGATGAGAATCAACCAGTAAACAGAGAAAAATTGATGGTGCCAGAGAAAGAGAGTTACAGTGCAGAAACAAAGTCCTTAAGAAGGCAAGACTGAAGGAGATCAAGAGCAAAATGGTCCAGATGAGGAAGGGGCCTCTCCTGTTGCGGAGCACAGGCTCCGGACGCGCAGGCTCAGCGGCCATGGCTCACGGGCCCAGCTGCTCCGCGGCATGTGGGATCCTCCCGGACCGGGGCATGAACCCGTGTCCCCTGCATCGGCAGGTGGACTCTCAACCACTGCGCCACCAGAGAAGCCCGGTCCTGGTGTTTTGATACTAGAGGAGAAGTAGAAAATGTGGAGAATTCCAGAGAGCACACCCCAAGAAGCACAGTAGGAGAAGGTGGCACCCTTTTGAGATTGGTGATCCCGAATTTAAAGTTGGTCCACACAGTTGTATCTTTTTCTCCAGACCTATTTATCTGCTTGGGGACAGATGAAAAATTGTTGGGTTTATCTGGGTGAGGCTTAATCAGGCATGTAGGATGGAGGGATATAGGAATAAGTTAGGCTTGTCACAAGGTAAGTTCTCTTCATTATCAGAAGAGGTGAGAGCTATTTAACTTTAAGGAAAATGTCACTCGCCTGGGATGACTTAAATGTGATCCAGGTACAAACTGAAAGAATAAATTAGACAAACTCTTAAATTATCTTCCTTTCTGATGATGTTTATGTTTGCACTTTAATCCTTTTTTCACGTACACAAGTTTAAGGAAACAGGAGAAAACATTATGTTTGAAGATGATTTAATTGTGAATTTGGACTCACATTTAGAGAGTAGAGTTAAGTCAGAAAATAATATCAAGAAAGCCTCTTCCTTTCCTCCCACATTATGGTGGGTGATAGAATATGCACCATATCACACCCTCCTCATGAGGGTATCAATCACCTTGGAAATCAATGCTGAGGCTCCTGGTTATAGACCCCATCACCTAATGTGATTTCTGCCCACTCTACCACCCCCATCCCTCTAACTGGAAAGTTCACGCAACACATTGTGACTGTGTCGCCTATTAATAAGAGGAAAACCATGCTGTACTGCCCTCTTTATTTTCTGGAAATTACACAGCTAAAAGCAATAGCTTCAGAGTCTAACAAAAGACTGTTTCATCTGACTCTGCGAAAGTTTTGCACTCAGGAAAAAAAGAATTACTGTAATGACAAATTTAACAGCCTGGGCTATTAGTGGCTAAGTTTAGACTAAGTCTTTACCCAAGTTACTATATTTAGACCCGAAAATGAAAATACTATTTTAAGATGGAATGGAAATGCTCACCATGCTTCTCACATGGGAAAGAAACCGTTGCTGAAAAGAGTTTGAATTGGTTATGAATACAATGCAATTATTCTATTGAAAACATTGGCTGGGACAGTATTTTTCTAAAGATAGAAACCAAACAGGCTGAAACGACTTCAGTGAGATTCCTCCTCGCTGCCTCCTCGCTGCACACAGACTTCAACTACCCCTAACACGCACGCAACCAAATGGAAGAAATTTAATATTCTTTTTTTTTTTTTCCTGTACGCGGGCCTCTCACTGTTGTGGCCTCTCCCATTGCGGAGCATAGGCTCCGGACGCACAGGCTCAGCGGCCATGGCTCACGGGCCCAGCCGCTCCACGTCATGTGGGATCCTCCCGGACCGGGGCACGAACCCGCGTCCCCTGCATCGGCAGGTGGACTCCCAACCACTGCGCCACCAGGGAAGCCCAGAAATTTAATATTCTTTATCACTCAGTCAATGACAAGTATTTACCACTGAGCACCTTCTCACTGCTCAGAGAGGGGAAATGTACTGAGTTAGGAATTGGGACTACTCCAGCTACTGTCACATTTGTGACCTTGAGGAAGCCACTTCCTTCTCTTTGAACCTGTTTTCTTCCCTGTAAACTAAAGCCCCTACATATCTAAAATTCTATCATACTCCCATTCAAATAAAATAGCCACCTCTGATATTCTTGTCTGTGACTTTAAAAGCAATACTCTCTTTGTGGAATGAGCAAAGGGTCTATTCAGCCAAAAAGGGGTAGAAGTCAGGCAGGCACAGGACCAATAATTTGGTGTGTTTGCTTTGGGCCGGACATAATCCAAGGCACTTTACAAACCTTAGGTCTCCTTTCATCCTCTCCAAAAACCCATGAGATTGTACTATCAGATGGACCAAAAGGTCAGATTGCCAGAGCACTAAACATGGGATCTACTAGAGCATTCAAACCCTGGGCAGGGTCACATTGATTTTATGATTCAAAGCTTCCCCAAATGTTCTTTGTCACATATACCAAACGTACCCCTACTTATGGAGTAAATTAAGCCATGAGAACTTCACATGAGAAATTCATTCCTTTCTGTTTTAGTCTTTCCAGATATCTCCTTTGGAAACAAGACATTTCAAAATTTTAAATGTAGCATATATTTAAGAGTCAGCCTGAGTTGGAATTCCAACTTTGTGATAATTCACTTAAGTAATCTGAGCCTTAGAGTCCTAACTGTAAAATGAAGAGAGCAACGCTGCCTTCCATTTCCGTGAGAATTTAATGAGCTCGTGTGTGTGAAGTATTTTCTTTGCTTCTCTACCTCTTTCCTTATGGACCAACATTAATTCTCTACCATGAATTCATTGCTAGTGCACAATATTTGAATATTGTGTGAGGACAAATTTCCAGTCCTTGAGAACATAAAAATGTGGGTTATAGAGAAAGCAGTCACGTAAGCAAGAGCACTAATTTGTTACCGGTTATGTGTAAGAAAGTAATGTTCACCCAGCCTCCTTAGAGTTCAGCTGATGCCTTGTCCTAACTTGCAGACCTTGCAGTTAGGTCGATTGTGGCCAATAGGCCAAAAACAGAAGCGACTTGGTCACTTCGGTCCAGGGCATTTGGAAGCTGGTGTGAATTTTCCATACTTTCTCTTTTCCTATCAAGGTAATGCTAGATACCAGCTGTAAATACGGCAGCATCATGAGATGGTAGAGCTTCTTTCAGCTCAGGTCCCTGAGTGATCCACTCTGTTGAGGAATGTCCCCCGCTAACTGCACCAGAAATGTGAGTGAATAAGAAATAAGCTTAGCTATGCCAAGTCACTGAGATTTAGGGCCCACCTGCCATAACTTACTCTATCCTGACTCTTACCCTGAAACTACTGTAGTAGTATTGTAATAGAAGTTTCTACAGGATACAGAGGGGGCCAGAGAGGAGGCAGTTCTGCTTGGATTGTCTAATGCTACCTGGAGTATCTGCCTGGGGGATGCTCTTGTTTCCGTTTTGAAAGATAAATTGTTATGTTCATCAGGGAGCCCTAGCAGGTTTGGGGGCTAGAGACTGTCATTCTAAGCAGAGGTAACAGCACAAGGAAAGGCATGAGCTGTGAATCTGCATGACACAGAGAATCACAAGTAGTTACTTCTGGCAGGTAGTTAAGTCTTCAGTGTGGTACTGTGGTAGCAGAGCCCCAGTGAGAAATTACATCTCACAGATGTATGCACGTCCATTCCCTGTGAGAGTAGAGGAGAAAGAGGGGAAAAAAAAACACTGGTAGAGATGGAATCCCAATGAAGATACTCTTCATCTACTTCATAATTTTGCCTCAGGTTGGACCTGCTTAAAAACAGGAAAGAGTTCAATTTCAACACTGGTATTTATTTTTGCTGATACCAATGTAAATTTGCAACACCCATTCAACCTCACTCCAAGTGGTTTTCAAGTTGAAGTGCCAATTACCCAAAATGGCTTCCTAGTATGAAATATCCATATTTCCACTTGGGGCTCCCTTATTCCATAAAACTCATTTAATGTATGAGCTTAATTACATGGAGATAGATTAAGGGCCTCAGAGGTGAAAGGCTAACGAGGGCATTAAATCCGGAACCACTTAACAGCTGCCCCATCACTTGGCAGAAATGTATTTTAAAATAGTGTTTGAAATATATTTAAACTGAAATAAATAAAACATATTTTCCTGTAAATGATGCCAAGTCCTGCCAATTAAACTCAGATCTATTTAAAAAAAAATCTTTAGCTCTCAACAAATGCTGGCTGCTTTTTCCCACTAAAAGCAATTCTGAGCATTCACGCTCGCACTTTTTCCCTGTATCATTATGCTGTGTTCCTCCTGTTAATATTTAAAGCCTCTGAAACTGTTTTTCCCATATGCTTTTCGAGTAGAATGCAAAACTTAAGTTTTCCATTTTTATGAAGATTTGTAAAAAATAATCTCACGTGCTGCTTATTAAGGGAAGATATTATTAATATCTACAGGCATGAAGTCTTCACTAAATAACAAGAAAAAAAAGACTTGGTAGAAAGTCATTTACCTTTATCATACGGCACTATTCACCATTAAACTTGATTAATAATAATGGTATAGCAATAATCATAATTTTCGAATGTGATACACTAGGTGCTTTTCTAAGCACTTTATATATAGTACTATTTTACTGTATACTCACAACTACTGTACAACTATTTTTCACATGGGGAGACTGAGTATCAGTGATTAAAGAAATTTGCCCAAAATTTCAGAGCTTTAAGTACCTGAGCTAGAATCTGTATCTACATCTGTCTAACATCAGTTGAAATCTCTATTCTATTCTGCCTTTAAATTTTATAGTTAATTTAGTTAACCACAAGACATATATATTTGTTTGGAAACAAATATTTGAAACCACAAAATATATATGTGTATTAGTTTAGCTGTTGCAGATTCAATAAAAAATGACTATTATTTGAATCATGGATCCCAGTTTACAGGGTGAAATTAAAAAGTAATAAAATCAGAATATCTTCCCTGACTAGGGAGACTGAGAGATTAATACAGGCGATTTTAAGGACAGTGAACACAGAGCAATGAAGGAGATGCATTTTGTCCATCCTGATAAAGTCAGCTGGAATTTAATGTGTTGGTACTCAGAAATAGCTGGGCATCTTTGGTGTATTGCTAGGACAGTCTTAACCAAAGTTAATTTTCATGAGATGCTTTCTACAAGGCCAGCCACAAAAATGCGGACTCAACCAGAAATCTACAGTTGTCAGAGGAGAGAAACAAATCTGACTACAACACAGTTGTTCCTTAGATTTAACTCTAACCATAGCCCCCTCTTTAGACTCACTCCTCTGTCCTGTTGAGAATGTGGGTGAGGGAAGGAGGGGAGGTGGGCTTTGTATAAAACATGAAAGTCTTATTTCACTTAAAATAAGTCCTGCCTCTTTTTTTTTTTTTTTTTTTTTTTTTTTAGGTACACGGGCCTCTCACTGTGTGGCCTCTCCCGTTGCGGAGCACAGGCTCTGGACGCGCAGGCTCAGCGGCCATGGCTCACGGGCCCAGCCGCTCCGCAGCATGTGGGATCCTCCCGGACCGGGGCACGAACCCGTGTCGCCTGCATCGGCAGGCGGACTCTCAACCACTGCGCCACCAGGGAAGCCCCCCCTGCCTCTTTTTAATCAACTCTCCACAGTAGTCCACAACTGTGACAAAGACACACTGTAACACTTTACTCTTGGAATGAAGACTACAGACCTTAACAAGGCACACTCTGGTCCTTATAGACTTATCCAGCATCAGGCTGCACATTCTCTTCCTTACTCTCTGTACTTTAGCCACGTTGGATTTCTTCAGATCCTGAGAATCACTATGCTTCAACCACCACAGCCTTTGGACAGTTCTTTCTGCTACAATAACCTACCCCTCATTCCCACTCTATCCATTCCACTTTACCTAGTTACTTTTCACTGATCCCTCCAATCATATAGTAGCCCTCCTTTTAGAATCCTTTCCATGATTGTAGTCTTGTACTTGCATGTGTCGTTATTGGAATTTATTTGAGTAAGGTCTGGCTCCTCTAAGAAAGTGGCTGTTTTTGCCCATTATTTCATACTCAACACCAAGTGACTTGCCTAGAATAAGTCAACATTCCACATGGATCTTGGGGCCCAAGGAGTGCTGCTTTAGCGCCTTCTAACAGGATATGTCAGAAGAGAATGAGAGACAGGACTTCCTCTTTCACAAGAGAAAATCATGCAGCCCAGTGATCACTTTTTGTATACCAACAGAGCATGAGTCTGGCAAGAGTTGGCCATGCCCTCCAGCCTCACACTGCAGAACTCTGCAGAAGCCATGGAGGTTCCTAGCAGTGTTCAACAAGTGTAGAGATACACAGTGATGAGGGCCCAGTCAGGAGACAAGTGGAATATCAGTAGTACCACAAGGTAACTAACCAAACTCATGACTGATATCTTCCCGAACATATTTGAAACACCTACTGAGAACTCCCAAAACATAACTCTCTAAAGTGCTGTATGATTTAGTTTTCCTGACTAGGTAGATTGAGGCTCATCTATATAAAGTTTCAAGAAGAAGCACATGTTAGTTTCCCCACTAATCCAAACTTAGGACATAGTCCTGTTAAAAGAAGAAAGTCAGTCATTGCTGACTCACGGCCAGAGATTAGAGTATAGGTGTTGGCTCTTTGCTCATCAATCACATTATTCATGAAAACTACATGATAATGTTGCTTTGGGATTTCTACATTTAGCATCTCTTGTTTTAATACTTCTTAATTACTCTTCTATATTTGTAAATAGGTTTCATAACTTACTGAGCGTCAATATTTAGAACAATGTATTGTTGCTGATCTGGTTTGTAGCCATAATCCTAAACCTTTCCATCTATTACTTGGACACCACATTAGTTAATGTAGCAATTTCATAAGATTCCAGAGATTTAAGACATCAGGCATATTATTCTAATTTGCCTCTTAGAGTAATATGGTATGCTTTCTCTCCATAATTTTTTTCGAACAACAATTTCGAACGCCCTTGGACGCAGTTTGCTATCAAAGGGGCCAGAGTGTGGTGCTGGACCACCAGGATCATCTTTGCTGAGCTACTGTAATGGGAAATCAAGTCTTTTCACCACTGTCAGGCCCCAAGCCTTCCATTCCTTTCTCTTTTTCCTTAAATTATTACCAACTCCTGTTGTTCATCTTTCAAAAGTGCTTTCATGGGCCCTTCACCTTGTGCTCATCTCTTCCCCCATGTCCTTAATCCCAGCAACATCTGCTGCTCCTGAAAATCTTGCTGGCTAATATACCCAGAAGGTTAATATAGTTCTAACATTCAAACACTTGGTGACTCAGGACCAATCAATTTACTTTCAGCTCTTGTTCCTTTAGTTTGAAAATGACAAATTAAAAATGCATCACATGTGAATTCCAGAGACAGGAACAACCTTCTGTTAGGTGCAAACAAATTTCCCTATAGTCTTATTTTCAGTGATGTTCCCAACCTTTCCTTCCTCCAGCCCACTCCCTTTATTCTCCAATTTTTGCCAAGGACTTTTGCATTTTCTTCTTATCCTTCTGAGTTCTCTAATTCATGCCCATGAAGCATCTCAGAAATCTATATTTTCTGTGTAACTCTCACTCGTGAATGCAATATTTGTAGGTTCCATACTAGGCATCCCCACCTGGATGTGCCACAGCAATTCAAGTCAGTACCTTTAAAGTTGAATCCATCGTTCCTTGCATCACAACCAGTTAGCTCCCTTCGCACATTAATTATTTTACTGAGCACCACAGCCTGGTTCTCCAAGACTCTTTTTTTCTACCCTCAATATCCAATCACTTGATTTTTACATTCTGCCATTTTGACATGTGTATCTTTTTCCTCCATTCTACCTGCACTTCTCTCCTCCCACTTACTATCTTCAGTGTTTCATCATCTTGCTCCAAAATGTTTACAGGATACTCAAAAGATTTCTCCCTATACCTGTACAAACCTTATTCAATCTATTCTTCTCAATGCATCTGGAAAAAAAGTTTTCTAAAATGGAAAATATAATTATGCCATTTTCTTGCTTAAAATCCTTTAATCCACCTATATCGTACTCAGGGAAAAAACTCAAACACATTAACATAGCAATCAATGTCCTTCCAAATCTGACCCTTTTCTACTTCTGGAGCTCATATCTTTCCAACCCCCTCCACCCAAGAAAGACTCCTACCATTCTAAACAACTTTCACTTTACTAAATGCACCATGTCTGAAAAACATTCACTCTTTCTTTGCCTTTGTAAATTCTGTTCAGTTCTTGAGACCTATCTCAGGTATTGCTCCTTCCAGAAAGATTTCTTTATTACCCCACACTTCCATCAGATTGCCTTATCCCTGTTTCTCTTCTACCACAGGACCAAGCATAAGTTATTATATTTTCTCACACACATTAGAATCATCTGTGCATGTGTCTGAATTTGAATTGCAGAACATCACCTATCATTGCAAATTCCATGGCTTAAATTGTCTTTAAGTACTTACCAATGATAGCGATAAGCATGTTAGTTTCTTAAATGTAATTTATGAATTATCTGCTATCATTGCTTATTAACCGGGAATGTCTCCTCTCTGTGTTGGCAGTCCAATGACCTTCTGCTTTTTTCGACCTCTGTGTTTCACCATGCTTGGTCATAAGGTGGGCTTTAGTGGGTTAATGGCTTCCTGACTTTATACAAAACAAGTATCTTCTTCCTCCAGAGAAAAACATGAATTTGAGATCTACTCTTTTGTGTCAACACAAAGTATCCTCCATGACTACTTCTGTTTGGCTACCTCCTATTCGTTATTCAGAGATGCTACTGTTATTGACACATGTAACTTCCACTAGAAAGAAGCCTTTTTGATATTTGTACGTCTTTTACTATGAGATGCCTCAAATTTTTCAAAGTACTACTGAATTTAAAAAAAATAATCAATGATATAATCAATTAATATAGGCACACTTAATGAATAATAACCAAATAAATGACTTTACCCTGACTTGATTTAATGCAGTTTTAAAATAATTCTCCTCAATTATCCAATACAAATTAACAGTGTAAAAATGGACTTTTATGCATTTTAATAGGTGTAGAAACATATGAGACCTTTAGGCATCCTTCAAATGATGCTACCTGAGAGCATCATTTTTACACCATAACGATAAAGCTCAATCTGTTTGGGGATCACTTTGGTTCAGATGAATTTCATCCGTGACAAAATCATCTTTTATTCTCCTTTCGGAATGCATTTATTAAAGATAAGAATATCAGAGTCAGGATACATAGTCTGTCTAACACATTTTTTGTTTAAAGGGAATTTTTTTTCCCTCAGTAACACTGTGATCCAATATGATCCTATGGTAAATGTTTAAAGTTGTACAGACTTTTATTTGTGCTTGAGAACAGCAAATTTTTAAACGTCAATTATGTCCATTTCCTGTGCTCTTAGGAAAAATTCTTATATACAGTGAGAGAATCTAAAAATGGTATTCTTTCATTGTCCAGAGTATTTGACCACCAAAAATCATTAAGAAAACCCAAAACAAAATAATTGTGATTTTTTTTTTTTTTTTTTTTTTTTTTTTTACGCGGGCCTCTCACTGTTGTGGCCTCTCCCGTTGCAGAGCACAGGCTCCGGACGCGCAGGCTCAGCGGCCATGGCTCACGGGCCCAGCCGCTCCGCGGCATGTGGGATCTTCCCGGACTGGGGCACGAACCCGCGTCCCCCGCATCGGCAGGTGGACTCTCAACCACTGCGCCACCAGGGAAGCCCAATAATTGTGATTTTTGAAACAGTATCTCAGTAACTTCTCTGTCAAAATTTTTTCTCCTTGTCTAAGCTATGAAGAAATCAATCTTCAGAAGGACACTAACATAATCAATTAATGAGCTAGTAATTTTCCAATCTCCTATTCTTTTTTCTGGTGACATTATACTGCCAATTGAGGACAAATTCCCTTCCAAAGAATGTAGGTCACCATAGATTTTTATATGAAAGGGAAGAGAAATCTTCTCTTTTATGCTCATAAAACAGAATACATACAGTTTTCTGTAATCTATTGTCAAGACAGTGAAAGTGGATGGAAATAAAAGAAAGCAGTAGCTTGAAGTATTAAGAGTGTGGGCTTTGGAGTCAAGAAAAATGGATTTGAATTAGGACTTTGTTACTAATTAATTTTAAAACCTTTGACAAGTTACTTAACTTTCCTGAATTTCATCTACGAAATGAAGATGATAGCACAGTAGCACATATACAAGCCTTAAAGTGTTTTCTGTCTTCAAGGATTTTTTGAAATGATGTACGTAGCGCACAAAGTATAGTGCCTGGTAGGTACCAAATGCTCATTAACTGATAGATGTCAATCTTCAAGGAGAGGATTCTTTCAGGCATCAGTTGTGTTGGAATGTTACTGTTATCTTATCCTTTCACCTACTATAACATTCCTTTCTAAATTATTACAGTTGCATCAGTAGTACAGCCAAGGGCATAAGCCATCTCTAAAGTGAATTTCTTTTTCCAAATAAGCCTGGAGCACACAAAACGACTAGAAATTTATAATTCCAAAGTCATTCTTTGTCCCCCTCCTCCAAGGAATTTAGGCAAGAGGAGGAAACTAACCCTGATTTATAGTATATTTGCTCAAAGAATGATATCTCAATTTTTGGGTCAGACATTAAGTGGAGTAGGTTATATAAATCTGAATTAAAAAGCACAGTTTATAAAGCCTCCAGTGATTTCCTGAGAAACCAGACAGCATAACTTCATTAAGGATGGAAATGAAGCTCCTCGATCCCGCTGCTTCAGAAAATGTACTTTAAGTGCACAAAATGGAAAAGCAAGAGAGAAATAAACATGCAGAGAAGAAAAAGAAGGGACAGAAAGAGAAAGAGGAAGAGAGAGAGAGAGAGAAGGTCTGCCGATCTCAACAGTGGCCTTTGTTCTACCCAGAAGAATTATGTCACTTCTGTAAAAAATCAAAGAAGCTCAGAGTCATCACACATAGAAAAATAGCTGAGTTTGGAACTGCCCTCTACTTTAAGCATTATCACACTTCTCAAACAGATGAGTGTTATCACCAGATGCCACTAATGGAAAGGCATTTTACAGACACATTAAATTCTACTTAAAATAATATAGCAATGCATCAATTCCAGATTCACTTACATTGAAGTATTTTAGGAGTTAGAAACCTACTTTAGATTTATAGGGGGAAAATGACCTAGCAAAAAACTAACCTTCAGTCTGTAGTATGTTAACTACCTATAAGCAATCCATGGTAACTTGTCATATACTAGTTATGTCCCACCCTTTAGCTGGAAAAACCAGCCATGTAAAGTGAGTAAAGTTGACAGTCATCTCATTGATGTGATGTTCAGTCACCAAAAATGTACCTTACTCCCATGAACCCTGTGATATGCCCCATCACAGCATCTAAAATTGGAGCATTTGAAGAGTTATTCTTTTTACCAAATATATATTATATGTCCTCAAAGTCTACCTATTACAACTCCAATATGTTACCTCCTAAGACTGTGACATTTGATATAACACCTTGCTGAAGTTAACTCATCTATTCATGTAAGTATTTATTCTTTGATATATACCAGGAACATTTTATATGACTGGGGATAGAATAATGAGAGAGTCATGGCCCCTGCCCTCAAGTAGAGGTGGTTCCATCCCAAGAAACTCAAATGATATTATTGAAAGAATGACTATTGTCAGGACAGGCACCTGAGAATATGATGAAAGAGAGAAGAAAAATATAACAGTAATAAAGAAGCAAGAATGGTTTGAGGACTTTTTAAACACATTTCTGTACGATTCTAATATGTCTAAATATCTGCCTACTGAAGACATACCCTTGATCTAGAAAGTGTTCAAGTACATAATCCACAGATTAATTTCTTACCAACACTATGAATGCCTGTTATCCTTGGCACTTTATTTACAGTAAAGTTATGACTTTATGTACGTTTACATGACTTTACTGTAAGTTTAAGTACTATTCCCATATTTAGTTATAATTTTAAAAATTAGGCATATTGAAAGTACAAATATTTTAATAGACCCCTATGTGCACATACCACTGAGAATATATGTTAACATGTCATCATATCTGCTTTCTCTCCCCCCACCACTATTTCAAGTATAGTTACAGCTAAAGATTCACCCTTTTATATCCATTTTTGCCTTCTTCTCTCCCTCCCCAAGAATAACCAATATTCTGATGTTATTTCAGTTATTTTACACATTCAACAAATATTTGATGAATGCCTACTATGTGCTAGACATTATTCTGGGTATTTGGAACACATCAGTAAACTAAAGAAATAGAGATTGTTGACCTTCCACAGCTCATTTAGAGGGGTGAGACAGATTATAATCAACAAATATAATTAATTAATATGTACATTTTATATTCAGTGAGTGACTAATGCTCTAGAAAAATGAAATAATGGAGCAGAATAAGGAAGATTCAGAGCCAGGGCCGGCAATTCGAAATTGAAAGGTGACACTAAAGTAAAAATCTGAAAGAGGTGAAAGAGTAGGAAGTGAGCTTAAGGGATATCTGGAGGAAGTACTTTCCAGGCAGAGGGAACAGGCAATAAAAAGACCCTGTGGAGGGTTCCAGGACAAGATGGCAACATAGGAGTCTCCTGAACTCACCTCCTCCCATGGACACATGGAATCTACATCTACACACACAGAAGTTTCCTCTGAAAGAAATCTAGAAACCAGCTGAGTGACTCCTACACATCAGGCAAACAAGAACACCCACATCAAAATAGGAAGGAAATGCTGAAATACACTCTAACCATAAACTCCACCCCAAAAATAGCATCGTACAATTAGGGGGAACTCTCAACTCATAGTTTCACCCTGAGGAGCAAAGAGTCTGGACCCCATGTCAAGCACTCCATCTTTTAAGATTCCCACCTGAGGATGGACCCCAGAGCACCCAGCTCTGAAAGCCAATGAGGCCTGAGTCCAGGAGACCCACAAGATTATTGCAAACAAAGACACAATTATTAAGGGGTTCATGAGGACTGGCTGTGGCTACCCCTCCCCAGGACTCAGTGCAGAGAAAACAGGCAAAAAAAACCCATATCTCCCAGGCTTTCCCTGAAAAAAGCCTATTTGCATACTTTAAAAGCTTCTGCTTGAGGGTCAGTCTTCTAATTTAATACGCATCTAGGAGCTAACTGCAAGCCCCAGAGAACAGGGAAGCCAGCAGACACAACCTCTGCCTTCTCACCTGAGCCTACTCTGAATCACAAACACCTCCCTGGGAAGGAGCTTATACATGTCTGGTGCTCCAGCTTTTCTGGCTGCTGCCCAAAGACAGGCCCCAAAGAACAGGTCAAAAGAGAAATCAAAAGAGAAATCCAAAAATACCTTGAAGCAAATGAAAATGGAAATACAACATACAAAACTTACAGGATGTAGCAAAAACAGTTCTAAGAGGGAAGTTTATAGTAATAAACACTTATGTTAAGAAGAAAGCAAACTCTCAAATAAACAATCTAACTTTACCCTACAAGGAACTAGAAAAAGAAGAACATACTAAAACCAAAGTTAGCAGAAGGAAGGAAATAGCAAAGATCAGAGTGGAAATAAATGAAATAGAGACAAAATAGAGACTAAATGATTTCAGTAAATTTACAGGATACAAAGTCAATATACGAAAATCAGTTGTATTTCTATATACTAACAACAAACTATCAGAAAGAGAAATTAAGAAAACAATTCTGTTTATAATTTCATCAAAAAGAATAAGGTACTTACAAATAAATTTAACCAAAAAGGTAAAAGATCTGTACACTAAAAACAATAAGACAATGATGACAAAAACTGAAGAAGACACAAATCAGTGGAAAGATATTCCATGCTTATGGGTTGGAAGAATTAATATTGTTAAAATGTCCATACCACCTCCAAACAATCTATAAATGTAATGAAATCTCTATCAAAAGTTCCATACTGTTTTTCACAGAAATAAACCATCCTAAAATTTACATGGAACCACAAAAGACCCTGAATAGCAAAAGCAGTCTTTAGATAGAAGAACAAAGCTGGAAACATTATACATTCTGATTTCAAACTATATTACAAAGCTATAATAATCAAAACAGTATGGTATTGGCATTAAAATAGACACATAGATCAATGAAACAGAATAGAGATCCCAGAAATAAACCTAGATATATATGGTCAATTAATACATGACAAAGCAGCCAAGTTATACAATGGGAAAAGGATAGTCTCTTTGATAAATGGTGTTGGGAAAACTGGACCAGCCACATGCAAAACTGGACTCCTATATTACGCCATACACAAAAATCAACTCCCAAATGGATTAAAGTCTTAAATTTAAGACCTAAAACCATAAAACTCTTAGAAGAAAACATGGAAGTAAGCTCCTTGACATTGGTCTTGGCAATGATTCTTTTGTACTTCGCATTAAAAGCAAAGGCAGCAGAAGCAAACGTAAACAAGTAGGACTACATCAAACTAAAAAGCTTCTGAACAACAAAGAAAACCATCAAAAAATAAAATAAAAAGGCAATCTAAAGAATGGGAGAAAATATTTGCAAATCATATATCTGATAAGGAGTTAATATTCAAAATAAATAAAGAACTCTCAGAACTCAACAGCAAAAACAAAAACAATTCCAATTTTAAAATGGAAAGAGGAACCAAATAGACAATTTTCCAAAGAAGAAATATAAATGGCCAACAGGTACATGAAAAGCTGCTGACATCACTAATCATCAGAGAAATGCAAATTAAAACCACAATGAGATACAGCTTCACCTCCACTAGGATAGCTATAATCAAAGAGTTGGGTAATGACGTGTTGGCAAGGACACGGAGAAATCAAAAAACTGCAGGTGGGAACATAAAATGGGGCAGCCACCTTGGAAAACAGTGTGGTACTTTCTCAAAAAATTAAACATAAAATTACCACTTTACCCAGAAATTCAAATTATAGATATATAACCAAGAGAAATGAAAATGTATGTCCATGCAAAAACTTGTACACACATGTCCACAGCAACGTTATTCAGAATAGCTAAAGGGTGGAAACAACCCAAATGTCCATCAAGTGATGTATGAATAAACAAAAGTGGTATATCCATACAAGAGAATATAATTCAACCATCAAAAAGAACTGATGTACTGATTATACTACAGCATGGATAAACTTTGAAAACATTATTCTAAGTGGAAGAAACCAGTTACAAAATATCACATATCATATGATTTCACTTAAATGAAATTGCCAGAATAGGAAAATATATAGATATGGAAAGTAGATTAGTAACTGCTTTAGGCCGAAAGTGTGGGAAAAGGAATTCGGGATGACAGCTAAAGGTTGTGAAGTACCTTTCAGAGGTGATGAAACTGTTCTAAAAATTGACTGTTATGATAGTTGCACAACTCTATTGCTATACTGAAACCCATTAAATTATGTGCTTTAAATGGGTGAATTGTGTAGTATGTGAGTTATATCTCAATAAAGCTATTATGCAAAAAAGCAACACATACATGTTATTCCTTTATTTTCAAACATTTATATGTTTTCTGTTATCTTTTTATTAATGATATCTAGCTGAATTGATCTAATTGTTATTTCTTGTCCTCAGTTACATTTAGATTTTCACCTTATCACCTTTATCTTTTTGTTCTACAGATTACACAAAATGTTTTTATTTATTTATTTGTTTTCTTGTTCTGATTATACCTTCTTTTTTTCTATATCTCAATAGATGCAGAAAAAGCTTTTCATAAAATTGAACATCCATTTATGATAAAAACTCTTCAGAAAGTGGGCATAGAAGGAACATACCTCAACATAATAAAGGCCATGTATGACAAACCCACAGCTAACATCATACTCAATGGTGAAAAGCTGAAAGCATTTCCTCTAAGACCAGGAACAAGAGAAGGATGCCCACTCTAGCCACTTTAATTCAACACAGCATTGGAAGTTCTAGCCACAACAACCAGACAAGAAAAAGAAACAAAAGGAATCCAAATTGAAAAAGAAGAAATAAAACTCACTGTTTGCAGATCACAGGAAACTATACATAGAAAATCCTAAAGATGCTACCAGAAAACTACTAGAGCTCATCAATGAATTCATTACAGTTGCTGTATACAAAATTAATACACAGAAATCTGTTGCATTCTGCACGCTAACAATGAAATATCAGAAAGAGAAATTAAGGAAACAATCCTAGTTACCATCATATCAAAACGAATAAAACACCTAGGAATAAACCTACCTAAGGGGGTAAAAGACCTACAGTCTGAAAACTATAAGATGCTGATGAGAGAAACTGAAGGTGACACAAACAGATGGAAAGATACACCGTGTTCTTGGATTGGAGGAATCAGTATTGTTAAAATGAGCTTACCACCCAAGGCAATCTACAGATTCAATGCAATCCCTATCAAATTACCAATGGCATTTTTCACGGAACTAGGACAAAAAATTTTTAAATTTGCATGGAAACACAAGAAACCCTGGATAGCCAAAACAAACTTGAGAAAGAAGAATGGAGCTGGAGGAATCATGCTCTCTGACTTCAGACTATACTACAAAGCTACAGTGATCAAACAGTATGACACTGGCACAAAAACAGACATACAGATCAATGGAACAGGATAGAAAGCCCAGAAATAAACACATGCACTTATGGTCAATTAATCTATGACAACAAATATACAATGGAGGCAGGAATATACAATGGAGAAGACAGTATCTTCAAGAAGTGATGCTGGGAAAACTGGACTGCTACATGTAAAAGAATGAAATTAGAATGTTTTCTAACACCATATATAAAAATAAACTCAAGGGCTTCCCTGGTGGCGCAGTGGTTGAGAGTCCGCCTGCTGATGCAGGGGGCACGGGTTCGTGGCCCGGTCTGGGAAGATCCCACATGCCGCGGAGCAGCTGTGCCCATGAGCCATGGCTGCTGAGCCTGCACGTCCGGAGCCTGTGCTCCACAACGGGAGAGGCCACAACACTGAGAGGCCCGTGTACCGCAAAAATAAATAAATAAATAAACAAACAAACTCAAAATGTAAGGCTGGATACTATAAAACTCCTAGAGGAAAACATAGGCAGAACACTCTTTGATGTAAATCACAGCAATATTTTTTTTGACCCACCTCCTAGAGTAATTGACATAAAAAATATAAACAAATGGGACCTAATTAAACTTAAAAGCTTTTGCACAGCAAAGAAAATCATAAGTAAAATGAAAAGACAACCAATGAACTGGAAGAAAATATTTGCATATGATGTGACCGACAACGGATTAATTTCCAAAATGGGCAGAAGACCTAAGTAGATATTTCTCCAAAGAGGACATACAGAAGGCCAACAGGCACATGAAAAGATGCTCGATATCACTAATTATTAGAGAAATTGAAAACAAAATTACAATGAGGTATCACCTCACACCAGTCAGAATGGCCATCATTAAAAAGTCTACAAATAATAAATGCTGGAGAGTGTGGAGAAAAAGGAGCCCTCCTACACTGATGGGAATGTAAATTAGTATAGTCACTACAGAAAACAGTATGGAGTTTCCTTAAAAAACTAAAAACAGAGTTACTATATGATCCCGCAATCCTACTCCTGGGCATATATCCAGAGAAAACTCTAATTTGAAAAGATACATGCACCCCAATGTTCATAGCAGCACTATTTACAATAGTCAAGACATGGAAGCAACCTAAATGTCTACCAACAGATGAATGGATAAATAAGATGTGGTATTCATGTATGTGTGTGTGTATGTGTAGATATATATATATATATATTCCACACAAAATGGAATACCACTCAGCCATAAAAAAGAATGAAATAATGCTTTTTGCAGCAACATGGATGGATTTAGAGATTATCACACTAAGTGAAGTAAATCTGAGAAAGACAAATATCATATGGTATATGGTATCACCTATATGTGGAATCTAAAAAATCAATACAAATGAACTTATTTACAAAACAAAAACAGACCCACAGACATAGAAAACAAACTTATGGTTACCAAAGGGGATAGCAAGGGGTGGAGGGAAGGGAGGAGATAAAGGAGGAGTTTGGGATTAACATATACACACTACTATACGTAAAATAGATAAACAACAAGGTCTTACTGTACAGCACAAGGAACTATATTCAATAACCTATAATGGAAAAGAATCTGAAAAAAGAATAGCCTTGTAATAACCTATAATGGAAAAGAATCTGAAAAACAATATATGTATATATATACATACATATATGTATATATGTATGTATAACTGAATCTCTTTGTTGTACAGCCAAAACTAACACATTATAAAATAACTCTACTTCAATTTAAAAAATGGCTTAAAATGAATAACTTCTTAATTGAAGGATTTATATCTTTCATAAAGGAAAATCTATAACCATTCTTTATTCAAATATCTATGCCCCATCCCCCATTCCCTTTTTTATAGTCTTTATTATGCATATGTTAAACATCTCATTCTGTTCTCTTTGCCTATATACTATTTTTCTGCTGTTTTTAATTTTTGAATTTCTTTTCTCACTTTCAGGTAATTTGCTTGGCATCATTCGTATTCATTAATTTTCTTTCCAGATATGCCTAATCTACTTAATCTGTTTAGTTTTTAATATCAGTAGCTATTTTTTTTCGTTTTTCAAAGTTCTATTTGCTACTTTTTCAAGTCCTTTTATGTTCTTTTATGTTTTTAATCATTTAAACATAATTATTTTATATTCTTTTTTAGAGTGTTATTCTAATTTTTATGGAGCTCCAATCTTCTATTTTGTTTTGGCTTCCTCCAAGTCTCACTCATGTTGAACTGCTGATCATACATTTTCAACTTTCCAACTGAGGGCTGATCTTCATTAGTGGTTGTTTTAATGTGTGAGATTCCCAATGGTCTACATTGTGAAAGTATCCTTCCAGAATGGTTTTTCATTGCCCAGGCCTATTTTTATGGTCATTCCTGAGCACAAAGGATTTCAAAACCTTTTAATATAAAGTATAAATTCAAATTTTAAACTTCTGTGAATACAGACTTAAGTCTTCAATTTTTCAGGTGACTCTTCCCCCACTCCAGTCAGGAACCAAGGCCTAGATATGGAAGCTTTCTTGCCAGTTCTCTGTGCTGTGGCAAATTATGGTCAATTTACCTTTTGATGAGGTTTCAGCCTATTCAGGCATCTTAGTTTTAATTCTTTACCTCATTCAGACCCAAGACTCCATTTCCTATTAAAATATTGGAAGTGAGATGCCCACAGCCTTGATAACCAGATTACTCCTACCTCCTACCCAGAAGAGACATTGTCTCTGCAGGCTGCCAACGCATTTAGTTAAAAGGTAGGGGGGAAAATCATTTAAACCACTCTCCTCCCACAGAAACTGTTTTCACGACCCAAATAATTGATTTTTCTCATTTCACTGAGCAGATGTTGATTGCGTTAACAAAAATATGTGGCTACTTGCAAATCTGGTCAAGATGACCAGAAGGCATCAATCAATACAATCTGAATCACTTTCTCTCCATATTTCAAAGTATGTCAGAGAAATTTCCAGTAGTCTCTCACTCCTCCTTCTGAGAAAATGAACCATACTTTTTAAAGGTATATATCTAACCAAAATATTACAATGATGCTAATCATCTTACTAACACTTGACAATAACTTCCTAATTATTTTCAAAACCAATCAAAATGATACTTCTGCTGAGAAACCAAGTTGTGCTAACCCTGACCATTTCATTGACATGCTTTTTCAACCTGAAATATAAGAAGATAACTTACTTTCTTTGCAGGCCATAAAAAAAAAAATTACCATTCTTGGTTTCACTTTCAACTTTCTATCAGCACAACCTCCTAAACTCCTTTGTGTGAGGTACTAAGAACAACAACAACAAAAGTACAGCAACTTTAAGCTGTATTTCTGCAAGTTCTTCTTTCTCTTTTACTTAGCCTTGATTAATATTTTAAAGGAGAAGGGAAAGAGAGGAGAAGGAAGAGGTTGGAGGGGAAGAAGTGGCCATTTGTTGAGTGTGTTCATAATAGGTCCTTAGTTATTTCTGTTTTACATGTACTGTCTTATATAATAATCACAGTTCAATGAGATTAAATTAATTATTATCATCTGCAATTTAGTGACAAAGAACTAGGGATGTTATGATAGAATATGAGGGTAAAAAGCACAGATTGTACTGAGACTGACTGAGTTTGAATTCTGGCTCTACCACTTAAAAACTTTGTGATTACTGGCAAATTACTTAACCTCTTTGTGTCTTAATCACCTTTTCTATTAAATAGGAATAATGGTAGTAGTTATTTCAAATGGTCATGATTAAGGATTAAACAATTTATTATACATAAAGAACTTAGAATAGCACGTGGTTTATAGTTAGTTCTCAATATGAGGTAGCTCCAAAAGCATGCAAATATTTAAAAACAATAACAGCTAGTAAGTGGCTAAATTTGTACTTGAACGCTGGAATACCTACTTCCAAAAGTAGAGCCCTTTAACACCCTTCAATTGAAACACAGGTATCACCAATTCTATAGTTTTAATGAATATTCATTGGTTTTTAATGTCAGAAAGGAACTTTAAAAGATAACTGTTGCCCAAAGTATGTAAGAAGAGGGAAGAAACCAAATGAGTCTGAGTGTCCTATTGTTTGAGCGTCCTGGTCCAAATGAATTATGTTCCATAGCAGTAAATTTGGAAATGAAACATTTCAAAGCCATGATTAGAGATTTATAAGAACAAAAAGATTGGAGTTAGGAAAATCTTTCCCTAGTTTTTAACAATAGTGAAGATTAAAAACTGCATTGTCAGTTAAGTCAACACTGACCCCGGGAAAACCCCCGGATAGCATCATCAAAAAACATGTAGGTTTCAATATGGATTCTATATAAAACACAAACATGGGGCTTCCCTGGTGGCGCAGTGGTTGAGAGTCCGCCTGCCGATGCAGGGGACACGGGTTTGTGCCCCAGTCCGGGTAGATCCCACATGCCGCGGAGCAGCTAGGCCTGTGAGCCATGGCCGCTGAGCCTGTGCATCCGGAGCCTGTGCTCCGCAATGGGAGAGGCCACAACAGTGAGAGGCCCGCGTACCGAAAAGAAAAAAAAAAAACAAAACACAAATATGAACATGAGCAAGTCCTTTAACAAACCTATACTTCATTTCTCAGAACTAAAAAAAAAAAAAAAAACCACAAATGAAGGAGTTATAGCAGAAGGGTCCAATGAATGCCAGCTCTTAGATTCCAAGATGTAATGCCTCAAGGCTTGCAAAGTTGCTAAGTGCTCTATTTGTCAAGAACAGAAAAAAGAAATACTGGTTCTATCGGTGTCAATAAATGTGTTAAACAACATTTAGTCTGATCCTTTGAATTTTAAAAATAAATACAGAGATAAGACTTCCAAATGAAATATAAATAGGCATGGAATTAACCGTAAATGTGATGGTCAAACTTTATCTAACACTTAAATTCAAATGCTGTCCGTTCAAAGGAGTCTAAAAGGGAAGTACCACTTTTAGTCCTTGCAACTGTTATTTGAGCATTCGTGGTTTAATTTGATACACCCTGATTTCACTGCATAGATCATTATAGTAAATGCAGCATATCACATGTGCTTATTAACTAGATGTTATCTGTTAGAAGATGACAACCTATACATTTTGAAACTATGAAATTAAGATTCACTGAAGACAAATTAGAGTAATTAATCACATTATCATGTGTCACTCAGATAGGCAAGAATAAGACAGCAATGAAAGGAAAGATGGAATCCAGTTACAAATTTGTAATTTAGGTGACAATCTGATACCGGCTGAGCAACATTCAGATTTCAAACATGACTCAGCGTCACTTTATTCCCTTAATTGAACAGTATTATCATAAAGTTTTAGTTAGCAGGCGAAGGTAGTTTTGAGGAAAATACACGGCTGCTAGCAGTTTGGTTGTCTTTACATCTAAAATACGTTAGCTCAGGGAACATAGTCATTTCTGCCCTTCATAAGCCTAGTAAAAATATCTAGTAAACTGCCAAATCTTAACTCATTTTTTCATCTTTTCTTCAGTGATTTTTGTTCAAGATTATTTTATTTTCACCCACCAAGCATGTGCCTAGGATGTTGCAACCAACTGATCACGGTGCTTTCTCAACAGAATAATCAGTACATAAATACTTCTGAACCCTTCACCTCCCTCATACATCATTAAGGCCACTACCAGATTGATACTAGAAAAAGCCATTTATCCCTCCTTTGATTTTATAACATCGTATAGAATGTGTAATTTGTTATCCATAGTGCAGTAATTTGAGTCTTTGTGGAGCTATCTACAAAGAATTTTCTTTATTGGAATTAAACTCTCTGAAACTGGCACTTTTTTATCTTAATTATCCTTACAAAGTCTACTGCAATGTATTGAGGATATTCAAAGAATACGTAATAAGTAAACATGGCATGATACATCTGCCCTGTTGCCAAAGAATTCCAATCATGGAATTAAGATTAGACCTATGGAACAATCAGAAGACAAAAATAGTAACTTAGAGCATCAATCTGTGGTATCGAGAATACATTTTGAGAGTTCAATAAAGGAAATCCTCATAATGATATATTATTTGACCCTCGATGGATTAGTAGGATGTGGGTGAAAAAAATAGGAAGATATAAGCAACAGAGAAATTAGCACACTGTGTTTCTCTTTATTGGTGCATTAAGTTTTTACTGGGGAGCAGTGAAAAGCATCATTTGATAAGGGCAAGTGAGTTTACTTTATGGAGGACCTTGATATTCAAAATTATTACATCATGAGAGAGGTATAAAAGTAACTGGCTAGTTCTCCATGACAGAGCCACTTTCAATTTCCCACTAAACTATATCTAAAGACAGTAAAAATAAAAGCAAGATCTCATAGCAAGACTACGGCTTACTCAACTCTCATCAAAATCTAGGAAAATTTCTGTAAATTACAAAAATGAAAAATTTTACTGAAAGGGCAATCAATAGTACACTAATCCTGCAAAAAGTAGGCAAGCATATCTTTTGTCTTTCTCTACCTTCTTCTTCAGTGGCTCAAAAAAACAATATGTGTATCCAGAAAAGTCACCATATCCCATCTGTCACAGTATATTACTTTTTACATTCAGATGGAGATTTCAAATACAAGAAAGGTACGGAAAGGTTTGTTTTTTGGAACATGACACCCTGGGAGGTGTGAAACCTACAAATAAAGGAGTATATAGGGAAATATAGAAAGAGAAGCACTAAGAAGTGTTACATACTTAGGATTCTAGTCTCTTTTTCATATGCACCACCTCTTTCAAAGTTCTAGAGAACCAAACTGTGAAGCAAGAAAAAAGCAGATGTGGGCTAGTACTGCACAAGAAGTTCCCATCCAACTTTATCTGTTGGAAAGAGAGTCACCCATCACCGGGATGGAAAGGTATACCAATAAAAATGTCTATACTTGGATGCCAGCCCAAATTTGATCTAGATAGATCTACCATTGTGAGACAAAAAGCCATGACCTTTTCAGACAACATCAGAAAGTCATGAAAATAGAAGATGTTGAGAATGAAATGCAACGGAATAAGATAAAAGGAGAGCTGGAATTGATAAGGAAAATAATGAGGAAATTAAAAGTCAAATAATTGAATTAATATATACAGAATTAGTAAAAGCAGGATATAAAAAATAAAATTGAATAAAATCCAACATCAAAATAATAAACAGAATGCCTAGATAAGAATAAAAGTCAGAATTTTTTTCAGATGCTTTTGAAATATTATATGAAAAAAAATGAAGCTACATAGCTCTATTTCAAAATGGAGTTTTGAAAGACATAAATGTGAAACTCAGTCAATTTGACTTAAATAAATGTAAAGACAAGAACAAGACTAAGACACTATCAAGGGAACAAGGACTAAGAAGATATACCCATTTACCCTTCCTGAAGAGAGACTGGAGATGGCCCAGAGAGTAATCAAAATTAAGTATTTGAAAATAGAAATTTTTGAATTGAAGAGAATGGAAGTGAGCAGTAAAAATAAATATCTGAGTTGATGCTGTTTTTAATTTAAATGAAATACCAAATTCAAATATGATAAAATTAAGATTGGAAGGGAACATCTGTAATTTGAAAAATCAATTACAATAATATGAGGATACAAACTAATGTTATATTTATAAAGATGAGATGTGGACAAAACAAAGTTTTATTAAACCCCTTGCTTTCTGTAGAGAAGAAAGAAAAGAGAACGTTACACTTGTGACTTTAATGATTAGGAAACAATTTGAAAGCTAAGGAAACCACTTATATAATTAAAACCATAAAATACGTTTTACAAAACACTGAAAGTATTAAAAAATATCTTTAATATATAATGTTAAAATATATATAGTTATTAATACTTTAGTACAAATGGTTTAAACTCCTCTCTTAAAAGAACAAGATTTTAATTAGGTCAAAAAATAAATAATCTTATGAGGCACAGCTAAACAATATCATACAGAAAGGTTAAAATAAAAGAATGAATAAATATGTTTTAGGCAAACATAAAGTAAAGCAGCAGTTGAGATATATACATTAAATAAGTAGAATCTAAGGCAAAAAGCAAACTGAAAATTTTTTACATGGATCAAATCTATTTTTAAACATAAGTTGATAAATTCATGGACTTTCATAAGGTTAAAAAAAAGCCCATAACATTGAAATATGTGTATCAAAAATAGCTTGAAATGAAAGGAGATAATAACTCAATATCTAAGAGAATTTAACAAAATTCTTTCATACATTACCAAAGAAAATATTTGAAAAGATAAATAAGGGCACAGGTAATTTAAATGATAAAATAACAATGTCAAATTAAAGCATATATATTGAATTTTGTACCAAGATGGCAGAATAGGAAGCCCCAGATCCTCCATTCCCTAAGGAGAAACCTACTTAACAGTAATACATGGACAAATACCTTTGTGAGATATTCATAAACCAGTTCATCTAAACCAGTGGAATCCAAAAAACCAAAACAAATGAACAAACATAACCAAACAGAAACAGAGTTATAGGTACAGAGAACAAACAAGTGTTTGCTAGAGGGGTAGGGGGAGGAAAGCAATAGGTGAGTAAGATTAAGAGGTACAAACTTCCAGCTGCAAAATAAATGAGTCACAGGTATGAAATGCACAGTGTGGGAATACAGTCAACAACTATATAATATCTTTGTATAGTGACATACGGTAACGAGACACTGTGGTTATCAGTTTGAAATGTACAGAAACATTGAATCACTATGTTGTGTAACAGGAACTAACATAGCATTGTAGATTAATTATACCTCACAAACAAACAGAAAAAGAGATCAGATTTGTGGTTACCAGGGTCAGGGGGTTGGGGGGGAAGGGGAATTGGAAGAAGGCAGTCAAAAGGTACAAACTTCTAATTAATAAGATAAGTATTAGGGATGTAACGTACAACACGATGAATTTATTAACACTGCTCTACGTTATATATGAAAGTTGTTACGACAGTAAATCCTAAGAGTTCTCATCACAAGAAAAAAGTTTTTTTCTATTTCTTTAATTTTATATATAAATATGAGATGATGTTCACTAAATTTATCGTGACAATCACTTCATGATATATGTAAATCAAATCATTATGCTCTATACCTTAAACTCATATAGTGCCGTATGCCGATTATATCTCAAAAACAGAAAGAAAATACAAAATGCACACACGCACACACACACACACACACACACACGACAGGATGTCAACAAGATGGCAGAATAGGAAGCCCCAAACCCTCTTTTACCTAAGGAGACATCTATTCAACAGCAATACATGAACAAATTCCCTTGGTGAGATATCCATAAACCAGTTAAGAGGGTCCCACCACTTAGTTGTGTGGAAAACTAGCTGTATCTAAGCTGGTAGGAAAATTCATGGCACTCACTCACCTAGTCCTCCCCTTGGCGCTCTGAGGCATAATCAGGAGAAAACTCCGAGTTCCTGGCTTCTCCCTGGGGAGGAAAAGAAAAGACTGAAATATTCATGCAACATGCAGACTTTTGGGGAAAGTACCCAAGGGTCTGATTTCTGTCTTGCCTGAATCTAAGCACTAACTGGAAAAGGTGTCAAGTTGCGAGCTACTGAGAACAAAGGCAACAATTTAGACTAGCACCTATTCACTTGCCATAGTCCCTCCCCCACAGCTCAGCACAGAAGCAGGAAAAAATCCTCAACTCCTGGCTTCTCCCTGAGGAGGGAGAGTTGGAACATGCAGCCAATGTTCTAGCTTTTTCCTGAGGGCTGCTCACGAGACTGGTTTCTGTTTTGCCTATCTCAAGGCCCTAATGGAACCCAGAATATTCTAGGTGCCTGGGTGCCACAGAGAAAAAAACAGAGCTGGGAGCCTCCCTGCTGTTCCTGAGGACCAGTGGTATAGCAGGCAGAGCTGACACAATTTGGAGGCCTCTCCCTGGGGGGAAAGTGAAGAGTAGAGCTGGCTCCCAATGTTCCTAACTTCAAAACATATAACAAAACTATTGGAAAAAAAAAAATATATATATATATATATATATGGCCCCGACATAAAAACAGATCTATAGATCATGGCACAGAATAGAGAGCCCAGAAATATGAACAGAGGACATGAGTCCGAAGTCACCAAGAACACCCTGCAGACTCTGTGCCCTGTGCCTTCCTGGTAAATTCCACACTCCACTCACCTGGACCAGGCCCTCAGCTCCTGCCGCGGGCGTCCCTGACGGTGTTCAAAGAAAAAAATAGTTCCTGATGGAGGAGACTGAGTGGAGGAGGCAACTTCCCCAGGCTGCTGCCAGATGGGCTGGTTCAGAAACAGAGAGTAATGCCCTGAAGCTGCCCTTAAAGGCAAATGTTTGAGGGACAGGCACAGTTGGTCTTCTGGCACGAATTTTAGATACCTTCAAGCTCCCAGCAAAAACTGCTTGACTGGGGTTTCCCTGGTGGCGCAGTGGTTGAGAGTCCGCCTGCAGGGGACACGGGTTTGTGCCCCGGTCCGGGAAGATCCCACATGCCGCGGAGCGGCTGGGCCCGTGAGCCATGGCCGCTGAGCCTGCGCGTCCGGAGCCTGTGCTCCGCAACGGGAGAGGCCACAACAGTGAGAGGCCCGCGTACAGCAAAAAAAAAAAAAAAAAAACTGCTTGCCTTGAGGATAGTGGAAAGGCTTGTCGAGTTGCTGTAGCCTTGACCTTGACAGACTTAGCATGGGAGCCCTAGGTGGCCGGGCCAGAAGCGCCCGCGCTACGCCAGGCCCTTTGGTTCCGTTCCTGAGGAGCTAGAGATTTGCCGCCCGCGCATGCGCAATTCATTCCCTCACTCTGGCTTCTGCAGCCCTGCCCGGGCTGGGTGTTCGAGACATACATTTTGCACAGATGGTCTGGCCTCTGGGGCCCGGAGCTACTGCCCTGTGGCTCTGATTGGGCGGCAGGGCGGGGCGGGAGGCAGCAGCACTCGGGACTGTGATAGGTAATGTGAGCTAAACTCCTTATACAGGAGTCTGGGAGGAGGTGGGGCCTTAGCACTCCTGCTCCCAGGTGTTTCTCATCCCAGGACTCCCCTGCCTGCCCATAGATTTTTTTAAAAAAGCAGCGAAATTTGGACAAGAGTGGAAACACTTCCCAATGGGGAAAGGATAGTCTCTTTAAAAAATTAGTGTTGGGAAAACTAAATATTTGCATGCAGAAAATGGAATTGGACCCTTCTCTTACACCATACACAGAAATACACTCAAAATGAATTAAAGACTTAAATGTAAGACCTGAAACCATAAAACTCTCAGAAGAAAACATAAGGAAAAAACTTTATAACATTGGTCTTAGAAATGAATTCTTGATTATGACACAAAAAACATGGGCAAGAAAAGCAAAAATAGACAAGTGGGACCACATCAAACTAAAAAGCTTCTACGTAGCAAAGGAAATAAGAGTAAAAAGTCAATTCACAGAATGAAAGAAAATAATTGCAAACCATATATTTTATAAGGGGTTAATTTCCAAAGTATATAAGGAACTCTTACACCTTATTAGCATAAATAAATAAATGGATTAAAATATGAGCAAATGACTTGAATTGACATTTCACCAAAGAAGACATAAGAATGGCAAACAAGTATATGAAAAGGTGCTCAACATCACTAATCATCAGGGAAACGTAAATCAAATCAATGAAATATCACCTCACAAATGTTAATAGGGCTATTATCAAAAAAAAAAAGAAGAAGGAAATAGTAAGTGTTGGTGATGATGTGGTAAAATTGGAACTCCTGTGCACTGTTAGTAGGAGTGAAAAATGATGCAGCCACTGTGGAAAATAGTGTGGAGTTTCCTCAAATTAAAAATAGGACTACCATATGACCCAGCCATCCCAATTTTGGGTATTTATCCAAACATATTGAAAACAGAATCTTGAAATGCTATTTGCACTCCTATGTTCATTGTAGTATTATTCACAACAGTAAAGAGGTAGAAACAACATAAATGTCCATCAACGGGTGGATAGATAAAGAGAATGTAATTTTCATTTATTCAGCCCTAAAAAAGAAGGAACTCCTGACACATGCTACAACATGGATGAACCCTGAAGACATGGTAAGTAAAACAGGCCAGTCACAGAAGGACAAATTCTACATGATTTCACTTGTATGAGATATCTAAAAGTAGTCACACTCATGAAATAAAAAAGTAGAAAGGTGGTCACCAGGGAATGTGAGGAGGGGGAAATGGGAGTTGCTGGTCAATAGATATAGAGTTTCAGTCATGCAAGAGGAAAAAGTTCTAGAGATCTACTGTAAAACAATTTGCATATAGTTAACAATGCTGTACTGTATACTTACAAATTTGAATTGACTTCATGTTATGTGTTTTTTACTACAATAAAATATACATATATGAATATATGTATCACATTTATTTTGGGGAAATTTACAAAATAAAATAGGTCTCAAATAAATTTTAACTGATCACCTAAATCACAAATTTTACAGAATAATTTATCTGGCCATGCCATTATAAAACCAAAAATTTTAAATAAAAGTCTAAAAAGGGAAAAGTATGCTATCCCGGATAAATACTGCTGTAAAAGCATAAAGAAAACACAATTAAAAACTAAGGTGTATTTAATAATGTAAAGGAAAATTATATATATTTTTTAAATCTTATATATGGGAAAAACTTCACTATTCAGCAAATTCCTACCCTTCAACCTCTCATATTACAGAAAGTTATGAGGACAATAAAGTCTAGTTAAGAAAATAAGGAGAACAGAAATTTGTTGAAAAAAAAGTTGTAAAAACAATAATTTAAAGGTTTTATCTTAAATACTATAAAAATATGTAAATCAAACATATCTAATAACAGTACAAAATAAAAATTTAAATAGCCAAGATATAACAACAGATGTGGGATTTTTCTTAATTTACAAAGGATTACTGTAAACCACACTTGTCCTCTCATCTTCAGAGCCTGTATAGTATATCATGGAGGAGTTATGAGCAGCCAGGCTGAGAGGCCAGTAGAAGAAACCTAGATGTAAGAAGATCCTTTGGGAATTCCCAGAAATATTCAGGAAGGACTTGGAAGGATCACAGTTGTGAATAAATTGCAACATGGAGCCAAGGTGATTTGAGAAATGGTTCTTTGGTGGCTTTGTTCATAAACATTGATTGATTTGGTTGATAACACTGAAATTAATTTGAGCATGGGGGCATATCTCATTCAAGATGAAATTCTGAAAATAAAATGCAATTTTTTCTAATATAAAGGATATTTCAATATAATTGTCTCTATAATTTTCCATCACCATATCTCTAAGACATCCATTTTAAAATTTATATATAGAAAGTACCTGAAACCAGTTTTGACTAACATTAATATTGGTATTTTCTGGATCATTGAATTCTGTGTGAATTTTGGCATATTTCTATACACTATTTTTTTCACTGTGTAAAATTTTTATAATTACAATGTATCATTTTTATGAAAACCATAGTTTTTATTGTACAAATGCTGATATTTGGAACACAGGCATTTGTCTTCTCTCCCTCTCAAGACTCCATTGTAATGAGAGTGTACAATTCTGAAAAGTAATACATTCATAACACAGAAGAAATCACGTCAGAGACATCAACAGGGCAAGGTCTATAGCATAAGAGAATGCAATAAATTACTGGAAAATGGATTGTAGTTGAAGTGGGTTGACAAAACAGTTGAAGTACTTGCAGTCCAGAATAAATACATGGGGGAGGTTCAAAGTTGAGAATGGAACACCTTGGAGTCAGTAGATAAGAGGAGATGTGAGAGGGAGATGTTAAACAAGAGAATTTGTTATAGTTCTGAAAACAAAACTGCCATATGCTAGCCAGCCCTCTGCCTATTCCCCATAACCCACACTTCAAAATGAAGGATTGTCAACCCATTATTTTCTGTCTGAATGAAAATCAAAAGGCTTTACTCAAAAGGAAAGAAAGATGAAGGGAAGGAGGGAGAGAAAGAGAGAATGAGAGAGAAGGAGGGAAGAAGGAGGGAAGGAAGGAAGGAAGGAACCACCCTGGGATAGCTAAGACTTGAGGTTGAGACTCTCATTCCAGCATTGGAAGCCAACTTCTTATCCACACACCCTACCTGAAAGCCTTCCTATCCATAAACCCTGTCCACCGACAATGAACTTTCAGTAAACTTTCCCATTTTGGAGAAAAGGCTATGGTTAAAATTGATCTCCATACCCAGCAATAGAAGAAACTCAGATTAGCTACTGGGAATATTTAAACAAGTCCTTTATTCTTAAATATGAATATCCATGAGCCAAAAGAAAATATGAGAAAAATAGTAGCACAAAGGAATAATATAAAATTAAAAATAAACATAACAATAAATCCCAAAGGAAATATAATTTATATAGCTTAAGGGAACAATTTTTACTGTGTCCTAAAAGAGATTTAAAGCTATAGCACCAATAAAATATAAATACAATGCTAACAAAAATTATCAATCTGAAAAGAAAAAGACCTTTTGGAAGTCAATAGATTAATTGTAAAAAAAAAAAAAAACAAAGACCTGGGAGATATATATTTTTTTTAATCTCTGATCTCAGAGCAAAGAAAACAAAACAAAAAATAAATAAACTATGAAAAAAACAGGGAAGAGACATAAAGGACCATTCAGGATGTTCAATATCCTACTGACAATCATTCCAACAAGAAAAAGTAGGTGAAAATGAAGGGGAGGAAAACAACAACAGTGACAATAGCAAATTCAAAAGTGTTAAAGGAAAGCATTATTATTTAGAATGAATGTGTCCAGGGAGTGAAGTACTAGACACCGCCGCAGATTTTCAAAATTAAACATGAGACAATAAAAGTTTACAGGGAAGAGAGAGAAAAGCAGGTCACCTATAAAGGTCTAAAAGTCAGTTACACCAAATACTAGAAGATAATGGAGCAATGGCTCCAAGGAATGAGGGAAATGCCTTTGAATTCTAGAATTTTATACTCAATTAAATAATCATTCAAGAAGAAGAGTAAATTAAGGTATTTTTGACATGTAAGGTTCAGAAATTTGAGCACCCACGATTCTTATTTGTGTGTATTTGAGGATATACTCCAGGAAAATTAAGGATAAAACCAATATACAGGAAGACATAGCTGGGAAACTGTAGGCAGAAAGACTAGAGCTTAAAAAGCCCAAAGAAGGGGGAGGGGATTTCACGTAATGGAAAACATGGTTGAATTGGATAAATCTGACTAAATTGCTTAATATTAAGTAATTAATATTATTAATATATGACTGACCTATCTGAATCTAAGCTAGGTTCAGAATATAGCTGAACCTGTCCAGCCCACAAACTGGTGGCTCCCAGACATCCCTTTGACTTGAAATGCATTGTGATACTTCAGGATGTAAGCAATGTTGCTGCAGTGTCCCAGAGACAGTGTTCAGAAGAATCCCTATTTCTTCATGAAATTCAATATAGAACTGGTAGTGTAGAAAAGTTTCAAAAATTCACAGAGATACTAGTGTTTTGAGGGCTTTCATCTGTAGGCATCTGTGGTATGAATCCATAATAAACTTTCTCTCTTTCAAGAGTATCATTCCTATAAAAGGAGCTGCCAGTAGAAGAGAGAGGGTGATCACACACCTTTCTCAACATCAGCAAGGAGACCAGAGAGGAAAGCTATGAGATTAATTCTTCCTAAACACCCACTAAGTACCTTCTGAAAACAAGAAATCACTAAAGTTTGGGGTAGGGTAGTATCAGGTTAGAACTATCAGTGAAGCAGTGTTCCTGATCAATGAGCCATCAACCTTTAGATTATCAATATGAACATAGCTTAAATCATACTCACAAGCTCATGAAAATAAGGAACATTCATTTTACATTAGGGAATTTATTAAAGGTTACATTGCAAGAGTAATTAAAAGGAAAAAACATATTTTTCCTTCTCAGATGATGGCAAAAAAAGCATTTGATAAAAATTAAACACCTGCTCCTGGCTAAAACTCTTAGAAAGCAAAGAAAAGGATACTTACTTAGGAACAAAAATCATAAATCCATACCTAATATGATACTTAATGAAACACTGGAGTCATTCCCACTGACATCAAAAGCAAGACAATGATGTGGACTATTTCCATTATTAGTTAGCATTTTCCTGGAAGTTCTATCCAAATTTAATAAAACGTTGAACAGAAAGGGGTAGAAAAATTATCATTTTTTGAAGAATATAAGATTATGTGCCCAGAAACTCCAAGAAAAATAGACTTAAAATTACTAGAATCAGGGCTTCCCTGGTGGCGCAGTGGTTGGGAATCTGCCTGCTAATGCAGGGGACACGGGTTCGAGCCCTGGTCTGGGAGGATCCCACATGCCGTGGAACAACTAGGCCCGTGAGCCACAACTACTGAGCCTGCACATCTGGAGCCTGTGCTCCGCAACAAGAGAGGCCGCGATAATGAGAGGCCCGTGCACCGCGATGAAGAGTGGCCCCTGCTTGCCACAACTAGAGAAAGTCCTTGCACAGAAAGGAAGACCCAACACAGCAAAAATAAATTAATTAATTAATAAACTCCTATCCCCAACATCTTTAAAAAAAAAAAATTCCTAGAATGAGTGAGAGTTGAGCATGTAAAAAATTTTTTAAATTAACAGGTATCTACATTTTTATATAAAACAATGATAACCAGTTAGGAAATACAAAAGAAAAAGTTTTGAATTACAATAGTGTCAGTACTTTTTACTTTTTCTATGAGTAGGCAAAACTCTTATAATGAAAGAAAGGTGATAACTATACTGAAGGAAAAATAACTCAGTGAGATACAGTTGTGATTCATTGTGTGCTCTGCCCAAAATGAATGATGAACAGAAACTGTGATGTAGGAAGATCATCTAAGGGTATATGTATGGTGAACCCGAGGGGGAAGAGACCAGAGTATGAAATGCCAGCAAGAGTACAGCTGTGGCAAGAACTAAAAAAAAAAAGAAGGGGGAAAGTGAAAAGGAGAAACATCTTTGAGAAAGAATTGTTAGAATTTTATGAGAATAGAATAGAGACTGAAAGGGAGAAAAGGTCTAAGATGACCGCAAGTATTTCTTCTCCCTGATGGACTGGAGTATGGAGTGGGAGAAAACCAATGTGAGGAACCGGGAAGAAAAGCAGATCATGAGAACCAGTTCGGATATAGTGTGTTTCAGAAGTGGTAGAGTGTTCTTAACAAGTTCAGGGTATTAGATATGCTGTTTATGTAGATGTGTAAGTTAGGTACGATGATAGCCGCACTTAAAATACAAACCTCATGCAGCAAGTAAAGAGCCTTCAAAGAAAGAGGGCAATAGACAAGATGGTGCCTAGATGCTAGTGATAATGAGAAATAGAGGGCTGTATACTCAAATATTATACGTTTCAAAAGGAAGAAGCAATTGTGGTCTGTAAGACAAATATGGGGGCTATTGATTAATTTAACAAAACAATTGTTATTTCAAAAAATATTGTATTTTAATAAAAAATACATTATGATTCTGGTTTAAAAATGTAATCTCCATATGACCCAAACAATTGTAAGTCTCAAAGTCAGTCTGTTTTATAATTCTATTAGATTAGACACTCCTAGAGGGATAAGGGTAATTCTATTTGGACTTCATAAATTCTATATTCTATAGCGCAGGGCTACGTTTCCTTCCGAATTGTAATGAAGAAAATCTGGCAATGCAAAGTCCCACGTACTTATAATATCTTTGAGTCATCACAGCAAAAACTCACAAAGTTATTTAGCACAGGTGCTTCTGAAGCTGAGACATGTTTGGGGAGTTCAAAGTGCCTGTGGTCCTCAGACTCTTACCTTCTTCTGGAGTGATTCTGTTCTAACGTTAGTACACAGAGATATAACATTAATTGTGCCATATTTCTGGATGACCCATTAGCTGCTAGGAATTTGTTGTAGAGAGCCAAAGCTTTCCAAAATGTCTATATTTATTTGGTAGTTTCTATATTTCTTCATTTAAAGAAAATTTAAGAGAATATGGAATCACATGGAAATCATATGAATGGATTAAAGTCTTATACACCACATACTATTTTGATATACTCCTAACACTGAAAGTAGAAACTCCCTTGTCTGTGTTCCTAAAACCTAAACCTATCTTTGCACTTAGATGATACTATATTTAACCACATCTAACTTTTTTACTATACTGAAAGACCCTTGGCACAGAGACAATGTTTCATTCATTTCTATATTATTGTTTACAAAAACACTGTCTTGCTATCATAAGCATTCATTAAATATTTCTCAACTCAGTGGATGAATTAATCAAGTTGATAATTTTAAAGTTGCATTCTTATGAAGCAATTCAGTAAGAATCCCTAAGACAAACTATATTAATTATTCAATTTACTGAAATGTAGAGTTTGATTAAGGAGTTTTCTGGCTACCTCATCATTCTAATTTCCGAATATCATTTGGTTTGAATCCCAGTTTAGAAATTCTTTTTGTATCCTGCTTTCTTGCCTTGAACTCTTCAAGCAAGAGCAATGTATTAAGATGTTTACTTATTTTATAACTACTAATTTTGTAGACTCTCAGGATTCGCTATTCTTGGCCATAACTTTTAGTTGTAAATGATATGAGATAAAGATACAAATTGTGAAGGAGAAAGAGATTTGAGTGAGATTCTATACTATGTGAGTCATGAGAGTCAATGACATCAGATATTTGTAGAAAAAATATTATATATATATACATAATGAACTTATATAGTACTGAATGAGTTTTCTTGGTATTTGTATCACTCTGAATAAATCTGACTGTCCATATGCACAAAATGGAGGACTTAAGGTTGAAATTCAGTTCAATAATCGTTCATTCAGCACCCATATGGGAAGGTCTGTGCTGGGTGTCATGGTGTGCAAAGATGCAAGCCCTGTTAGAGCTTAACGCTTATTGGGGAAATCAGGCATGTGAATTACAACTAAAACTAATAAGTAATACAAAATGTTCTATTTCTGTGACTATGAGTTGTTTAATATCTATGATCCTCAATTTACTCATTTACAAAATAATGAAAGTAGTAGAACCTATTTCAGATTATTTTTATGAGAACAAAGTAAGATAATTTATATAAAGCTCTTAGCATAGTACATGGCACATTAAAATCACTCAACAATGATATCTATTACTAGTAATTATTTTAAATGATGCAGAGAGAGGTGTCATAGACAAGAAAATGATTAGCTCTGTTTGTAAGATTAGGGTTTGGGGATTGAATCAAACAGGGAATAGTTTATGGAAGAAGGGATATAAATTTTAAAAAGATGAAGAGATCACAGACACCCAGGTACTAACATTGGGTTTCCCACTTACTAGCTATGAGGTTCCACAAACTTTCTTAGACTGTTTCCTCACCTGTAAAATGAAAATTATAATATATTTTATAGGGCTGAATGAGGGTTAAATAAGACAATGTATGTGAAAGTATTGTGTGACTTATAGCAAGCATTGACAAAAAGGAAAGAAAGAAAGGGAAAATAGGGACTTCCCTGGCAGTCAGTGGTTAAGACTCCACGTTTCCAATGCAGGGGGAATGGGTTTGATTCCTGGTAGGGGAACTAAGATCCCACATGCAGCATGGTGCGGCCAAAAAAAAAAGAGAAGGAAAATAATAAATAATAAAAGTGCTAGAGTGTTGTATCAGTTCTCTATGACTGTGTAACAAATCACTCCAAAACTTAGTGGCTTAAAATATCTATTATTTCACAGTTTTGGTGATGAATCCAGGTGCCATGTATGTGGGTCCTTTAGCTCAGGTTCTCCCACAGGAGAGAACAATTGCAAGGGAACAATGACAGTGTTGGCTTAGTCTGCGGTCTTTACTGCAGTGGAAGGATCCACTTCCAAGCTCACTCACATGGTTGTTGGCAAGATTGGGCTCTTCACTAGATATTGGACTGAAAACGTTAGTTTGTCGATGGCTGTTGGCTGTAAGCCACCCTTAGTTCTTTGCCAAATAGGCTACTCCATAGGACTGCTCACAACATGACAACTTGCTTCATCAGAAGGAAGAGCCAGAGAAAGAGCCAGAGAGAGAGAATAAGATGGAAGTCACAGACTCCTGTAATCTGATCTCAGAAGTGATTATCTCCTCACTTTTACTATATTCTATCTATTTGAAGCAAATCATTAGGTCCAGTCTTTACACAAAGGGAAGAAATTACAGAAGGGTTGAATGTCAGAAGTCAGGGATCATTGGGGGTCATTTTAGATGTTGCTTACCACAGGTGTTCACACTGATGATGGATGTTTATAAACATAGTGGTTAGGTGCATGGACTCTGGAGCCATACTGCCTGCATTCAAATCCTGCCTCTATTAGATGATAATTTGTTATTCAGAACAAGTTATTTAACCTCTTTATTCCTCTGTAAGGGTAGAAGAAAATAATTCCTACAACATTAGGAATAAATAAGTTAATACATGTAAAGTTTTTAAACAGTACCCAAGACAAAGTAAACCCTCATAAAATATTAGCTTTTGTTGTTGTTGTGCTCATTACTGTTCTAACTGTAGAAAACAGAGGCAAAACGTACCAAGTCACAGAATGATGGAAAATAAAGGAGAAAAATGACTCAAGTGAGTCTATCTACTCTCATAACACATCTCCCCAAGTCATCATGGGAAGACTTGTTGTGTGGATCAGGCTGGCTGCTGGAAACAAGGCCTGCAAATTGGGAAGTGCATTATGTTTTGTTGTAACAGGAACTCATATGGGGGCAAGGAGGCAAAACTTCCCCACTACCGGGTAATGGGATGAGCCATATCACCATAGGCAAAGGAGAGCTTTCCTGGTAATACCTCTGAAGCAAGTCCACAATTTTAATTAAATAGATCAAATCAGAATATTGCACACTCCCAACCTCCTCATTCAGAATAAAAAAATCTAGAAATATGGGAGAAGAAGTTGCAGTTTTTATAAATGGTAAAAGCTGTTAATTCTGCAGTGAATTTTATACATGTTTTATCACAGCAGAGAAATCGTGTTATTTCCAGCTCTTCTTTTTATTGCTAGTAAGCCTCACAGAATTACAACCAGTGAAATATTCCCCATTTCTCTTGGGTGGTAATGAATTTCCCAGTGGAAAAGGAGTAATTTCTTGTTCTCACTACATAATAACTCAAATATTTGGCCATGTTGTAGCATAATATTTTTAATTGTCTAGTCAAGATGGTGTCTTATATGCTAAAAAAAAATCTAGATATAGTTCTTCTCTACACTAACAGAGAATTGTATAGGTAAAGCAGACTCTTCACATGAAATAGCCTAATGCTCTCATTTTATTTAAATTAATTAATTAATTTATTTATCTTTGGGTGCGTTGGGTCTTCGTTGCTGTGTGCGGACTTTCTCTAGTTGCAGTGAGCAGGGGCTTCTCTTCGATGTGGTGTATGGGCTCCTCACTGCGGTGGCTTCTCTTGTTGTGAAGCATGGGCTCTAGGCATGCGGGCTTCAGCAGTTGTGGTTTGTGGGCTCTAGAGTGCAGGCTCAGTACCTGTGGTGCACGGGCTTAGTTGCTCTGTGGCATGTGGGATCTTCCCAGACCAGGGATTGAACCCATGTCCCCTGCATTGGCAGGCAGATTCTTAACGACTGAGCCACCAGGGAAGCCCAGTTCATGTACTTTTAATGATAACATCAAGCCTGGGTCGGGCCCTCTGCCAGATCCTTCCCATTTCTATAATATCTCACCTAAATCTCACTCCAAGTGTTATTATTATCACCTTTACAGATGAAGCAAGTGAGGCTGGGAAATGCAATTGTCCAGTGATTTAATTTATATATATATATATATATATATATATATATATATATAGGGGGTGGGGTCAATATGGCAGACTAGGAGGTTGTGGAATTCGGGTCTCCACACAACTAGAGCACTTACCAGGCACTGGTGGGGGACCACAGACACCTAAGGGGATGGGAGGAACCCCCAGCGACCAGGTAGGACGTGAGAGGGAGTGAGGGGCAGGAGAAATGGACATGAGGTGGAACAGGTCTGGCGCCCCCGAGGGGCAGCTGGGGGAGGGGAAGGGATCCCATGCCTGGAGGGGAAAAGGGCGGGGGGGACCATTGGGAGAGCAGAGGATCAGAAAGGAGCAACATGGCCAGCTTTTACCCTGCCCACTTGGGCCCTGGGAGGCCTGCTGAGATGCTCTCCTGATCCTCTGCCCACTGAGGT
The DNA here is from genome assembly GCF_005190385.1 of Monodon monoceros. NCBI lineage: Eukaryota > Metazoa > Chordata > Mammalia > Artiodactyla > Monodontidae > Monodon > Monodon monoceros. The sequence continues at coordinate 78,509,510 of NW_021703784.1, read as the reverse complement.
CCCCTCCAGCTGTAGGGGTCCTGAGAGAGTGGGAGGGAGGGGAGGGGGAGCAAAACTAAAGGCTGGACCAACAGGACCAGCAACCCTGAGGGGCAGGGGGTGGAGGGGAGGAGTTCCCACACCCGGTGGGACCCACCCACAGTTCAGCGGTGAGGGGGGAGACACTCGGGAAAGTGGAAGAACAAAAGGGAGCACAGCCAGCACTTTCCCTGGCCACTTGGGCACTGGGGAGCCTCTTGGGCTCCTGGGCCTAATCCTCTACCCTCAGAGGCTCCCTCCAAAATTGCAGAGCCTAAGCCCTGCCCCTACACACCCACCCACTGCCCTATCTCTACAGGCGGCACTCTAAGACCCCCTCTGAGACCTCTCCAACAGGGCTGGGCCTAAACCCTGCCCACACACCCTCACCCAGGGCCTTACCTCCAAACTCAAGAACTCCACAATCCTGAGGCGCCCCCCCCCCGCCCGAATGTGCTGCCTTTCCCCTGCCATACAAGTTCTGAGCCTAGGCCCTGCCCCGTGCTTAAACGTCACCCCCACCTAGGCCTCATCCCCACCCTAGATCCTGCCCCTGCCTAAGTCCCACCCCCAGCCTAAGCTCTGCCCCCCACAGCCAATACCTTTTCTGGCCTTGCTTTTTTTTCATTTTTCTTCTTTTAGGTTGTGGTTCTGCTTTACCTTATTGCTGTTTATTCATTTATATTTTTATTTTTTCTAATAAATCTTTTATTTTTCTAATTTTATTTTATTCTTTATACTTTGTTATTGTTCTGCTCTTTTTGGCACATTCCCTTTTTCTTCTTTTCTTTTTTCTGTTGTGGTTCTGTTATACCATGTTGTAGTTTCAACTATAATTTTATTCTTCCTAATATATTTTTTATCTTGAAAATATTATTTTATTTTTTATTCTTTGTTATTGTATTGCTCCTTTTTTTTCTTTTCTTTTGTCATGCCATGCGACTTGCAGGATCTTGGTTCCCAGACGAGGAGTTTGGCTTGAGCTCCTGTGGTGGGAGCACCAAGTCCAAACCACTGGACTAACAGAGAGCCTCAGAGCCCAGGGAATATTAACCAGAGTGAGGCCTCCTGGAGGTCCTCATCTCAGCACCAAGACCTGGCTCTACCCAGCTGCCTGCAAACTCCAGTGCTGGATGCCTCAGGTCAAACAACCAGTAAGACAGGAATACAGACCCACCTATCAAAAAAATAAATAAATAAATAAACAACAAAAAAATATGTTACAGATGAAATTGCAAGGTAAAAATCTACAAGACCAAATAAATGAAGAGGAAATAGGTAAACTACCTGAAAAATAATTCAGAGTAATGATAGTAAAGATGATCCAAAATCTTGGAAATAGAATGGAGAAAATACACGAAATGTTTAACAAGAACCTAGAAGAACTAAAGAGCAAACAAACAGCGATGAACAATACAATAACTGAAATTAAAAATACTCTAGAAGGGATCAATAGCAGAATAACTGAGGCAGAAGAACAGATAAGTGAGCTGGAAGGTAAAATGGTGGAAATAACTACCTCAGAGCAGAATAAAGAAAAAAGAATGAAAAGAATTGAGGACAGTCTCAGAGACCTCTGGGACAACATGAAATGCAACAACATTCGAATTATAGGAGTCCCAGAAGAAGAAAAGAAACAGAAAGTGTGTGAGAAAATATTTGAAGAGATTATAGATGAAAACTTCCCTAACATGGAAAAGGAAATAGCCACCCAAAGTCCAGGAAGCACAGAGAGTACCATACAGGATAAACCCTAAGAGAAACACACCAAGACACATATTAATCAAACTGACAAAAATTAAAGACAAAGAAAAATATTAAAAGCAGTAAGGGAAAAGCAGCAAATAGCATACAAGGGATTCCGCATAATGTTATCAGCTGACTTCTCAGCAGAAACGCTGCAGGCCAGAAAGGAGTGATAGGATATATTTAAAGTGATGAAAAGGAAAAACCTACAACCAAGATTACCTAGCAAGGATCTCATTCAGATTTGATGGAGAAATTAAAAGATTTACAGGCAAGTTACGAGAATTCAGCACCACCAAACCAGCTTTACAACAAATGTTAAAGGAACTTCTCTAAGCAGGAAACACTAGAGAAGAAAAAGCCCCACAAAAACAAACCGAAATCAATTAAGAAAATGGTAACAGGAACATACATATCAATAATCACCTTGAATGTAAATGGATTAAATGTTCCATCCAAAAGACACAGACTGGCTGAATGGATACAAAAACAAGGCCCTTATATATGCTGTCTACAAGAAACCCACTTCAGACCTAGGGACACATACAGACTGAAATGGAGGGGATGGAAAAAGATATTCCATGTAAATGGGGATCACAGAAAAGCTGAAGTAGCAATACTCATATCAGATAAAATAGATTTTAAAATAAAAACTGTTACAAGAGATAAGGAAGGACAAAACATAATGATCAAAGGATCAATCCAAGAAGAAAACATAACAATTATAAATATTTATGCACTCAACATAGGAGCACCTCAATACATAAAGCAAATGCTAACAGCCATAAAAGGGGAAATCAACAGTAACATAATAATAGTGGGTGACTTTAACACCCCACTTACACCAATAGAGAGATCAGCAATACAGAAAATAAATAAGCAAACACAAGCTTTAAATGACACAGTAGACCAGATAGACTTAATTGATATTTATAGGACATTCCAATGAAAAGCAGAAGAATAGAGTTTCTTCTAAAGTGCACATGAAACATTTTCCAGAACAGATCACATCTTCGATCACAAATCAAGCCTTGGAAAATTTAAGAAAATTGAAATCATATCAAGCATCTTTTCTGACCACAATGCTATGAGATCAGAAATCAGTTATATGAAAAAACTGTAAAAACACAAACACATGGAGGCTAAATAGTGTGCTACTAAATAACCAAGAGATCACTGAAGAAATCAAAGAAGAAATTTTAAAATACCTAGAAAAAAAAAAAAGAAAAAAAATACCTAGAAAAAAATGACAATGAAAACATGCCAATCCAAAATCTATGGGATGCAGCAAAAGCAGTTCTAAGAGGGAAGTTTACAGCAATTCAAGCCCACCTCAAGAAACAAGAGAACTCTCAAATAAGCAATCTAACCTTACACCTAAAGTAACTAGAAAAAGAAGAAGAAAACCTGAAGTTAGTAGAAGGAAAGGAATCGTAAAGATCAGAGCAGAAATAAATGAAATAGAAACAAAGAGAAGAATAGCAAAGATCAATAAAACTAAAATTTGGTTCTTTGAGAAGATAAACAAAATTGGTAAACCTTTAGCCAGACTCATCAAGAAAAAAAAGGAGAGGACTCAAATCAATATAATTAGAAATGAAAAAGGAGAAATTACAACTGACACCACAGAAATACAAAGGATAATAAGAGACTACTACAAGCAACTATATGCCAATAAAATGGACAACCTGGAAGAAATGGACAAATTCTTGGAAAGGTACAACTTTCCAAGACTGAACCAGGAAGAATTAGAAAGTATAAACAAACTAATCACAGGTAATGAAGTTGAAACTATAATTAAAAATCTTCCAATAAACAAAACCCAAGGCCAGATGGCTTCACAGGCAAATTCTATCAATCACTTAGAGAAGAGTTAACTAACTCCTATCCTTCTAAAACTCTTCCAAAAAACTGCAGAGGGAGGAACACTCCCAAACACGTTTTACAAGACCACCATCACCCTGATACTAAAACCAGACAAAGATATCACAAAAAAAGAAAATTACAGACTAATATCACTGATGAACATAGATGCAAAAATCCTCAACAAAATACTAGCAAACAGAATCCAACAACAAATTAAAAATATCATACACTATGATCAAGTGGGATTTATCCCAGGGATGCAAGGATTCTTCAATATAGAGAAAACAGTCAATGTGATATACCATATTAACAAAATAAAGAATAAAGACCATATGATCATCTCAAAAGATGTAGAAAAAGCTGTTGACAAAATTCAACACCGATTTATGATAAAAACTCTCCAGAAAGTGGGCAAAGAGGGAACATACCTCAACATAATAAAGGCTATATATGAAAAACCCACAGCAAACATCATTCTCAATGGTGAAAAACTGAAACCATTTCCTCTAAGATCAGGAACAAGACAAGGATATTTGCTCTCGCCACTATTATTCAACATAGTATTGGAAGTCCTAGCTATGGTAATCAGAGAAGAAAAAGAAATAAAAGGAATACAAACTGGAAAAGAAGTAGTAAAACTGTCACTGTTTGCAGATGACATGATACTATACATAGAAAATCCTAAAGATGCTACCAGAAAACTACTAGACTAATCAATGAATTTGGTAAGGTTGCAGGATACAAAATTAATGCACAGAAATCTCTTGCATTCCTATACACTAACCACAAAAGAGCAGAAAGAGAAATTAAGGGAACAATCCCATTTACCATCGCAACAAAATTAATAAAATACCTAGGAATAAACCTACCTAAGGAGGCAAAAGACCTGTACTAAAAAAACTATAAAACACTGATGAAAGAAATCAAACATGACATAAACAGATAGATACCATGCTCCTGGATTGGAAGAATCAATACTGTGAAAATGACTATACTACCCAAAGCAATCTACAGGTTCAATGCAATCCCTACCAAATTACCAATGGCATTTTTCACAGAATTAGAACAAAAAAATTATATAATTTGTATGGAAACATGAAGGACCCTGAATAGCCAAAGCAATCTTGAGAAAGAAAATTGGAGCTGGAGGACTCAGGCTCCCTAACTTCAGACTATACTACAAAGCTACAGTAATCAAGACAGCATGGTACTGACACAAAAACAGAAATATCAGTGGTACAGGATAGAAAGCACAGAGATAAACCCACTCACCTATGGTCAACTAATCTATGACAAAGGAGGCAAGAATATACAATGGAGACAAGACAGCCTCTTTAATAAATGGTGCTAGGAAAACTGGACAACTACCTGTAAAAGAATGAAATTAGAACACTCCCTAACACCATACACAAAAATAAACTAAAATAGATTAAAGACCTAAATGTAAGATTGGATACTATAAAACCCTTAGAGGAAAACATAGGAAAAACACTCTTTGACGTAAATCACAGCAAGATCTTTTATGACCCACCTCCTAGAGCAATGAAAATAAAAACAAAAATAAACAAATGGGACCTAATTAAACTTAAAAGCTTTTGCACAGCAAAGGAAACCATACACAAGACGAAAAGACAACCCATAGAATGGGAGAAAATATTTGCAACAAAACAACCAACAAAGGATTAATCTCCAAAATATACAAACAGCTCATGCAGCTCAATATCAGAAAAACAAACAACCCAATTCCAAAATGGGCAGAAGACCTAAATAGACATTTCTCCAAAGAAGATACACAGATTGCCAACAAACACAAATGAGATATCATCTCACACCGGTCAGAATGGTCATCATCAGAAAATCTACAAACAATAAATGCTGGAGAGGGTGTGGAGAAAAGGGAACCCTCCTGCACTTTGGTGGGAATGTAAGTTGATACTGCCACTGTGGAGAACAGTATGGAGGTTCCTTAAAAAACTAAAAATAGAACTACCATATGACCTAGCAATCCAACTACTGGGCATATATCCTGAGAAAACCATAATTCAAAAAGACACATGTACCCCAATGTTTATTGTAGAACTATTTACAGTAGCCAGGACATGGAAACAACCTAAATGTCCATAGACAGATGAATGGATAAAGAAGATGTGGTCCATATGTATAATGGAATATTACTCAGCCATAAAAAGAAATGAAATTGGGTCATTCGTACCAATGTGGATGGACCTAGAGTCTGTCATACAGAGTGAAGTAAGTCAGAAAGAGAAAAACAAATATCGCATATTAATGCATATATGTGGAATCTAGAAAAATAGTACAGATGAACCTATCTGCAGGGCTGGAATAGAAAGGCAGACATAGAGAACAGACATGTGGACTTGGGGGGTAAGGTGAGGCTGGGATGAACTGGGAGATTAGGTTTGACAAATACACACTACCATGTGTAAAATAGATAGCTAGTGAGGACCTGCTGTATAGCACACCGAGATCAGCTCAGTGCTGTGTGATCGCCTAGTTGGGTGGGATGGGTGGCGGGAGGGAGGTCAAAGAGGGAAGAGATGTGTGTGGCTGATTCACTTTGCTGTGTAGCAGAAATTAACACAACATTGTAAAGCAATTATACTCCAATAAAAATATATTTATATATATATAAATATATATACAAATATATATATATATATATATATATATATATATATATTTGGCTGCCCCATGTGGCTTGTGGGATCTTAATCTTAGTTCCCCAGCCAGGGATTGATCCTGTGCCCTCAGCAGTGAAAGCACAGAGTCCTAACCACTGGACCGCCAGGGAATTCCCTTTAATATTTTCGAGCCCCTTCCGTATGTCACTATGAGAGGCATTGGGTTTAGGGTTGTGAGATAGACCTAGTTTCTGTCCTCAAGGAGTTTGTCTTAGTGTAGAGTTTGGGAGGGTAAATAAACAAATAAACCAATAAATACGTTCATTCAAATCGTGATAGGTGAAGAAAGCAGCCAGAGAGCAGTGGTTAACTGAAGGAGGAAGGGAGGTCAACCCGAAACCTATCTTTCTGAAAGAGTAATACTTAAGCTGAGCCTGGAAAGGTGAGAAATGGTCAGTCAGGAGAAGAGGGGTGGGGGGCGTTACAGAGAAGGAACGGAGCGGACAAAGGACCTAAGACAGGAAAGAATCTGACTGTTCGAAGAACTGGAAGAAGTCTGCTCTGGGCTGAGTGACTTGCCTGAAGGCACTAAGATACGTAGCATTGTGGGAGACACCCAGGTTGCCGGGCTCTGATAGCCATGCTCTTCCTTCACTGTGTCCCCAAGTGAACTAGATCCCAGGCAAGGGGGGTAGGGAGTAAAAGGACCATAATCCTAAACGTCTGAGTGCTCATAAGTTTACCTCCTAAAAATCTTAAGAGACAACAGTGATCCTAGCAAAAATCTTCACTTTTACAACTGACCAAGAGGAACAAACAGCCATTAATGTGGTTTCCTCATGAACACAAATTCCTAACATGACTGTAAAGGAGAACGGGCTTCCTTTTACACACCTCAGAGTAAGACTATACAAGAGGTGACAACAACAGCAGAGTGACCTTCTCCTCTCTCCCTGAGGCACAACAGTTCAAGATAATGCTAGTTCCTCAAAATTCAAGGCTGGGGCGACTGCTATCAAAAAAATTTTGGTGGGCTTCCCTGGTGGCGCAGTGGTTGAGAGTCCGCCTGCCAATGCAGGGGACACGGGTTCGTGCCCCGGTCTAGGAAGATCCCACATGCCGCGGAGCGGCTGGGCCTGTGAGCCATGGCTACTGAGCCTGCGCGTCCGGAGCCTGTGCTCCGCAACGGGAGAGGCCGCAACAGTGAGAGGCCTGCGTACCGCAAAAAAAAAAAAAAAAAAAAAATTTTTTTGGATGCCCAGTGGCAGTTTTGGTTGCAAGAGTAACAAGTGAGTTTTAACACTGAGGAGAGAAGAGCATGAATATTTCTTGACTACCTATGCTCATATCATCTCATTTTCTCCTCACAGCAAACTTAAGATATAGGTCTTTTAAAAATGTAGCTCAGAAAAAGTAAGATTTATTTTACTCAAACTGACACAAGTTAAAATTTAAACTCATGCCTAATTTACTCCAGGTTATAGTTTTTACATTTTCTCAATACAACTGCATTTTCTGAGGTAAAATATTGGGGTAACATGGCAGAGTTCACAGCATGGATGAGGGAGGATTACATTGCATATTACAGTAGACAAATAGCCTCCTGTTTAGTAATCCCTTTGTTGGGAACATTAACAAGAGAAGGTCAGTGATGGATTATATTCCCCCTAATTGGCTAACAACTGGATACATTTGATATATCATGATTATTGGTGGGCGATTATATCTGGGCAGTCATAGATAAAATGGAGAGAAACCCTGTGCTATAACTTAGCATTGAAATAAAGGCTCCCTAAATTCCAATCTGCAAGCAAAGGCAGATACAACAAATCTCTTAGGACAGCCTCTGGTGTAGGCAAACAATCTGGCACTGATACAAACACCCCCATACATCCTACATTTGTGTGCTGAGTCAAAATGCTATGGGGATATAAATTCCTGCCCAGCAGACTCTGGGGCTCCGTGCTTGCTTTCAGAGATCATTTTATAAGGTGCTGTCCCAATTCTCCTTTCCTACACTAATGGGCAGATTGCCTTACAAGTACAAATCATTATCAAAATAGACCAGGGATTTGACAGTACCTTTCATCAGCAATTTCAAATGCACTAGCTGGATGCTAGTAAAATGAATCAACCTGTTCCTAAAAGCAGGTGAGCTGAGCTACAAGTTACCTTCTGGAAAAGGCAAGTATAAATGAGGCCCACCGTCCTCTGAACTGAAGGAAAAAAAAAGCATTTTAATGTAGAAAGGTGTTATTTTTCTCCATTCCACCAAGCAGTTCTTAAAATTTAGATTTACTTTTTTTTACCCTCTTTTAGCTTTCTTACTCATTTAAAAAATGCCAGAATATGAGTGTTAGATTTAAATAACCCCTTAAAAAGTTATATAAGTAGTTGCATTACAGGAATACCCAATTGAGACTTTGCAAGTAAAAGTAAAAACAAAAAAAAAAAACCAATACAATGAACATTTCTGAGTCCCATAATATGCCAGGCACTGTGCTATGAAGTTCACATACGAGCCTGAGTGTAAAATGGAATGTTTACTGTTATCTGAGCATTTTGGCTAAAATTACATACTATCCATTAACAGACAATGGGAGACAAGTCCCTCTGCATTCTGAAGGGAGCAGTAAAGGAGGCATATTAGATAGTGGCCACACCAGCCCAACCTTCAACTTATCACTCCATTCAACTCATGTAAGGTCAGGTGGAGCAGAATTGCCAGGCTAGTTGGCAGTGTGTCCACTGCTTCTCCCTAGTGGGAGAGAGGAGGTAGGTGGTTCTCGAATGCCCACCAGTTAAGAGATGCAGAACAACAAAATGTAAACTCACAGACACTGGAAAAAAAGAAAAGATGGACATCTCCCTCCAAGACTGGATGCTTGATGACCTAGATAAATACTTAGGCCCAGCTCAGTGCTGTCATGAGAGTACAGTGTGGGGATAAATGCCTTAGGATCTTGACATGTATCCTCTAGAGTTTTGTCCTAAATCAAGATTAGCATCTTCTTTCCATCAGAAAATTCTGACTGTGGGAGGATGACTAGAGATGCTTTAGAGTCTAAGACAAGAAGAGAGGGTAGCAGTGATTGTGCATGTCCACATTTGTCATGGAAGAAATGAAGGAGTCTCTTTGGGTCAGTTGGATCCCACAGAAGATAACCAGCTTGAGCTGTGTTACTGAGACTCCCCAAGACAAAGGGGTACTATAAGTGTCTTGGGGTGAACTGCTATACAAGAGGTAGACTGGTTAGTGGATATGACAGGCCAGGTGTCAAATGCATCATCTACATCAGTAGCTGCCCAGTACGGAAGTCTAGGATGGGCATTTAACCACTCATGGTTAAAACCACTCATGGTTTTGTGCCTTACACAAACAGGAACATTTAAACATTTGCCAAGACAGAGGGAATGACAAGTAATATAAGCCAAGATAGAACTTCAAACAGGACAAGATAAATAAAAAAAAACTTTGACCATTTTCCTCCTCTTCTTCTTAACCCTGGAGGAGTTGGAAGGTGAAAAGTGGCGGAGTTAGGGAATGAAAGAAATATTGAGGAATACTAAAAGTAGAAACCATGCTATCTCCCCAATATAGATGGAATGGAATTGAGACGGAAGTTTAGAATTTAGATTTAAGTCTAGATGAAACATTTTAAATGCCTGAAATTTAATCTTTATGATCAAAATGGAATTGATTCCTATTAAAATGAGCTAAAGTTGTAACGTCTTGCCTAAATATTGTTGGAATAAGGGAAGTACAACAGAGCACATCTGAAGACTGCAGAAAAATAAAACATTGATAGTTTCTGATTGATCCAAACCATCTTCGGCCTACTCAATAAATGTCATGTGTTACCTTATATTGACTTTACAACATTCCTACTACATAGGGTTGAAAGCAATAAAGAAATTCATTCAAGGTCACGTGCTTTGTCAATGATTGCTCTAGGGTTCACACTTAGGTCCTTCTTATTCCCGATTCTCTTCTTTTCCCATTACACAGTGGAATCCACAAAAAGAGATATGAAATAAAACCTGGTATATCTAGAATTTAGGTCTATGTGGGCAAGTGGTTAAGAGATGTATTTGGAGAAGTAAGCAAGGAAAATCATAAAGAGTTTATACATCATGTAAGAAGACTTTATTCTGTCCTCATCTTATTCTTTCAATAAAACAGAAATGGAGATTTGACAGGTGGCCTAGGAATGGGGACAGGAAGAGAGAAGGGTCAGATATGGCAGAAGGTGGGGGGACACTCCAGGAAGAACAAACGGCAAGAGCCAACGAGACATGGGGGTCTCCCCTTTCTACCTTTTCTTCATTTTTAACTGAAATGCCATCCCCACCCTGCCCTTACCCATCACATCCAAAGTTCATATTTGCAGTGAAGTTTTTCTGACCTTCTCAACCAGAGTTAGGGCTTGTCTCTCTAATTTTATAGTTCATAGTACTTTACTTTAAACCATATTGTTATTCTTTTTTGAAATTTATTTATTTGTTTATTTATTTATTTATTATTATTTTGGTTGTGCCAGGTCTTATTTGGTCTTTGTTGCGGCATGAGGGACCTTTATTTATTTATTTTTTTAGTTACAGCATGATGTGGGCTGCTTAGTTATGGCATGCATGTGGGATCTATTTCCCTGACCAGGGATAGATCCCCAGCCTCCTGCGTCGGGAGCGCGGAGTCTTATCCACTGAACCACCAGGGAAGTCCCCATGTTGTTGTTCTTTAATTGTATGTCCTCTTCTCTGTCTTCAGATCCTGTTTAAGCAGTAGTGACTATGTGTTCTATCCATCTTTGAATATCCTGTACCTAGCAGAGTATCTGACACATGGTGGACTTGTTGAACATGAGAATGAATGTATAGGGATAGGGTGGGAGGAAGGGTGAAGACATGAATTTAAAATTACTGAGGCAATTGAATTCATTTTTAAGAAGCAAAATCTCCCTTAAGAATTCAAAACTAATGAATTCAGATATTTTTCCAGGAAAAGCAGGCATATTTTTGAGAAAGAGGCGTTAATAGGTTTAGTTGGTTGATTGGTTGGTGGATTAAAGTTTGAGAATCATGGAGTAGTGCAGCATCTGCACATGTCCTAAAGCTTGGATGATGTGGTCGCCTCTGTCAAGACACATTTGAATTAAAAATGCTCTGCATGTAAATAAGTTAATTTAATATTCAGTTATATGTTGTGCTGGTCAAAATAATTCTCTTGAAAGATGTTCATGTCTTCATCTCTGAGCCCTGTGAATATGTTATGCTACATGACAAGAAAGGATTAACTTGACAGATGAAATTAAGTTTGTTAATCAACTGACCTTAGAATAAGGAGATTATTCTGAATTATTCAATGTGCCCAATATAATCACAGGTGTCCTTTGAAGTGAAAGAAGGTGATAGAAAAGGAAGTCAGAGTCAAAGAGATATTAGAAGATGCTATGCTGCTGGTTTGAAGGTTGAGGGGGGTGGTGTCTGTAAGCCAGAGGATGCAGTTAGGTTCTGGAAGCTGAAAAAGGCAAAGAAACAAATTCTCTCCTAAAGCTTCCAGAAGGAACTTTGGTTTTAGCTCATTGAGTCCCATTCGGACTTCTGACCTCTAGAACTGAAAGATAATAAATGCGTGTTGTTTTAAGCCACTAAATGTGTGGTAATTTGTTACAGCAGCAATATGTAACTAATAGAGACAGTAAAGTCCACATTAATGTAACTAAATGGTAATGCTTGCTGGAAACCTAAAGACAAGAGAATAGTCATTTCCCGTATTACTAATTGATTTACAAAGTTAACCACGTAAGAGAATCTCAAAAAGAATTTGCACCGCAGGTGGCAATGTGTGTGTGTGTGTGTTTCCTTTATCAATGTTTGGCCATTGCCTATCCAGAATCCTCCTCTCTTCCTTATCTATAACAGCGAATCTAAACTTGAGGACCTGGCTATGCTGATTCCAGATAATGGTATCCTTTTCTTTGCTGTACATGCAATCGCTAACTCACTTGCTGTTTTTGGATAATTCTTTCATTATCTCCAAATCAACATCCATATTTTTAGCTGAACATCAAAGCCATTTTCCAGCTAGCTAGGCCTTTTCTTTGTTTGGCTCTAAAAAACAATTCCTGGAATAATTGGAATCCATTGTGTATATAGAATAATGTGAAGAGATGTCCCCAAACTAGGTCATGCTTTATTACCATGTGCATGAAGCTAAATTGACTGGCCTACTCCCATTCCATCCTGAGGACAAGTGTCCAGAGAAACTTGGAGGAAAAACGGCAAACCAAAGCACATCTTGGTAGAGTGCACAACTAGGCTCAGACTCTCTATCCCATTTCATGAGGGGGCCCTAGGAGAGCTAAAGGAGAGCTAAAGGAACTGCGTTACTCTTGCAACATCTAGGTACATAATAACTGTTTCTGTTTGTTCTGATTACCTAAAATCCAACCCATCCCAGCACAAACTGGATATCCACACAAAGCGTGCTGACTCATTTCTTTTCCTTCTGTGCAGTATCTCACTGATGTCATTTTAAGTCCTCTATGGTCTTTCTTATTGTCATTATAGCTCCCTGAGAACGTTTGTTCTTACTCTAGACAGTAACCTGTAACATTTTGTCATGGTTTAGGTTGGTTTGTGGTCCTATTGGGAAGACTTATTAATCATTTAAGTTCCACAAAGTACCATCTCTTTTTTTTTTCCTTTTGCAGTACGCGGGCCTGCCACTGCTGCGGCTCCTCCCGTTGCGGAGCACAGGCTCCGGACGCACAGGCTCAGCGGCCGTGGTTCACGGGCCCAGCCGCTCCGTGGCATGTGGGATCTTCTCGGACCGGGGCACGAACCCGCGTCTCCTACATCGGCAAGCGGACGCCCAACCACTGCGCCACCAGGGAAGCCCCACAAAGTACCATCTCTTGAGTTGGGTTGAATAAAAAGGTTGGCAGGAAACGACCTGAGCAGAAACATTCGATCCCGTTCCTGCCTCTCACTTCACACACATGGCCACTCTTTTTTTCCCATAAGCATCTCGAATGTGCAACTTACAGCTGCCTCTCCATCTCTTTCCACCAATGAAAGACGCCATCAAATTTAAAATGTTAGTATCTTCTATAACCAAGTGCCCACATTCATTCTACATGCAATAAATGGTGAACCCACAGATAGTACCCGTTCTAGAGTTTGGGGGAAGAGAACAATTTCATGACAGCAAAATATATGAGCATTCTCCCCAACACGCTTCTGACCTTTACACTGAGACAGGCATTTTGGTGGTAATGAAATCCTTAGTCTCTATTGACAGGAAAAGCATCTACAAATGACAGTTTTTATGACACAGTAAATTGTCCCAAATGCAGCTAAGCTAGTAGTACTCTTGTCAAGTAGAAGTCTCAGAATTGAGCTTAACTGCCAATAAAATCTTTAAAAATAAAATAAAGTAAAAACAGTAAAGCCATCCTTGGCACTTATTTAGCTTTATGCCATCTGCTCTGAGGTTCAAATACTGAAAGATGCTTTATGCCTAAAGAAATTGCTCCCTTGCCATGAATGGGATGGCTGAGTGTAACAAATTCCATTTCGTTCGTAAAGGCCTCTACGAGTTTCCACTGAAAACAAGTCAGTATAACATCACTCTGTGTCTCCCATACTGCACTTTATACTTTGGTTATTTATATTATGTCTTATCTCTCCTGTTAAACTTAACCTTCCTTTTTGGCACAGGGACCTAAAGAGTGATAGTTGTGATGGAAAAATAGTTTTGGCTGTATGCTTAAGAGACACTTTTGAGACTAGGCTGAACAATTAACTGAGTACTTAGTCTTCAGGAGATCACTGTGACTTCTGAGACTCACTTTGTCCTGTTTCTGTTATAGGTTATTTTAGTCAGAATTGGGGGAGCTACTCTGGTGTCCCTTACCGCTCAGTGATGATTTGCATTGACTTTTCATTAGAATGTCTTGACTTAACTTTTGTTTTTCTAGTTGACCTATGTAATCTGTACTCTTCTGTTGCTACAGGACATGGTGGAAGACCCCATTATACCTTTTACATGATATAATTAAATATGAATTAAAACCTGGATTCCTTAATATTTTGTGGTGTATATGCTGGTGGTCGCAGGATGAATCCCCAAGGAGAGAGTATCAGAGAAGATGTCTGGGGAAGAATGTCTCTGGCAGACATCCTAGTGAAAGGCCTTTAGCCCTATTACTTCCAGTTATAATACTGATAGGACACAACTAAAACTCAGAGAAGACCAAGGAATGTTACAATGAGAGAAATTGCTGTTCCTATTGTTCTTGCAATTATTTTAATCACATATGCTTTGTTCATAATTGAGCCTTTGGACTGGGCAAGGTGAATTCTTAACTTAGTTCCTATGGTTCAGTTGACTGTTAATAAAATTGCTTTATCCTCCATAAGCCAGAGAGGTCTCTGCCTTTATTCTAGTTCCCCCAAAGGCCACGGTTTTCAAAAAGACAGTCCTTATCATCCATGTAAGATATGTTTAAGGATATCTATTTGCAGAGTCTTGTTTTTTGGTGTAGTTGCACTAGTATCTGATTTTTAAAAAATGACTTATAAACTACTAAGTGCAAAATTAATTTATTGGAGGTATTATATTACTTGTTTCTGTTTCTCTCATAGTGCTTCAAACCTCGAACTTTAATATGTTGGATAAATAAACAAACAGATATATACAAATGTTGTTTACCTTTTCCTATAAACAGGCATTTTCACACACCACAGAGCACTTAGTATCATTTGAGCTACTTACCTTAATTATCACTTCCTTGACCTCCCCGACTAGGTTAAGTTTCCCATTTTAAATGTTGTCATAGCAAACTGCATTTTTCCTTTCTAGCACTTTACACAGATCTAATTAATTACTTTGCTAGATTATCAGTTTAATAAATTATCTTTCCTACTGGATTGTTTGCACCCAAAGTAAAATAATCATATTTAGCTTGTTATGACTAATAAGATTCCAATATACTGTTAAATATTTATTGAATGAATAAATACATGTACAATTTGACTCTGCAAAATAGTGAAAGAAACATATGGTATGTTGCGTCTATTTTTGTTTTAGGATTTTATTAGTCTTTGAAATACAATTAATACCTCTTGTACTTACCAAGATGTTCATCACACCTGCATGAAGTCCTAGTAGGAGAAAAACAACCTCCTAGCATGGCATGTAAATCTTCATGAACACATCCTGAACCGGCCTCTGCAAACTTTGACTTCCCATCCTGCTTCTAATTTTCTAGCCACACTAGCCTATTATTCTCTAAACACTTCACACTTTTTTGTCCTTCTGTGAACTACTTCAAATTCTTTGTGGAATAAGGAATATAAATAAGTGAAGTTATTTAGATAAACTGGTGCCCTTTTTAAGCCATTTCCTCTGCTTTCCTTCCCTCCTTCTCTCCGCTAACCTTGAAGGTCTAGCTCAGATACCCTCTTCTCTGTGAAAGCTTTTCCTGATATTTAGCCCACACTGCCCCTGGAAAACCAGGCAGAATGATTCATTCCCTTTTACTTTTCCATGTTTCCATGGCACTAAGATGCTTCTATGTTTTAACACATCATGTCATAGTCTGTTGTTAATTAATCAATTTCTCTCTCTCTCTCTCTTTTTCTCTCTCTCGGTTGAGAAAGCCAACAACAAGAAGGTGTTGTATCTACCACCACAGTACCAACCACAGTCATGGGCACATAATGTATGCTCAATAAATTACTGAAGCACCATCATCCATCCAGGACTAAAGGCAGAAATGTGTTCTTCATCTTTAACCCCTCCCTTTTCCTTATCCCAGCTGTTTCAGCACATCCAGTTATTCTTCCTCCACAATAGACCTGTCGTCTATCCATCACTCTATCTCCTCTTGTCTCCACCCTGGTCCAGTCCATCATTGTCACTCACTCGGCATACTGCAATTACCTCCTCATTGGTCTCTTCTTATCCACTTCTATCCATTTCAGACCATTCTCTGCACAGCAGCCAATGCATTTCCCTGTGTAAAACACCCTGTGTATTTCACTAAGAATAAAGTAAACCTCTCTGAATGATCCGACCCTCACATCCTGCTCCAATATCACCAGTGCTCATTAAAGTCTGGTGGCACTGGCCTTCTGTTGGCTCCTAGAATATGCCAACTTTTTCTCTATTAATGAATTTTTCCCTTTTGTTCATTCTTCCAGAACGGCACTTCCCCTGGCTATTTGCATCTTTGGGTTCTTCTCATCTATCACATAATAACTAAAGTTAATCTCAGAGAAGAATTCCTGATCACCCCACCCAAAGTAGGTCCCCCTGTTTAAGAACAAAAACTCTGGGGCAAGATGGCCAAAGTTTAAGTCTCAGGTCTGCCACTGACTCACTGGGAAAGCTTGGACAATTTGTTTAATCTATCAGCCCCTTAGTTTCTTCATCTATAAGATGAAAGTGCTAATAGAAATACTGTAAAAAAAAATGTATTAATTTACTTAAAATGCTAGAAATTAATTTACATTCCTAAAATAGAGTACAGATTAATACATTTTTTGAAAAAAGTACTCGACATAAGTACTCAATGATTATTAACTATTATTATTGTTATTTACCACCATATCCTATTTATGTGTTTTATAATATTTATCGAAGCCTATGGTTATTGGCTTTGATTATTATTAGCATTTTCACAGCCTATAACTATTACTCCCTCTTACTGAATTGTTCAAACTGGACAGTTCACTTCCTTCTTTGTGTTTCTACTGGACACGCCCAAACTCCGTTCATAGTACCTATATGACATGATGGTATTTCCCTCATCTTCTAGACCAGGGCACCTTGCAGCCTTATGCATCACAAGACCTTTATAAATATTTGTGCAATAAATGACTAAACAAATGAACCCTGATATGAGGAACAGACATTCTAATAGAGGCCACTGTTTTAGTGATCTATTACTAGTGGCAATATTACTACAAACTTGTCTGTTTAAGACAATACATATTTTGGGGTTTTTTTGTTTGTTTGTTTTGTGGTACGCGGGCCTCTCACTGTTGTGGCCTCTCCCGTTGCGGAGCACAGGCTCCGGACACGCAGGCTCAGCAGCCATGGCTCACGGGCCCAGCCGCTCCGCGGCATGTGGGATCTTCCCGGACCGGGGCACGAACCCATGTCCCCTGCATCGGCAGGCTGACTCTCAACCACTGCATCACCAGGGAAGCCCAACAATACATATTTATTTTCTCACAGTTTCTATGGGTCAGGAGTTCAAGCACAGCTTATTTGGGTCTTCTGCTTCTGGGTCTCACAAAGCTGCCATCAGGGTATCAGCTAGGGCCGTGGTCTCATCCGAGACTCAAATGGGGAAAAGATCCACTTCTATGCTCACATGATGTTAGCAGAATCCAGTTCCTTGCAGGCTGTTAAGGGATGGTCTCAAGATTCTTGCTGGTTGTCAGCTAATGGTGGACCTCAGTCCCTTGTCACAGGACCTTCTCCATTTAGCAGCTTGGAGCATTGCATGCATCTTCAAAGCCAACAAGGAATAAAAAAATGTCTCAGCAAGGTAGGTGTTACAGTCTTATGTAATGTAATTATGTACACATCATCATATACACCCCTTTGTCTTTGCTGTATTCTATCATTTAGAAGCAAGTCATGTCCTGCATATACTCTGGAGGAGGGGATTATACAAGGGTGTGACCATCAGGAGATAGGAATCATGGGACAGCCCTAGAGACTCTCTGTCACAGCCTCCCTGGGAAAGGAACAGCATGGGCCAGAGGAAATGATTCTGGAGTCTGAATAATTCAACATAATGAATCTAAACCAGGCCAAAAAAGAGATATCCCAAACCAAACAAGCTAAAAGTCTTTCAAGTTCATTATCTAGTGCTCATATCTGTGTAGATAATCATGCTTAATTTAGATACAAACAGTACCCAGTTTTCATTCCTTAGTGTGACAGAGAAATCATTATTATTTATCAGTTTTAATCTATAATAAAATTCTGTATTAATCTATAATTGTTTTATTTTTATATGTATATTTTACATTTACTATTCATAATTTTGTTTTAATTTAATGAAAAATAACTTTATAGTTTCTGGTGTGGAGCAATAAACAGGTAATTTTCTCCCTTAAATTAGTTTTTTTTAAAAAGAGCACAAACCAGGTTCATCTCTGAGAGAAATAATTATTTGGCTGTTCCTTAATGGGTCCACGTAGGTATAGTTCAGAAGTACCCTGGCATTTTAGGGATGGACCATACAGACACAAGAAGCTCGCAGTCTCCCCAGCTTCCCACCCCGGCCTCCCCGTGTCCTCAAGTCCATTCTTCATGTCTATATCTCCATTCCTGCCCTGCCACTAGGTTCATCAGTACCACTTTTTTTTAGATTCCCTATATATATGTTAGCATACGGTATTTGTTTTTCTCTTTCTAACTTACTTCACTCTGTATGACAGACTCTAGGTCCTTCCAAGAGGGAGGGAATATGGGGATATAGGTATGCATATGGATGATTCACTTTGCTGTATAGCAGACACAAACACAGTACTGTGAAGCAATTATACTCCAATAAAGATGTATTAAAAAAAAGGAGGGCTTCCCTGGTGGTGCAGTGGTTGAGAGTCCGCCTGCCGATGCAGGGGACATGGGTTCGTGTCCTGGTCTGGGAAGATCCCACATGCCGCAGAGCGGCTGGGCCCGTGAGCCATGGCCGCTGAGCCTACGCGTCCGGAGCCTGTGCTCCGCAATGGCAGAGGCCACAACAGTGAGAGGCCCGCATACCGCAAAAAAAAAAAAAAAAAAAAAAGGAAAAATGAAAAGGAAAAAAAGGTCACAGTCTCTTGCAAACATGTAGGCACATAACAGTCTCAATCATACCTTTCAAACATAACCTTTGTGCCTAAATGCCAACTACTATGTGATGATCAAGTTGCAACTGCTAGTTTCTATATTAAAGTCCAGAATTTTAAAATAATTCAGGGGAGAATCCAATGACCAAATAAATGAGAACTTTTGTTAAAAAGAGGTATTTTCTTGGGAGAGAGGAATTTAGTTTCAGGACTTCTAAAAAGATATTTGTCCTCAGAAACCTCTTACTAGGGCAAGCACGAAGTTAAACATCCCTTCAGGTATTACTAAAAATAGAAATAACACCAAATAGTAACCGAATAGCTATTGCAGTTCAGAGGATATGCTGAGGATGAACAATACTGGATAAAGTGTGCACGTTTATACTTATGGGTGTGTACTTACGGGTGTGTGTTTTAATGGTCATTTAAAAGTCTTAATTCCATCTAGATATACCATGTTAAAATGACTGAATTTTTCATAGTATGTCAAGTCAGTTTAAACATCCTAAGATTTCTTCCCTTGGTTCCCTGGATATTGAAATGATGTTTATACTATAAAGAATGGTGGAAACACAAAATGTAGAGTTGAAAATGCCCCGGGCTTAGAATAAGGAGCCTGGGATGTGACTTCTAACGCTTCCACTAATTAGTCTTCTGATTTTATCAAACTCCTCCTCTGAAAAGTAGATGAAGAATTGAACTTCAAAGATCACAAAGGCCATTTTCTGCTCTAAAAGGTGACTGATAACACTTTATACCAAAAGTTATCTTGGAAATACTCAAACATCATATTTTGAAATATGTCAATATTTATGAAACTGCAGAAGTTGTCCCACACATGCATTTTAAAACCTCCTTATCTGATAAATTCCATGACTCACATTTACTGTAACAACACGGTAGTAAGAATTCTTTTTACTTATTTATTTACTTTTACTTTTTCCCAAGTAAATTTTCTTTCCCTACTGCTGGCTAATTCTTTCAAATAAGGTATCTTAAAAGGAGTTTTCCTTATAACCAGCTCAGAAACACTTTGGCATCAAATTCCTTGGAGAATATCAGATATGGGATTATTATGTTTTACTTTCCTCCCCACAAGGCCATTCCAGGGTAATTTAGTAGAGAATAACCAGCAATGCCCATGTGAGTGGGTGTTTTCTTGGCATCTTCACTGTGGAGTAAAAAACTGTGGAGGCCCATAACAGCCATCTTAGGAATCAAGGTGCACAAAAGGCTTATCATTAATGTATTGAAAAACCATTCTATTTCATCCCCTAAGAAAACAGTCTTTTTTTTTTTTTTATGTACTTGTCATCTGCTTCAGAACCGAAAGCCAAATAGCAGAATTTGACATAAAGCCACAGAAAATTAGTCCTACTAATTGAATGGCCTTTGACACACAGAAGTAGAGCAACACTTGATGCTCAATTTATAAACGCGAAAATTATATGTACAACCTGTGAAGAGACACAACCCAATTTTTCTCCTATTCTAAGGTTGCTTAGACTGTATATTCCTAAACAAAAGAAACCACTAATTGATACACAGGAAAATTACTCTTGCTTCAAATAAACTATATGACTAGCAAGCGAGACTTAAAAATACTGAAATGCTTATGGTGTACTCTCAAGATAGACACCGAAGATCAAGTAACTTTGAGAAAATGAGTCCCACTTAACTTAGGAACATTAAATTCACAGGGTCTAAATAAAATGTAGATAGGTCAACACTGATAATATGCATTTATAGTTAGAGAGATCAAACATCTCACTTTACACCTCCTGCTGAGAGCACCCCCTTTTCTCCCCAGATCTGCCCATGTTTGATTGCTAAAATATATGGTCAGCCTGTTTACAGATACCAAAGTCTTACACACCAGTAGCTAGCAAAGGTTAGAAAACATTCTTAGGCATTGATTAGATGTTTTCATGAGCTACTTCTTTATTTTTCCAATTGTTAACCTTTATGTATAGTAGCACAGAATGTCAAAATTACTCATCCGGGAATCTATGGGGAGAATCTACTCATGAATGTGGAAATGGAAGATTACAGTAGTGGGTCCAACCAGCGATCTTCCTGGTCCAGGACTGCTCTCATCATGGATGCTGAAGCAGATGTTGCAAATTGGCAGCCTGTGAGCTGAAAAAATCCATAGACACTTTTCGTGAAGCTTGGAACATTTTAAAATTGGCAGATTTCATATAAAATACATATTGATATCTGGCAACATTGACCCAAATTCCCACAGGGCAATAATAGGCGGGACCTAGATAGCAGCTTAGACTTGTGGACAGGGTGCTCTCTGCCATATGACAGTCCCCATGTTTATCCTACACCCAAGCTTCTCTGCTCATTAAATTACATGTCTGGTTCCTATGGGTCATTGAATTTGCTACTTCAGGGTTAGAAAACGAGAGTAGCAATTGCTGCAATGTTTGCTTCATATCCTAAAGCTATTCCCTTATTTCTTCCTATTTTACCAGGCTTTAGACCTTTTAGTTGCGTGTCTTCCTATTATTTTTAATTTTTTTTCCTCTAAAGAGTAATATTCTGTAGATATTCATACTAAACTATTTTACTCTTCTTACTTCTCTTGGACATATCTAATCATACCTATGGCCTCAATTCTTAGTGAATATCTAATAAATATATATATCTCTATTCCAGGCTTCTCTTCTGACCCCCCAGGCCAATATATCCAACTATATAGATGACATTTCCATTGCAATATCCTATAGGTACTATCAGCTAAATAGGTCCAAAAACTTATTCATTATCCTTTTTACAAAAACTGCCTGTTTTCTTATATTCCCCATTTTAGTCACTACATTATCATCTACCTGAAATAAATCCTTGACTCTTCTCTTTTACTTCACTTCTCCTGTTTTGTTGAACCTACATCCCTATCTTTATTTTGCCACACATACTCATGCCTATTTCTATTCTCTTAGTCAGTATTCTTATTACTTAATTGGACTACTAGTATTTTAGTTAATTGTTTTCCCTGTATGTAATCTCTCTACCATCTAATCCAGTCTTGATATGCCACCAGATTGATTTTTTTTCAAGTCACAGATATTATTTTATTCCTTATACTTGAATTCATTGAATTCAGAATGAAAGTCCAATTCTCTAACACAAAAAGTCATTCACAACTTAGTGCTAGTCGGCCTCAAAGCCTATCACTCTATCTTGCCATGTGAAATAGTTCCCTGGAAAAATTATGCCAGTCTATACTTTTGACAGTGATGTAAACTCTTCTTAACAGAGGCAATTGCTACTTTTCCTTGAAGTCTCAGGCCAAGCAGTACACACAGGAAGCCCTACCTTCTTGTCCATTTTGAAGTTAGGTGCTCTCATACTATATATATTCCTCCACCATAGTACATATTATCATTGTATACTCTTTTTTTTTTGCTTGTTTATTTATATGATTTTCAACTGGACTCTCAAAAGTCTTAAGAGACAAGAGTGGTATCTTATTTATATTTGCATTTCAAAACATTTACCAGAGTGCTTGACACACAGTAAGAACTCAATATAAATATTTTCATTTGATTGATGAATAGGTATTTTAATATTAAATAGTTCAATGGTCTTCGAAAATTGGAGGAACTTACTTGATGATGCTACTTAAATCTGCCAACCCATTCTCTGAAAATGCCAGCCTATTTAGAGTTCCCTTTTAGAAAAACAAAAATCCTAAAATTACTTCTTTAAAATTTTAGGAGTGAGGATGGTGCCTTTACTCATATGATAATATTTGTCAATAATATTTATAGGCCCCCTACACATAACAAAAGTGATTTTATAGAGATAAATCATATATCCATTCTCAGTTCTTATTTTTACTGACTGAATAGCTCTAACTAGTTTTTTTTTTTTTTTTTTTTTTTTTCGGTACGCGGGCCTCTCACAGTTGTGGCCTCTACCGTTGCAGAGCACAGGCTCCGGACACGCAGGCTCAACAGCCATGGCTCACGGGCCTAGGCGCTCCGCGGCATGTGGGATCTTCCCAGACTAGGACACGAACCCATGTCCCCTGCATCGGCAGGCGGACTCTTAACCACTGCGCCACTAGGGAAGCCCTTTTTGCTTGTTTTTAATTTTTGACCATGCCCTGCGGCATGTGGGATCTTAGTTCCCAGACCAAGGATCGAACCTGTGCCCCCTGCAGTGGAATCACAAAGTCTTAACCATTGGACCACCAGGGAAATCCCAGCCCTAACTAGTTTATGTTCACCCGTGCAAGATGATCTCTTTACAGTCATGCTTTTTCTCAACTCTGGCTTTAGAGTGGTTATGGTGCCTGCAACCTTGGATTATAAACTTAATCTGGTGCACTTTCTTTCTTTATCCAAAAAATGTCATTATATAAAACGAATCTAAGCTGAAGCAAAATTGCTTTTTACTCTCATTGTTTTGTAAAATAAAACTTAAAATATGGGGTTAAGGATAAGTGGTCATCTGAGTACATTTTTCAAAACAACACTTTGAAAAATGTAGCTCAAATTTGATTCAGCCAAAAACGTTAAGGAATATTTATTCTTCTCCTTAAAGTTCTTATCATGGTTTTCCTTTAACCCAGTAATACTTACAGTCTAACATTTGTTGTCTTGAATCTCTTGACATGTTTAGATGAGTACTGTATCCTAAGTAGGCATCTTTCTGGCAATAAAATTGGTAATTAACAAATATCAGATCTTACAGCAGCCTTGGTAAGCAAGTATTTGGGTAGAGAGAGTGAAAGATGAAAGGGTATCAAGAGTTTTATAGAAATTTTCTCTATGTCCTTTAAATTTATGCTATTTAGAACGTTTTCAAAATAACATGACTTAGTATCTTTTAATCTAAACATTGTATTGTAGGCTGACTAATGCCTCCTTGGTGATGTCCATGTTCTATTTCCCAGAAACTGTGAATATGTTGCCTTACAAGGGAACTTTGCCAATGAGATTAACTTCAGGATCTTGCTACAGGAAGATTATCTTGGATTATCCAGGTAGACCCAGCATAATTACTCTTTATAAGAAGGAGGTAGGAGGGTCAGAAAGCGTGAAGGCAATGTGATAATGAAAGCAAATATCTGAGTGATATACTTTGAACACACAGAAAGGGGCCATAAGCCAAGGAATGCAAATGACCTCAAGAAGCTAGAAAAGGCAAGAAAACAGAGTCTCCCCTAGAGCTTCCAGTAGGATCCAGCCTGCAGACACCATGTCTTTATCCCAGTGAAACCGATTCCAGACTTCTGGCCTCCAGAATCGTAAGAGAAATAAATTTCTCTTACAAGCTGCTAAGTTTATGGCAATTTTTACAGTAACAATAAAAAATTAATATATCTTGTTTTTTCTTAAAAAGTGTGTTGAAATAAAACTTGTATAGCTTGTAACTTAGTATAAAAATTATAAATAAATGACTTAGAATAATACCATGACCTGATTTTTTAAAATTAAAATTTGAACATTAATTCAAGTGGCATTGAATGTCTAATGACATAGGTGGCACATGCTAACAACGGGAGAAACTTCAAAACAGTATCATGTAGAATACATACTTTGGAGTGAAAGTCATAGTGCTTTATGCCTGGCCGTACTGCTTACTAGCTGAATGACATTGTGCAAGTTATTTGCCTTTTGTAAGTGTCAATTTTCCCATCTGTAAAATTAAAACATTAGCTACCATTAATAATGTTATAGGAATTAAATTATAATAATGACAACTTAAACATAAATAGTAATTTTTATGTGCCAGGGAGTGTTCTAAGCTCTTTCTATCTATGAACTCACTTGGTATTAACAAAAACTTTATCAAGTAGGGACAATTTTTATTCCCATTTTACAGAAAAGGAAACTGAGGTGTTTAGTAACTCTTCCAAGGTCACATAACTAGTAAGTAACAAAGGGAGTATTCTAAACCAAAGTTTGGTACCATACTCCATGCTATTAACCACTGCATTAAACTTGGGCCAGTACCCACAGAAAGAGCATAACTACCTGCATTATTAAAGTTCCTTATGTCTGAACTTAAGAGCTCTTTACCTTTTTCACCTAAACCCACTTTAAGGAAAACATTTTCAGAATCACAGAGATCTTTAAATAATCCCTGCTAGGTTGATCTCCAAGGTCCTTACAGGCTCCATGAGCCTATAAAATGGTCACTGTCAGCTCTCAAAGGTGTTGGGTGGTCAAAGTTCCCTATCCAAGGAGATAAAACTCTTGTATGTCCAGATGTTTTGATTAACTGACCACTTCTATCCTTTCCAGGCCACTGAATCTATAATTAATCTACCCAGAGAAACATTTTTAAAAATCTTAATTTAAAATATCATTGTTCCAAAGGATAAAAATGATTTGTCATTGGAAAAATACTTGGTCATGAATTAATTCCAGCTTGTCTTTTCTAGAAGTATGCTTATTTTAACATAAGTCAAAAGTTCCACTTCAGTACAAGATGTAGAAGGAAAAATACAACCACCCCTAAAAAGGTCTTAATGGGATTTTTAGCAGTTTATTTTTATCTTCAAAGGAACTGAGAGAATATTTCTAAAGGAAAGCATAAAATGTTTCCCATTCTACCCAAAGCAGTTGTATTTTCAGAGTGGCACTTTAGCCCACTGTGTTCGTATTAATTTTCAGTGCTGTGAGCAAGAATGGCAGTGTATATTAACACCTCATCTATAAAGGGAATGCTGAGGCCTTTCTCAAGGTATTAGTCACCGCACCTTGGGAACACTGCTTGTGCTTCTGCTGTTGGCTTCAACGCGGAAGGATGCACATGCTTTGATTCTTAATGAAACATGCATATGATCAAATTCGTCGCCAAGAGCCCTGAAGCTTCAACAACTTTTCCCAAGCTCAGAAAGATCTTCCAGGCATCTTCTGTTGTTTAAACACCATTGTTCTATGCTGTATAAAACATCACTTCCCAAATAGAATGTTGGAAAGAGAATTATCATGTGAAGGAGGGAGGTCTTTCTTAAAGGGTTTTGTATGTTTAGCACCCTTATTAAGATCTTCAAACCTGATATTCCCTAAGGTTTAGTTTTCACAAATCAGAATTTAAAACTTCAGTTCAGCTTATTTGTCTCTCTCATTTTCTAGGTTGTAAATTATTAAGGGTAAAGACTATACCATATTCATTTTTGTAACCCAAGCACTAAGAATTAAAGATTCCACCATAAAAGTCATTCAACGACATTAAAAGAATGTCGTAAAGAAGAAAGAAACCAGAATCAAAGAAATCTCCCTTCCTTAGGTATTTGCTATCTATTAGATATTGATTTATATATTCTCTGCCTAAATAAATATTCAGATCTTTCCAGTCTAAAAAATATTCATAAGCTTTCCTTAACACTGACAACTTTTTGGTTGACTCAGTTCCATTTCCTTTTCCTTTCACTATCGAATTCCTGAAAAGAGTAGTCTCTATTCTTTGTTTTTTTTTCTTCAAAATGTGTTCACTTCTTAGCTCCTGCCAACTGTTTCTTTCTCTCAATTTTCTACACAATTATTCTACTCAAGTTTACCAACTACTTCCTGGTTATTATTTTTATTTCTACTCCTTAATCATTATTTCATAACATTTCACACTGTTGCTCACACATTTCTCTTGGAACTATTTCCTCTTGGCTCTTCATCTTTGCTATCTCAGCCCCCTCTCACCCCACAACTTTCATAAAAGAGCAATCTTTCTACTGATATCTTTAAGGCTCTTACTTCAGTCTTTTGTTCTTACTCTGTAATCTCTCCCTTGGCAATCGTTGTCTATCTCCTGAATTTTTCTACCAAGTTTCAATGCCATATTGTGAACTGGCTACTTCTCCCTTGCCTCTCCCGATTATAGAAGCTGAAACATTAAAATATACATCTTGCGTAGTCCCAGTGCTGGTTTTACAAGTGACAATCTTTGCTGACACACCTTTTCAGCTTTTTTTTTTCATCCTTCTCCCTTTTTTTGCTCTAAATATGGATGTGATGGCTGAAGACACAGTGGTCATTTTGTGGCCATGGAGACAAAGGCTAGGAATGGTGGAACAGGAAGACATATAGTACTTGTGTCCCAATGTAAAAGGTGAGGATCACTCAGCTTTTAATCCAATTCATGTATTTCAAAGCCTTTCAATCTGTAAGGCTAAAGCAAAGGCTTGAATAACAAAATCAGATTAACACTGAAGCACTTACACCAAGCGCAAAGAATTTTTCACACAAAGAATACAAAACTCAAAGATCTTTCTGTTTTGGATTGGCTACCCAAGCTGGGGATTGTGTACTGCAAATGAGTCCCATGTCATTAGTCCAGTACCCATACAGACCAAGTGAACATTTACATATGAAAAATTGTATGCTGTATCTTCAGATTAAAGCCATATCCAAGCTTGTCTCCTTCTTTTTTTTTTTTTAATTTCTTCACTGGTCAAACTTGTCTTCTTCAAAGGTTGTGCCACTGACTACAATGAATGCTACAGATTATTTGTATGTCTCTGTTTTATTAGTTCATAAATTCCTTCAACAAACATTGAACACATGCCATTAGACTATATGCTAGGTAGTGAGGATACAGAAATGAGTAAAGCATAGTCTCCTCAACCACAGCGGGCAACTCACTTTAGCTTATGTAACGTATTGATAAAGTGGTGAAGGAGTATTATTGACTGAACGTTGATGTGATTGTGTAAATTCTGGGCTTAGTGGATGACCATACATAACCCAGTACTGCTAAGGGAACTTCATATTTCCCCAACTACATTGATTCAGCCCAGATAAGTTTAAATTTACTATTTCTGTTTAGTTGTTTGATGAGAACATCAAGTTCACATACCAATAAAAAATAAAGAGGTGGGTTGGGAACAGATTTGGGTCAGAGGAGAAAAAGCAATTGTTATTTATGAAGATTGATCTATCCATTTATCTATCATCTACATATCCTGTAACTTCTTGGGGTCAGTGTATTCTTTTACTCAGTTCTGAATATGAAGAATTTCAAAACTTCCCACTACTATTCTTTTCATTTTCTTCATCTCTGTATGAAGTAGATTTGCTGTCTCCACTGAGTTATTAGATCTTGCAGACAAGCTCACTAAAAAATGTTGTCAAGAGAGGGGAACTTGACTATACCATGAACTCTCTCTATATATCCTCAGCCTGTTAATACAGTGGCTCATACTCTAGGGAGAAAATGGCCAGATTGATATGCTATCTTCCTTGCATAGTTGTCCATGTATGAATTTATCTGTCTTCAAGTATTAGATGTTGAATCAGAGCAAGAATGAGTATTGCATAGTAATTAACAATTGCAGGTGAAGCTTTATTTTTGATGATGGAGATGACAATGATGGTCATCCCTAAAACAAAAGACTTATGATTTGTGATTATATAACCATCTCATTTGTTTACCTCTTCCATAAAGCTTGCCCAATGATGTCAGTTCCAAGTATTATTTCTCTTTTCTGACTTCATGGCACTGATTTCTTCTTATAACTCGTCATTGACAACCATAGTTATTAGCACTTCTCTTCAAAACAATGAATATATATTCATTGTCAGTTTTAAGCAAGGGAGTTTGCTAGGCACTGTGGGGAATGTGGGTTGACCAATTAAGGAGTAAATTGACATATTCATAAAAGATTAACCTAAAATGGATTATGAAATATGATATAAAATATACAAAAGGGGGCTTCCCTGGTGGCGCAGTAGTTGAGAATCTGCCTGCCAATGCAGGGGACACGGGTTCGAGCCCTGGTCTGGGATGGGATCCCACATGCCGCGGAGCAACTAGGCCCGTGAGCCACAACAACTAAGCCTGTGCGTCTGGAGCCTGTGCTCCACAACAAGAGAGGCCACCATAGTGAGAGGCCACACACCGCGATGAAGAGTGGCCCCCGCTTGCCACAACTAGAGGAAGCCCTCGCACAGAAACGAAGACCCAACACAGCCAAAAATAAATAAATTAATTAACAAAATCCTACCCCCAACATCTTCTAAAAAAAGTAAAATAAAATAAAATAAAATATACAGAAGGGGCACTTGACTTTATAGAGAAAGACACTGCAGAGTCAAAATGTACACTTAGAAAACACATTCATTGTAGATATGATTCCATTTCCTGAGAGCTTTACTCCAAGCATATTTAATCTTATGTTAAACACAGTCATAAGTAACTGGCTCACTTGAAATTTGGACTGGCGAAAACTCATGATATCTAATAATACTCAAATGCTGTCTCTTTCTAAGGGTTTCTATTTCAATGAATAGCCAAGTTGGCACCAAGCCACTTTCTCATCTTTTATTGCACAATTGTTGGTAGATTCCCTTAGGCATGATCATCTGGGAGACGTTTCTGCCTTTGTTATTTTCACATGCACATAATGAAAAATCCTCTAGAATTTTAGATATAACAAGTGTTTCAGTTCCTTGAGCTAAAGGAATCCAACAGACATATACAAATACATACACACACACACACACACACACACACACAGATATACTCATACATTTATATATAAACACCCACTCCCACACCACACCTTATTTCCTAGTCCAAAGAAGAACAAGTAGAAAATACTCAAGGAGCACATCAGGAGACAGAAAAACCGCAACAACAAAAAGAGACACAACCACTAAAATATTGTCATTAGGAGTTACTAAAGATAAAGGACATACCATTCCCTGTTTTATAACATTGACATTTACAACCACAATTTTGAATCACCAAGGAAAATGTAACTTATGGTCATTGTTATGGTTACAAAGTAAGGGAGAGGTATGTGTATAACACTTCAGCTAGAATGCCATCAAACTATTATAAAATTAAGAATACTTCACTACTCAAAATAATAAAAATCACTTATAATATTTAGGAGATTATTTCCCAAATTTTCCACAAAAAGGAGGTTTTACTATACTGCCTTGAGCTTATCTTATCATTTTCAATTTTTACTGCTCTCCTGTGTATTTGTAGCTTGGCTCTCTGGATTAGATTTTGAGATCTCTGGGCAGGAACTAATATATATTTACATCATTCCTCTTTAGGAGAAAGTATAGAAATGTTTACTTTTTAATATTCTCTTACAGAGATATAAAAACATAAAACCCGTATTTTATATTATTTTAAAGCACACAACTCTGAAATAAACTCTAGTTCAAACATAACAGCGAATACTTTTTAATCATTAGATTAAGCCTGCTCATTCTCAGTGACATGAGGGTGAGACTGGAAATAGAATATCATTAAGTCAATGATTTAGATGAAGCATAATAATTTGCATTTGTAGTGCAGAGCACATTTCATTCACGAAGAGGATGAGTAACTAGATTTGTTTTCCTTCCCCATAAATTACTAGAATTCAAGTGGCATGGTAATTATGAGTGGACTGACTGCCTTTCATGTTTGCCACCTTGGTTTTCAGAGCTACTTGCAGCATTTAATATAGCACTTATGTGAGCTCCCAAATTTGGGTTTCAATGATACTTTTCCACGTTTTGAAAAAATCCAACTTTAAGTCAGTTGTACAGTAAAATATTTGGTCCCAAGTATCAACTATGTGCTTTGTTTATATAGTTTAGGCTGGGCTTTTTAAAGGCCTGAGTGTTTAAATAACGTAATTTATGAGATAAGTTTCTCTCTACCTCCTTAGTACAGTAAGGAATGAGTGAAATTAGAATATTAACAGAGACAAAAATTGGGTCATCAATGCATAGATAACCCCTTTTGTAATCCAAAGACATTTTCCAAAAGCAATCAGAACATGTTAAGTTTTGAACTGAAATCAAATGGCTTGATTTTCCAAGGTGAATTGAATGTTTAAGAGATATTTGTAAAACTCTGCCATAGTTTTTCCCCTGTATATTTTACCAGAATTTTACTTTGTATCCCAAAATTGCAAAAGCTTTTGGATTTGAGTTCCTGGGGTCAGTGAGGTGGCATTATAAAACATACGTGCAACAGTGGCATAAACTGAGGTGCACCTACAAAAGGAGGTAATCATCTCTTGCTGCTCTTAGGTCTCAAATTATTTCTCAGCTTCTCTGAAAAATAAAGAGCAGCTCCGTGAAGGTTTGTTTTAATTTCCACTTTAGTTTCCAATGGACATCCTTCATTATTATGTTACTTACACATACGATATACCACATAGCATGATTTAAAAATACATTAATATAGAAGCTATTGTTTTACTAAAATAGGGCTTTGTGACATGGGCATTTCTCATTATTTACTTCTCCCTGTCTAAATATATTATACATAATTGACTCCTTTTATAGAAACACTATTTTCCTCTTTGAGGCCTGAGATAGTAATTTTCAAATCTCTCTGAGATCTGCACATCTTAGTTAATGGCTGATATCAGTTAAAGTCATTATTGGGATAAATCTAAAGATGAAGACCTAAACTTGAATAAAAGATAATCATTACAAGAGAATCTGTTCTCTTAAATACACTGAAAAAAAATACAAAATTTACATTTTCCTATTTTTTTTAAGGTTTGGTGAGAAAAGAGAAATACATGAGTCCAAGAGGAAAATCTTTTGAAAATAAAACTTGTGCCAATAGGACAATAATTTGAATTAAGTAGGATTAACACTATCAAAAGGTGATGTTTAAATGTTAGTTTTTAAAGTGTTATGTAAAAATCATGATGTAGCGACCCTAAGAAACCATCCAAATCAAAAACAATAAGAAAAAATAGAATTGTAATTTCATCTTTAATGAAACTAAAACAAATTTATAACTCTCAATATATAAAAAAGGGTTGCAAATGCAGTGAAGATCAAACAGGTAAGAAAACTACCTGCAGCTGCAGATTTCAGAAAAACAAAGGCATCAGAATATAATTCTCCAAAGTTGATGGCACACCATGAGGGGATGAAACTAATGACTCCTTGTTTTATACAACAGGAATGAAATTTACCAGTCAGCAGTGGAATCCCCAGAAGCTCAACTTGATACCAACCTAAGCACAGGGAGATGGGCTGAAAGAGAACTCAAAACTACTCCCACTATTTGCCCAAAACAGTGTCAATAGAGTGAAGGTTAGATACTCTTTAAGCCAGTATCTTTGGACTGAGAGGGAATAATGGCTTAAAGAACTCACTAACGGTCAACGCTCTGTCTTGGGGAAGTTAAGTTTAAATACTTCCCAGCATAGAATACAGTCCTGGTTTTGAAATAACACAAAAGCCAGCCCTTTGCTGTCTATAAGAGAGACACCTAAAACAGAGTAACACAGAATGACTGAAAATAAAAGGCATATCTGGAAAAGGAAAAACACTCCTCCCCCAAAAAAAGCATGGGTTACCCTTAATATCAGTTCAAGGTAAACAGTAAAAAACAAGTCAAAGAAAGGTTCTATAAAATGATAAAGAGTATAATCTCCAATAAGTACTTTGGAATATTTATTCGCCTAATAACATACGATCAAAATACATAAAATAAAAACTTAAGAAATGTAAGGATAATTGTCAAAAGTACCTTAGAAGTAGGAATATTTAATTTACTTCACTTTGTCTGAGATAAATCAATGAGTTAATATATAAGTTAAAAAGCAGATGATCAAAAGCAAACTTCACATGCAGATGTCAAAAATGTATGTGCTCTTAAAATTAAGGCCTCATTTTTAAGTGCTCATGGAATATTCAAACACACACACCTAAATTTTGCCTATATATGAGTAATAAAAAAACCTATAAAGAATTTTTTGAAATAGTACTAAGACAGTTATGGTAAGTAAAGTAGGTCAGACAGAGAAAGACAAATACTGTGTGATTTCACTTATATATGGAATCTTAAAACAAAATATGTAGAATCTTTAAAAACAAAATAAACAAACAAACAACAAAACAGAAACAGACTCATAATACAGAGAGCAAATGGGTGTTTGCCAGAGGGGAAGTGGGTGGGGGGGTGGGCAAAATAGGTGAAGGGGATTAAGAGGTACAAACTTTCAGTTATAAAATAAATATGGGGGCATAGTGTACAACATAGGGAATGCAGTCAATAATATTGTAAAAACTTTGTATGGTGACAGATGGTAACTAGACTTATTGTGGTGATCATTTTATAATGTATAAAAATATCAAATTAATATGTTGTATACCTGAAACTAATATAATGTAAGTCATTTATACTTCAATAAAAATAAATTTAAAAAAACCTCATCAACCATGAATTACAAACCAGATAATAATAATAACAAAATAATATCTTGACATTTTATTACTGTTTCTTAAACAACTCTTCTGTCAAAAAGAAGATAATATTAAAATTATGACATATTTCAAAATACTTATAATGAAATAATAAATATCAAATGATATGGGTTATAGCTAAAGAAGTATTAGAAGAAAAATCATAGCCTTAAAACATATTTATAAACAGTACAGGATAAAAATAAATATAATAATCATCCAACTTAGAATGCTTCAAATAAAGAAACATAAATAAACTAAGAAAACAAAGTGAAGGCATTAACACCAATAATTAATAAATGAAGAACTGAAAATATAACATATCTAATAATTTGTCTTAAAAATACTTTGCTTAACCTGATCAAAAAGTGAGCAAACACAATGCATAAAATCAGTAATGGGGAGAAAACCACAAATGAAGAGGAAATTAAGGGAGTCATAAAGGGACTAATTTATAAACTTTATATATATAAGCTCTAAAGTAGATAATTTTCTAGGAAAAAATAATTACCAAAACAGACTTTATACCTTATTTCATGGGAAAATATAGCTGTCAAAGATCAATACCATCTCCAACACACCCTCTCATGCCAGGACTAAAAGTTGCAAGGAAGATTTCTACCAATTATTTAAAGAACAATTAATGGCAAAGTCATTTCCAGAACACAGAGAAAGAAGCGATACATTTTCAATTTTTTAATAAAACTAACATAACATTAATATCAAGACCACACACACACACAAACAACTACAAGGAAATTTCATCTGTGAATGTCAATGTAAAAGTCTTAAATAAAATACTGACAAACAGAATCCAACAGAACATTAAAAAATTAACATAGGGTCCCTTTGGCAGCACGTATACTAAAATGGGAAACATACAGAGATTAGCATGGTCACTGCACAAGGATGACATGGAAATTCATGAAGCATTCCATATTTTTCTTTTACAAGAGAACTCCCATAAGTGTATCAGCAAATCCCTCAACAGAAACCTTGCAGGCCAGGGGAAAGTGTGATGATGCCTTCAAAGTGCTGAAAGAAAATGACTGCCAACTAAGAATACTTTACCAGAAAAGCTGTTTTTCAGAAATGAAGGACAGATAAAGACTTTCTCAGACAAACAAAAGATGAGGGAATTCAACACTGGACCCGCCTTACAAGAAATGCTAAAAGGAGTTGTTCAAGCTGAAATGAAAGACACTAATTAGTAACATGAAAACATATGAAAATATAAAACACACTGTTAAAAGTAAGTATATAGACAAATTAAGAATATTCTAATACTCTTATATGGTGGTGTGTTAATCACTTAACTGTAGCATAAAGGTTAAAGGATAGAGTATTAAAAATAAATATAGTTACAATAATTTGTTAATGGATATGTAATATAAAAAGATGTAAATTGTAACATTAAAAACATAAAAAAGGGAGAGGGAAGAGTAAAAGAGAAGAGTTTTTGTATGCAATCGATGTTAAGCTATTATCAGCTTAAAATAAACATATCTATAAGATTTTTAATGTAAGGTAAACCATAAAGCAAAAACCTATAGTAGTTACACATAAGATAAAGGGAGGAGAATCAAAGCACACCAGTAAGGAAAATCATCAGTTCACAAAGAAAGACATGAAGGGAGGAAAAATGAGAGAAAGGAATTACAAAACAGCCAGAGAACAACTACTAAAATGGCATTAGTAAGTCCTTATCTATCAGTAATTACTTTAAATGTAAATGGATTAAACTCTTCAATCAAAAGGCATAGAATGACTGAATGGATATATGACAAGCATCATATCAACAGTGAAAGGTTGAAAGCCTTTTCTCTAAGATCAGGAACAAGAGAAGGGTGCCCACTATCCCTACTCCTATTCAATGTACTACTCCTAGTACCAGAAGTCCTAGCCAAAACAATTATGTAAGAAAAAGAAATGAAAGACATCCAAATCAGAAAGGAAGAATGAAAGTGTCTGTTTGCAGTTGAAATGATCATATATATAGAAAATGCTAAAGACTCCTCAAAAAATGTTTTAGATTCAGTAAAGTTGCAGAATACAAAATCAACATACAAAAATCAGCATCATTTCTACACAGCAACAATGAACTATCTGAAAAAGAAATAAAGAAAACCATTCATTTACAATAGCATCAAAAATAAGAAAATATTTAGGGGTAAATTTAACCAAGAAGGTGAAAGATCTACATATCAAAAACTATAAAACACTGATGAAAGAAATTAAAGAAAACACAAATAAATGGAAAGATATTCCATGAGCATGGATCAGAAGAGTTAATATTGTTAAAATGTCCATATTACCTACACCAAAGCCATCTATAGATTCAATAATCCCTATGAAAATTCCAATGGCATTTTTCACAGATATAGAAAAAACAATACTACAATTTATATAAAACCACAAAAGACCCTGAATAGCTGAAACAATCTTGAGAAAGAACAAAGCTAAAGGCAAAACATTGACAGGGGAATGGATAAAGAAAATATGTATACATTATATATATGTATACATATAATACATAAATTAATTTAAAATATATAAAATACATTTGGACATGTATATGTGGTATAAATATTATATATATAATAATTTTATATACACACACAATGAAATATTATTCAACCATAAAACAAAAGGAAATCCTGCCCTTTGTGACCTGGATAAACTTGAGGGCACTATGTTACATGAAATAAGTCAGACAGAGAAAGATAAATACTGTACAATATCACTTTTATATAGAATCTAAAAAAGCCACACTCATAAGAACAGAAAATAGATTGGTCAATTCCTGGGGCTAGGGGCAGGGAAAATGAGATCTTGGTCAAAGGGTACAAACTTCCAGTTATAAGAGGAATAAGTTCTGGGGATTTAATGTACAACACAGTGACTGTAGTTAACAATGCCATACTATATACTTGAAAATTGCTGAGACAGTAAATCTTAAATGTTCTTACTATAAAAACAACAAAAACATGGTAATTATGTGAGGTGAAGGTTGTGTTAACTAAACTTATTGTGGTATTTATTTTGCAATATATATGTGTATCAAATCATCACATTGTACACCTTAAACTTAAACATTGTTATGTGTCAATTATAGCTCAATAAAGCTGGGGGAAAAAAGGTTAATACACCATAATCCACGACATGGGATTGATACACTCAAAAAGAATATCACAAAACATCATGACAGATGCTAACAATATATGTGATAATGTTTAAAAAATATATGCTTTTTTTTTTTTTTTTTTGCAGTACGCGGGTCTCTCACTGTTGTGGCCTCTCCCACTGCAGAGCACAGGCTCCGGACGCGCAGGCTCAGTGGCCATGGCTCACGGGCCCAGCCACTCCGCGGCACGTGGGATCTTCCTGGACCAGGGCACGAACCCGTGTCCCCTGCATCGGCAGGCGGACTCTCAACCACTGCGCCACCAGGGAAGCCCTTAAAATATATTCTTTTTAAAAATTTGATAAAGAAGGAATAGAAGAATACCTTGTTAACATTATAAAAATGCATATCTGACAAAATAAAGATCATATTTACCGATGCAGCTCTACCAGTATTCTCCTTAAGGTTCAGGGAGAAATTTTTGCCCATTATTATTTAACATTTTTCTAGGTAAAATATGGAAGAATACATAATGGGTTGTTGACATGGGTTATTTAGGATGGAGAGACGCTGTGGAATAGGGGAGAAAAAAGGGGGAAGAAGGAAGGCAAATAGAAAAAAAATTTTTTTAAATCTACAAGGAGCATGCATATGATTATGTTTATGTAAACATGTATCAGCATATCTATGTGTGTATATATATATATATATATGCACACATAATCAAGTTAAACTATCCTCAAAAAATAATAATAATAACCACAGAAACTGCTATCATGTTTTGTAGCAATGCTTCTCAAACTGTACTGGTGAAAAGCTAATCTTTTATTTTCACTTTATCATGGTTAGATAATTTTAAACAACACAATAAAAATGAATTGCTAAAAGAGTGTCACAACAACAATGGATGTCACAAACATGTCAAATTGCTCTAAAAGTTTCTAAATGTTTGCTTTTAATTTTTTTTCTTATCTTACTAGAGACCAGTATCAGTCTATGGGCTGTTTTACACAAAGGAAGACTCAAAAAATGCAAAAACATCCTCTTCTCTTGCCCAGAAAGATTCAACTTCAAAATGAAGCTAATTCTCTTTAAATAAATCTTTATATATTATTAAATCACCTTAAAAGTTCCCAAGAGTTTTTGGAGCTATATAGATTCCAAATTCACATGAAAAAATAAGCCAACTGATTTTGTCAAAAATAACTCTGGAAATGAAGACCAATGATGAGGGATTAGACCTACCAGCCATGAACATATTTTAGATCTACAGTGATTGAAATAGAACAATAATGGTACATGAATAGACACACAAATCAATGGAATTATAATAGAAAGTCCAAATATAGATGCAAACATTTTTAGAAATTTAATTTAGATAAAGTTGGCCCTTCAAATAAGGGGATATATTAGAGACTGGATTATTAAAAATTAATGTTGGGACAATATGGAAGAAAATAGACTGGATTTGTATATCAATTATTATAGAAATTATATCTTTATACAAAATATTTTAATTTAAAATATTAATCCATAAATTCTCTAGAATAAAACATAGGGTTTTTAAAAATAATCTCAGTGAGAAAGGCCTTTCTATGTAAAATACATAAACTAAGAGATGATTTAAGAAAAGGGTGGTAAGTTTACCTACACTTTAAAAAATTTGCATAGTAAAACAAATACCTTAAACAAAATTAGACAGTAAACTGCAAACTGGGAAAAAATTGCAACGCATATCACAAAAGTTTCAATTATTTATATGTAAATAATATCCACAAATCAATATAAAACATAATAAGAATGGAAAAAGTAGTCAAATGCTATTAAGAGTTCACAGAAAATGATAAATGAATAAATCTTAAACATATGAAAAAATGCTCATCTTTACCCTTACAAAGAGAAGTGTAAATTAAAATAATAATGAATTACCATTTTGATCTTTGGCAAAAATCAAAAAGTTCAGTAAGGCATTGTGTTGAAAAGAGCATGGGAAAAACAGTACTCTTATTAACTGTTAATGGAAATATATAGCATTATATAGATAAATTGTCAATATTTATTAAAAATTTCAAGATTTACATACTCTTTAAATCAGTACTTCGATGTTTAGGAATATCCTTTAGATAGAATCCCACATGGTAAAAATGATATTGTATAAATTATATTTATTGAAATATTTTTATCATGAAAATGTTTGGAAAAAAATAAAATCCCTTAGACAGTGAATTAATTAATTTAATGAGGGCACATCCATGCAATGGAATATTATATGGCTAATAAAAAAATGAGGCATTTCTCTCTACATATATCCATATGAAATAATCTCAAAAATATATTGTTCAATGATAAAGCAAGGCAAGGTAAAATATGTAGATAATGCTAACATTTATGTCTCACAATGTGTACACACATATGTAATATATATTTGCATATATGTAAGATGTATCTTGACAGATTACATAAAAATAGCATCAGGGGAGGGAAACAGTGTGGCCTAGCAAAAGAGGTGGAAGAGAGACTTAACTGTAGACCCTTTTACAACTTTTGGATTTTTACACCATATTTATGAATTAACAATTTTAAAAAACAATTTATTAAAACACATAAAATATATAAAGTAAAAGTAATAATACTATAAGTAAGGCTTGTATATAATATAAATTAAGTGATATTCTCTCTGAAGGTGGCAGTTTCCTCATCTGTATAATAATTTTGATCCCTGTGGACCTTTCCAACTATAAAAGTTCATGTCTATGTTATGGAATGTTCTTGAGAATGACACACGTATATTATATTTTTGGATAACAACATATATTATGCTGAGGGAGTTAGTTATGAAATAATTAACTTCTTGTCGCATTTTGTAAATGTCAATCAAAGCAGTTCAAATGCAATAAAAGCTCAAGTGAGTTAAAATTAAAATCAAAATTGCAGTCTTGAACTTGGTACTGTTTACCCCGAATTTTTAGCTGGCCTCTAATTATTTGGGTTCTAAGAGAAACAAATCTTATCAGATATTTGAATTGAAAGGATTTATTTGGACATGACCAGAATATGTTACCAATATTATATATCTGTTGGAGAGTAAATGAATGAGTGAGTGGGTGAGTCACAAATAAATGTACCTTATTATTAGGAAAGGCAAGGTAATTAGTTGAATCAAAGAACAGAGTTAAGGGGCCATTCAGGATCAAGATTCTGAATGAACAGAGCTCCATCTGGCCTCCCTTCAGGCCCCTGGGGATCAACCTCAAGTCTTTTCCAACACTTTAAATTCTTTTAATGGTTTCTGTTTGTTGTTAGGATAAAGTCCATATTTCTTAACATGGCATTCAGTGCTCTTGTGACATTACTAGTGCTTACTCTGGAGACTCATTTCACATTACTCTCCTTCTTCCAATCCATGCTTTAGCCATTTTAAACTTTCACTTCCTTGAATGTACCATGTTCTCACTTCCTTCTGAATCTTTGAACTTATTTTTTCCTGTGCTGACCCTCAACCCACTTCATTTCTCCTCTGGCTTATATTATATTTTGGTTTCAATGTTAACGTCAATTCACCCATGAAACCATTCCTGATCTCCCTAGACTATTCAAAGTCTCCTTTTCCTGTGTCCTCATCCATAGCATTACATATACCTCTTATCCTAATGTTACAATTTAATATAATTACCTGCATAATCATCTTTTGTCTCCACCAGTCTAAGCTCTATGAGTACGTGTCTCATTTATTACTCTTTCTCCAAAATCTAACACAACTGTCTGTCACTATTCTATTTCAAACTGCTGCTCCTAACACACACACACACACACACAAACACACACACACACACACACAAATAACCCACTTTCTTGCCTTATTTTTCTCCATAGTTTTTTTTTTTTCATTTAACTTAATGTATTTTAACTTCTTCATTTTATCATCTGTCTTCTCTCACTGTTATGAAAACTCCATAGGGCAGGGATTTTTCTCCATTTTGCTCATTGTTCTCTCCCCAGAGACTAGTACAATGTCTGGCACATAATAGACACCCAATAAACTTTCTTAAATGAACAAATAACTGAATGAATGATGACAGATGCTCAAGAAAACAACTGTGTTTTGAATGAATGCATCATGCCAACAGGCAAGACTGAGAAGTGGTCTATACTTAAGATGAGTTAGTTTGGATCCTCAAGGTTAGCAAATACCATATTCCCACTTAATCAATAACTAGACCCTCCTGGAGAGCTAAAAGATGGTTCTACTCCATATCTTCACCTGATTCCACTTTAAGGTTAAAGCTTTGGTCTTATTCCTTTTGAACCCTCAGCTGCACCAGCACAGTGCTTTGCATATACTACACAAGATACTCAGTAAATACACGTGGAAAAAAGTAAATGGAATCACCAATACACTTTTGGTATTGTTATAATTTTAGGAGTTACTGAAATAGAATGATTGCCTATAAGAAAGTTCGGTGGGGAGGAGGTAATTCTAAACTTTGGCCCTGGCTGGAAGGTTCCTTGAGGGCAGCTCATGTCCTCATAATTCCCACACAAACACTGGAGAGGCTTAATGATAACATAAGTCTGATTTTGACTGTATACAGTTAGGGATACCTATAAGCAAACATCCCACTGAAGGTTACAAATCATGTTGAAATCCAAGGCTGTTCCCATTGACTGGTGAAAGAATTAGGGAAGAGGAGAAATCGATTCTGAGCCACCACACCAGGCACAGTCAAGACTCTTGTTTGATTCTTTAACCAGTTTTTACTGGACACTGAAAAGAGAGCATTCATCACTAGAACCCAGGTTTGGAGTGTCTTTTTAGCGATGGGCAGGAAAGAGTTATTCTTCTCACACATCCTATCAGCTCATTATAGTCAGCTGGAATCTATCTCATTCCAAACTTCCAGATGCCTTCCCTCTGAGAAGCAGAAGGGAAGTTGGAATTTTACAGGAATTTTAACCTGTAAGTTACTAATTACAGGTCAAAATTCGCTTTATCCACAGTTAAAACAGAATATCCTTCTCTTACTCCTTTCCCCTATTGATACAAGCAGTCCCAACTGAGAAAGAGTTAAGACAATATATTCCCTTGAGACATCTCTGTTTCCTGCCACCTCTATTTCAGAAGTCAATGGATTTCATAAGACGTTGCCCAGAGTTAGCCAGTAGCACTTTCAGTAAATGCTAAGTACATTTATTTTGGAAGGAAAAGTTTGGAGAGAATTTGAACTGAATTGCCCAGAATAAAGGGATTCACAGAGTCTACTGACTTCTAAAGAAAACACTACATGTTATGTATCATATCCAAGGGGTGTTGAACTAAAAATGATGAGACATTTGCCTGAGTCTTATTCTTGATAGTTTAAATTTTTCAATCTATGGAGAATTCTTACCAGTAACTATTCAAAACCAGCTGCCATAGGAGCCATTGTGACCCTATTCCCACCCTTGCAGGGAACACTGGTTCTATGTTGAATCTGGATATTTGCTTCTAAAGAATGCCACACCAGTACTGCTTTATGCCTAGTCATGAAACTAGCACTTTCTGTCAACTTCTCCACAGTTCCTAAGATGTGAAAATTGAAATAATTGACATCACAATACCAGACCAAGGAACTCCAGAACTGAATAAATAGCACATTTGTGTACCCCAAAGCACTATCACATTACTGAAATATGATGATAAAAACAAAAAAGAATTTTTTATAAGTACAGATATGATATATAATTAGGCACGATCTTTCTGACCATAGATTACCATGCTTTGCCATTCTTCCCAAACATGTCTCTGGCCAATTTTCCACCAGAAAACCCTTTCGAAGGCACAAAGGAGAAACAGCAGAGCAGTATGACATAAATACATGCATGTGTATGTACATATATAAACTAACTAACTTTGAAAGGGGTCCAGGTAACACAGTCAAACAGATGAAAATTCTGGAGAGAACTCTGTATGTGAGGACAATTCCCAGGAAAAACATGATGAGTTGTTAGAAATAGCCTGAAGGTGGAGGAGAGAAGACACGAATCTATTGGCCCTGGGATGTAGTATAAGATACAGCTGAGAATGGTAGGATTTAGAGCAAAATGTCTCAAACAAAGAACTTTATAAATTCTAAAAGTAAATTGACCTTTAGCTCCCATCAGGAAGATATTGTGTAGCTTAAATGTTATGAGGTTCCTTCCCTCTCTTAGACAATTTTGGTCTCTTTTGCCTTTTTTTACTCTTCAATGCCATATCAAATCCATGTGGCAGATTAACCCTGAACAGTTGAGAAATTATTTCTTTTGCAAGTTTGAAATTCACTGATGTTATGAAGTTTTCACTATATATGTTAAGTGTTTAACACCTGTATCATTGCTAGATCTAAAAAAAGAATGTCAACATCTGATGTTTTCATTAAAAAAAAATAATTCCTGAATCTAAAATAATGAAAACCAAAAAGTCCAAAGTCAGTTTTATTTTAACAACCATGGAAAGGGTGTTAGTAGCCTTTCCCAGTGAATCTAAAGGTTCATTCAATTCATTGACAATGAGTGGGGTAAATCTGAGGAGTTTCTATAGATTACCCTCTGAGGGTAAGCAAACCAATACCGGGTGAATGATGATGCAACTACTGGGACATATTTTGCCATTTAAAAATCCAGCCCAAGACTTAATGTCTTAAAACAACAAAGATTTGTTATCTGTCATGATTCTGAGAGTTAATTGGGCAATTCATAGTGGGCCAGTTCAGATGGGGCTGAATGGTGTTGGATGGCCTCACTGACATGACTGATGATTGAATCCATGTTAACTACAGTGATGGAGATAACTTGGTCATGCATCTTTCATCATCCAAAAGGCTAACACAAGCTAATTCATGTGGTGGTGGGCTCAGTGCTCCCCAAAATAGCAAGAAGATAAACTCCAAAGTGAAAGCACTTTTCAAGACTCTGCTTGCATCGCATTTGCTAAGAACCCTTTGGCCAAAGCAAGACATGTGGCCAACCCAGAAGCAACGGGTAGAGAAACAGACTCCACCTCTCTTGATAACAGTTGAATTGTTAAAGGCATGCATACAGGAAGGAGAAAAATTGGGGGTCCTTTGGCAATCTACCATAGGAACAACAGAGGAAGGATGGCTTGTGAAACTGACCTCGTTCTAGGTACCCTACAGAAAGCCAGTGTCCAAAAGTTGTTTTAGAAGACTTTTTATGGTTTCTTGGTACTGGAAATTACTCTAGAATTAGAAAGATATTTTCCTGCCGTGATTCAAGGACATTTAACAAGTCATCATCGTTCCAAAAACAAACTTTGATGTGTAAATGAGTACAAACATAGCCCAATGGAAGACAATGGAAATCTCCTGGGTAGAGAAGAGATGCTATTAGCTAGTTGGAGCCTAGCAACTCCTGGACTGTAGTCTTTCCATCTGGTGTCACTTGCCCTACATTGTGAATCCATCTAGTTTAGGCTTGAGATGTTAAAGAAAGATCTAAATACAAAGTCTCACTAATAAAATAGAAAAACAAAACAGTACTAAAGAAATATGTTTATTTGGTCACAACAGCTGAAACTGCTATTAGGTTTAGTAACATACCCTAATGAATTTAGATTTTTGACCCATTTAGGATCCTGTATTCTATAAATTTTAAAAGACTACTTAAATAGTAGTTCCTTTACCGTTAACAAAATAATTCATGGTTAATGGTAATTTCTTTACCATTAATAATATAACGTTATATTCATTTACCCTCTATAATATAATTCACAGTTTTAAACCTCAGACTGATATCATGTTTTGCTGTTGTTCAAAGAATAGTCTTTATGAGCTCAGGACTTTCTTG
Organism: Monodon monoceros; assembly: GCF_005190385.1. Taxonomy (NCBI): domain Eukaryota; kingdom Metazoa; phylum Chordata; class Mammalia; order Artiodactyla; family Monodontidae; genus Monodon; species Monodon monoceros. Next base: position 78,465,249 of record NW_021703784.1, on the reverse strand, counting down.
GATTGATGACAGAGGGTGATCAGCACATTCTACAATGAAACAAAGAGATCCTTCTACATCTCAACATTCATAATGAAAGCCAGTCAAATTTGAAAATATTTTCTTTCACTTCAATCAGATTTTACTGGATTTGCTGCTTTATGAGTCTATTCCCATCTGGTCTAGGTTCTTTCTAATTTTCTAAAATAATTCCACTAACAATACTTTTCAGTCCCGGAACTTCAAAGAACATTAACACTTTAAGAAAATGTAATTAACCTCTAGTTCAGATATATTTGAAAGGTTTATCTCATTTGTTGACTCAATTTAGTAGTTGCTGCCAAAACACTGTATTGAGAAGGATTCTGAGGTCATGTCTGGTCTCAGGAGAAAAGAATACAGTGATTGATTAATGATGTCTGCTACGGAAACTAGCATAAAGACAATGGAACTTATCTTGCTCTAAATCAAACTTGCCATTTTAAAGACTGAGGAACAGGCAGCAAAAGGGACTTATCCAAGGTCTCACAGTATTCAATGATAAAAAAGTCCAATCTAAGAACCCATCATGACTTCAAAGCCAATATTTATTTGGACATTTGTCATTCTTCAGCTGACCATAATCCACTTCCCACTATTTTTATCAGTTCCTCACTGTGTGCCAACATAGTTGGAAGACAATTCCCAGTGCTTGCTTCCTATGGCTGTTCCTCTCTCAAACCACAGTAGCTGGGACCTTCCTCTACCACTCCTGGCTGTACCACAGAAGAAGCCAATGAGTTAGGCTTTGTTGATCTGGCCTTTGTTCTTGAACTCTAAATCTTGGATGGATAGTGCAAAAAATGAGGAAATGTAGGAGAAAACAGATGATTCCAACCATCACAAGAACCCATGAATCATAGAGTTGCTGTGGTATGACTTTGACTATGCTTCCTGCAGCCTGGCCTGCAAAGCTCCATTTTCTAAGCCTAAGGCTACCAGCCAATTGTCAATTATGGGCATCCCTGCTATTTGTCCAATGCATCTCCTTTTGGCTAAAGCCAGAGATGGTTTTTGTTGCTTCAAACCAGGGACTCTGAATGATGTTTTACTCAGCTCCACAGTCATGAGGAAGTATTAGCTTTCCTAATACTTTCCTCAGTCAAGTCATACATTTACCCATATAACCTCCAAAATTAAATAAAATGTGTTCCATTGAAAAAGATGGAAAATATGGTCATTTGACAATTAAAAACATCTACAACCATGTCATCTCAGATGGTGGAAACAGCACAATTATTCCATGGTGTTGATCTTCAAGTTTCATCAACATCATTTTATTCTTTCAAAAATGATCATGAAAAAAAGCAAAAATTAAATAACTGAAATGAAACAAAGACTTTCTACATTTAAAGAGAACTGCCTGGGAAAAATTCCCTTACTTTTCTCTACCCTATCTATGTTCATAATATATCACATTTGTTAACTATAGGCTGTAAAGAACATGTGTTTCTAAAATTAAAGGCTGGTTTATAGACCTTTGTTCATGTAAGACGTAGCAAACTCATAAAACTCTTGCTACATACAAAGTCTGCGCTAATGTATTTTTGGCAAATACTATACTCCTAAGCCCTGGTTTACTTATCTGCTGTCAGTAAGAAAAGGTAAGAGGACATGCTGTCCTGGAAACTCATAATGTATTTCCATCACGCTGGTATCACTTTGGGGCCAATTCATAGAGTATATATTACTCTTCTTGGCTATTTACATTAAGACTCCATTTAAAAAAATTTTTTCCTTTAGCCTTTCTGTCTTCATTAATGAAAAATGCTACATTAAGAAATTTCTGCTTGGTTTTCCTTCCTGTTTCATATAGAGATTCATGTGTAATCTGCAAAGCAGCCTGAAAAGAATGGCATAAGCAGTCAAAATATTTACATATTTTCCTGTAAAATATTTCATAGAAAGATTTAACAGGCATAAGTAAGCTATGACAAGCATGTTCACTTATCTGAATAGAAATGCTTTGAGCTGATTTCTTGGCACTGAGAGGAAAGCTGGTTAAGTGACATCTCCTTTTATGGAATGCAATGATTAAACCCATGAGTTGTGCTTACCTTCTCTAAGAGGGTCAGTTTGATATGGAGTTGTTTTCAGTAAAGCTCAGTGTACTATACCTGAAACCATAGAATATGTCACTAACATCAGCAAGTAAAGCAAAGCTAAACATTGAAATTAAAACAAAAGAAGAAATGAAAAAAAAGAAAAGCAAAAGCAATAAACCATCACTACCAAAAACAAACATAAGTTTGTATGAGAGTGTAGTAATATATAGATGAATAATTTCACAGAAAACTGAGAAAACAGTGAGTGCTCTTATATTAAGAAATATCTTACATTTGAAGATGAGAAATAGGGTATCTCAAAAGAGGGTTTTAATGAAATGATTTTTCTATAGGCTAAATGTAGGGTTTTTTTATTGTTGTTTTTTGTTTTTTTGTTCTTCATGAATTGTGAGAGAAATATAACTGGAGAATATTGCCATGATCTCTTGCAAGATCTTTCTTCAATAAAGAGAGGAATGAACGGGGACATTTATTGATCCCAAAAGGTAAATGCCCAAGCTCAGAAACCCCTGTCTACTTCCCAGAGGAGCGAGCTGTAATTTCACAAGCTATGTAGAAGGCTCAGAGATTCTCCAATGCTGAAGTCATCAGCATTTCACATCAGAGACTATGCTGAAGGGTGTAAAATGATAAATACTGGGCATCCGGAAGCCCAGATTCCTAACTCACCATGATGACCTGAATTTCACCTCTATTTCCCACTCTTCTTTACCTGGCAGTTGAAGATAAGTCCTTTCTCTCAACATTGATTCCAAAGTGAAATGAGTAAAAAGTTGATAGCATTTGCATGGTACCCTACTTTGGTGAGGAGTGGTAACTTGGAATAAAAATGCTGGATCCACTTCCTATTATGCCAGAAAGAACTGGATGCCACAGCCTCCCCACCAAGACTACCATAATATATAGCTTATTGCGGGCTTCCCTGGTGGGGCAGTGGTTGAGAGTCCGCCTGCCAATGCAGGGGACACGGGTTCGTGCCCCGGTCCGGGAAGATCCCAGATGCCGCGGAGTGGCTGGGCCCATGAGCCATGGCCGCTGAGCCTGCGCGTCTGGACCCTGTGCTCCGCAACGGGAGAGGCCACAACGGTGAGAGGCCCGCGTACCGCAAAAAAAAAAAAAAAATATATATATATATATATATATACATACATACATACATATATATTGCTTATTGGTAAGAAGCCTCCTTGTTAGCAGCTCTGATCACAGAGGTTTCATTCTAATCTATCTCAAATTGCTCAGCTTGGAAATACATAGGCAATAATTCCTGTCTAGCAGGATTTCAATAGCCTCATAAATTCTACTTTTGGAAAATATTCAAACTAAGATATCCATTCACATTGTTCACCACCTTATACTCATTTGCACAGAATAAGATGTCAAACTGAGTATCTTAGAAGATACAGTTCTGGTTGTCCAGCATTTGGATTGATTCTCTGCCATTAAAAAAAGAAGAAGAAAGAAAGAAAAGAAAAGGGTGGTCAGGTGAGACAGGGCTTCCATCTTAACCCAACTGCTAAGGATTTAGAGGATGACAATCTGCCCATTCCAACATGACTCTCAAAGGAGTTGATGGCAGTTGTCAATTTGTGTCTTCAATTTAATTTGTTTTTCAAGGCATTTTTAAACCAAATGGAGTTGTCCCAATTTTTAAAAGTTTAAATGTGCTTTTCTTCCTGAGTTTAGAGATATCTGTTAAATTTTTTTAATAAAAGAGGATGTTAAAAAGCAATATGCAAATATTGAACTGTGGTCAAGATTTTTTAAAAACTGAGAGGAAAGAGAGAATCATATTTCTCTGAACTTTTCCCACCTAAACTCCTGTATTCTGCCCCAGAAATAATAAGATGGATGGACTATTCTGGGCTATAAAAGAGAGTCGACTATTGGGAGACATTTCAACTCTTTGTTTGAACAAGATAAAATATTTTTATAAAAAAATCTCTATCTATCAATTTGAAAGGCAGTATGTATATAGGATCAATTTAGAACATGGAGCATAGAGTTTGAAGTTACAGAGACTGGGGCTCTAATCCTAGCTTTAGCAAGTCATAGCTGTGTTACTTAATTCTCTGAGCCTCTTTCTTCACCAATAAAATGGGACTAATAATAGTATATATTGCATGAACTTGTTGTGAATATTAAATGAGATGTCAAATGTAAAGTGCCTACCAGTTTATTTTGGATAAGGCACTTAAAAAGTTTTAGTTTTATCAGATAGCTAGATGACAGATAGCTGAATAGGCCAATAACTGTTCTCATGAACCTTTGCCATGGCTGCATACCTACTTTCCCTGGGTACCTAGGCTTTATTCACTTTATCTCTCCTGGATTGCTGCCCTCCAAGTGGTAAGCTCATTTACTCTTTTGACATTTACTGCCAGCCCTCTGTGTACCAAGCACCGTGATATGTGCCCAGAAGGCAGAAAGAGCCAGATGTAGTTCCTGTCCTCAAAGAGCTTTCAGATGCAGCATATATGAGAAGGGGCCAGTGGCTGAGGGATGTTGACAGTATTTACAATGTATACAACGATGAGTCATGATAGGGATGTATAGGAGTGACTAATCTGCCTTCTTTGGGGTGGGGTGGAGGACATAGCTAACTATATGGAGAAGACTTCTACTGAGCCGAATATGATTTAGGAATTAATTCCCAGCATAAGGAGCAGCAACACACAAAGACAGTGACCTCCTGCAAGAACAAGGGGGTGGATGTGCTTAGAATTCAGGGAAGGTTCAGGAAGGCAGTAGCAAGTGTATGGATGGGACATCATCTAGAATTACTGAATTCAAAGCTAGAATTAACTTCATGGATAATAATAAAAGCAATAATAACAGCAATAATTATAAACCATTTGTTATGTGCCTGGACATTTTTACATATTAACTCCTTGAATACTTAGAAGCACTCTGTGATATAAATATTATTATGATCCTCATTTTAGAGAAGAGAAAACCTGAGGTATAGAAAGGTTAAGCCATTTCCCAAAGGATATCCCATCTAGTAAAAGTAGCAGAATTGAGATTCAAACCCAGTCAGTCTAGGTCCTGAGCCAGAGTCTCACACACAATGGTACTCTGGTTCTTTGTTTTTGTGTTTTCAGTTAAAGTAGCTTGTACACAACAAGATAAATGATTGGAGCCCTTGGTGAGTGAGTGACCTCCAGCTAGAGTGGCTTTATCAGCACTACCCTGACAGGCTGCCACAAGAGAAACAAAATTACCTAATTGCCTAGCTGTCTGTAGTTAACAGTAACATTAAACCCTTGTGGCTAAAATTAGACCACAGAGTGTGCTCATGATGGTTAACCAGCAAAGACAGGAAATAAAGCCCAAAACACAAACCAGTGAAGAAACAAGGTGTGAAGGCTTTGGCATAACTTCATGCTCAGTGTATCTGTGACCCCTTGGAATCAAACATTCCTTCTATGGGTACCACACAGGTATGCATCTATAAAATGGTGGAAATTCCTAACTCAGAATGCTGTGAGGATCCAATGTCAGGTGTTAACCCTTAGACTGAGACATAGTAAAGAATGGTTGTTAAATTTTTCCTTCCTTTATTCTTTTTTTTTACCTCTTTCCATTTTTTACTTTTTTCCTTCCTCCCTCCCTCCCTCCCTCCCTCCCTTCCTTCCTTCATCTTTGTCTTTCTCCCTCCCTCTCTTCCTTCTTACTTTCCTTACTCTTATTCTTTCTTCTTAATTACCATCAGGTAACTCTTCCGCTTCCCTGAATGGTCTTTTGTCATTGCATCTAGTAATAAAACTTTAGTGACAAAAATAGGGAGAAATACACTAATTCTGAGAATGGTTGATAATTATTCACTGGACAACTGGATGACTTAGAAAAAATTGTGACGTTCTAATGTCATTTTAAAAGCTCAGAATCATGGTCATTATTGAGCTACAGACATTCCCACTATGAAATACGTTAGCCTCTCAAGATATCAGTTATTGTAATACCACATCCTTGCCCTACCACTCAAGGGCAACTGTTTGTTAACTCATATAATAAGATTACTCTTTAAAAAATAATTTCAACAGTGTTACAATCATAGATTTCAGGGTTGAAAGGTATCATGATAGGAATGCATCCCAGAACTTAGACAAGCTAAGTAGTAGGTCTGAACTAGAAAAAAATATACATTCATTCTGAGAGGACCTCTCTTTACCTTAAATTTATATATACAATTTATTCAGGGAAAAATACTTTTTATGCTATGCTTCCTCCTAGTTTCATACATACTTATTTAATGACCCATGAATATACATTGCATCCATATTTTCATTTATATACACATGATATCAGTGGTAAGAATTTTCACAAAACTAATCTTTGCAAGTTTGAAAGAAACTGTTTTGATACCAAAAGAAGTCATAATTTATCTTTTTTTTTTAACATTCTATCCATTAGCTGTTTGTCTTATGAATGAAAGTATGAAGCAAGTAGGTGATGTATTCATGTGCCATCTCCTTGGGTATATAAAGGTTAAGAAAAATTGATTACAAACAAATGAGATCTATGACAAAGGCAGAGGAGTAAGGTGAGCAGCCCCCCAAATTAATCAGCATATAAATTAATCTTGCTCCCAGACAAAAAGTAGAACAGGAAGCACTGTCATCAATAATCTACTATGCCAGGACAGTCTCCAGGACGAATACTAATGAGTATAAGCAAATAGTAGCTAGATGAGTAATATAAATACTTAAAAAGTTAAAAGTCTGAACATTTTCTAGTCTGTAAACTATACATATTAAAAATATCTTATTATTATTACCAGCAAAAATGCTATCACAGTAATTGATTACCATTTACAGAGTACCTACAGAGTACTATAGCCCCATACTATACAAAGAACTTTTCATATGTTTTTTTTCTAGTTTCCACGTTCCTTTTGCAAGGTAAGTATTATTACCTTCATCTTAAAATTCCAGCAACTGAACCTCAAGGAGTTTAAGTGTTGTAACTGCAGATCTGTGACAATGAATCTAGGTCTCTCTGATTTCAAAGGCTATATACACTTTCCACAGTGTAGAGAAAGACTGAAATATTTTTCAAAAGCATATGATTTTAGTGACATAGTCTGTTTTTACAATCCTGGTGCTCACTGACCAATTGTTATCTTCAGTTTATCTCAGAAGTTATACATATTTCTTCCAGAAAGTTCCATACTATTTAACTACCTAACTTAAGGTATTCTAGAAATGACCTTCTATAAAAAGATTTGGACAAGTGAAAGATAGAGATGATAACCTGAGGTACAAACAGCTTCTAAGAGGATGAACTCTCTTAAGGAGGAAAGATTCTTTGATGGTGACCTCACCCCATTTTACTTTACTTTACATAAAGGGTGTTTTCCACAGCCCCTCTTATTCTTCCTCTCTGACTGCCCCTCAATTCTCTTCTTCTGTTAAGAACAAGAATACATGGAAATTCTATCATTTCAAGCCGAACCAACATGTATAATTATAAAATTTTCTCAGGAAAAAAGTAGCCATGCGTGCCTACTAATTCTTAAATGGACTATCATGAATTAGGGATGTGTAGGAAATTTGCAACGTTTTGAAATATTGACAATAAAATTGCATATGCTATGATTGAGAAAGAAAAGGAAGAAATTAAATATTTGTGTGACTGTGAATAATCTTTTCTCTCTAAATCAGTAAAATACTTTGTAAATTTCAGGTTGCAAAATTATTCAAAACATCCTTGAATAATGTCTTTAAAAAAGTGTTTAATAGTTAGAAACTCACATAACTTAAATTTCCAACATGACACATTATGGTATCTATACATATAATACTATACTATGTAGTCACCTGTAATGTAGGACTGTATTTATAAACAAGAAATATACCTACATTAAACTGTTAAGTGCAAAAGTATTATAGGTTATAAAAATATTAAACACGGTATGAGCCCATTTGAAAAAGCATATTAAAAAACACATTTTTTTCATTAAGGTAACATAATTTTATAAATTTTGGATATATGAATTTTTTTGATAGTTAAGTCAAAATCTCTTGAATTTACATATTAAAGGAGAAAATTAACATGTGTATTTATTTATTTATCTAGGCTGCATTGGGTCTTCGTCGCTGTGCGCAGGCCCCCTCTAGTTGCAGCGAGTGGGGGCCACTCCTCACCACGGTGTGCGGGCCTCTCATTGCGGTGGCCTTCCCTGCTGCAGACCACGGGCTCCATGTGCCCAGGCTTCAGTAATTGCAGCATGCATGCTCAGTAGTTGTGGCACGTGGGCTCAGTAGTTGAAGCATGCAGGCTCTAGGGCACATGGGCTTCAGTAGTTGTGGCACGTGGGCCCAGCAACTGTGGCTTGCGGGCTCCAGAGCTCAGGCTCAACAGCTGTGGCGCACAGGCCCAGCTGCTCCGTGGCATGTGGGATCCTCCCAGACCAGGGCTCGAACCCGTGTCCCCTGTGCATTGGCAGGCGGACTCTCAACCACTGCGCCACCAGGGGAGTCCCGGGAACAGTCTCTTGTGGGTTCCCCAAGGCCTCTCCAAGCATCTTCTCAATGTTTCTCATTATGGCCACTTTCTGATGGGCTTTGAGAGGATATTCAGTTCTCTTAGGGATGGGGGCCCCCTTATACCAGAAGTACACAGTAATGCCCCCATTTAGTAATGACTCTGTGTGATGCCACCAGTACATTGAGATGTAAAGAACATCACCAGGGCCAACCACTCTTTCGTAACCAACCACATTCTGGAAATTGAGGAACCTCTTGTAGTCAGGATTGTCAAAGTCCACCTGGCTCTGTCTGTCACATGCATGATGAACAGGATATGGGTAGAGGCACTCAAACTGACCCGGAGGGAACAAAATGCATCGCTTGTAGCCTTTTATCTGAGCAGAGAAGTTCTGTTGCTCATCATAGTGAGCAGGTGTCACATTTCCTTCCATGCCAATAAGCAGCAGGTTACAGGTCAGCTGCCCCCAGCCACGCTTTCCCTGTTGCTTATTAATCCAGTTCCAGTTGAAACCCAAGAAGTCCATGACAATCTTCCTGCTCACAGTGTCATTGAGTGTTTGCTGCAGATACGACCTCTCTTCACCTCCTCACTGCTGTATATTCTGCCGTTGCTCAACAAACTCATGACATTTCATTTCTTCCCTATTGGACCTCAGCTTAAAGTTCTGGAAATTAGACATCTTCTTTTCATCATAGTGCAAGAACTTGTGGGTGCTGGCACTGTACACAGAGAAGTCTCTGTTGTCAATATTTTCTTGCAGTTATTCAAGGCCCCATTTTAGGGCAGGATAAACAAGATTTGTGTCTGTCAGCACTACAGGCTCCTCATTCTCCATAAGCTCCTCTGCCCCAGGGTTGCTCTGACTGAGATGCGGGATGGGCCAGGTCGGGAAGGTATAACTGAGTAGTTGGGACTCATCCCAGGCGGGGCCAGGGGCTTTGGCCTCTTCCTGGGGTTCTCCAGAGCCTGAGGCTGCAGCCTCCACCGCAGTCGCCGCCCTCAGTAGCCATTCTTAATACATAATGCATATTAACATTAAATTTTGGCTTGCAAAACCCAAAAGTTGATATTCAAATCCCCCCTTCCCAACAGCTGACAGACTCTTAAACTACATTTATGTTATGTTATGTTATGTTATATATTATATTTAGGGTGAGGGTCCAAGTAACCCAAAATAAAACAGCAACTGGTAAGCTTAATTTACTGTGATTGCATGAAGAATTCAAAAATTTAAAAAGAAACTGGAGAGATTATTTTTAAATACATATGGAAAAAATAAATATGTAGTAAGTTCTAAGAAACTTTTTGAAAAAGAGATGAGAGTAAATACCCTACCACTTATAAAATTTACTATGCTGGTTATTGAAATGAAAACAGTATTTAATTAGCATAAGCAAAGACCAGAAACAAAGTAAAAGAACAGAAGATAACTGAAAAATAGAAGATGGAGTTCAGGGCTGCCCAAAGAATTAGCATTTGAAGGGGAAAAGCCTGGAGAGTGAGGAAGTTCAAAGAAGAAACCCAAAATTCTACATTCAAATCCCCCTTTCCCAACTGCTGACTGATTCCTAAACTACATAAATATATAAAAATAATATATGTTATAAATATATATACATAATATGTAAATTCTATTATATTATTTATAGAGTGAGAGTCCAAATAACCCAGAATAAAACAGCAAATGGGAGGCTTAAGAATGAATCTCAGTAGCCACACAAAGAAAACAAAAATTAAAGTTTAATCCCTATGGAAGTAAAGAAGCATTTGCAAAAGTTTTAGTATTTCTCAGCTTTCACCTCAGAAGGGTGCCATCCTAGGATTAAGTGCCATATTCTAGAAGTGAGGACTATGTACTACATGTAAGGGCAAAATTTAAATAGACCTATCTTGACAAAGCCTAAAACTAAGTCTGACCAGGACCATAGTCATCTGCTAGCCATCTGTGTACCAGACGAAAAAACCTTAACATGCTTTAGAGAAATGTCCATCAAAAGAGTCCCTAAAATGTTTCATCCATCAAGCCAAAAGTGATGAGATATGCAAAAACAAAAACAAAACCCACAGAATCAAATGATTGAAAAGTTAAAAAAAAAAAAAAGAAAACAGGCAATAGAAATAGACCTACAGATGATTCAGATATTAGAGTTATTCAACAGGGACTTTTCAGTAACTATGACCCATACGTTTAAGAAAGTTACAAAAAAATTGGACAAAGTAGAAGAAAAGAGAAAGAATTTTAAAAGAGGATTATAATTTATAAAAACTGGCCAAATGAACATTCTAAAACTGAAAAATAGAAAATAAGAAATGAAAGATCATAAGAAGTAACAAGCTCAGAATTAATGTGTTAAATCTACAAATAACTATTAACTACTGGCAGACACTCTTCTAAGAGAAAGGGGTAAAATAGTGAACAAAACAAAATCTCCTTCCCTCTTGGATCTTATGATCTAATGAGGGAAACAGAATATGAACAATATAAGTAAATAAATCTTTTTTAGAAGATGACAACTGAAGGTGATATTACAAGTGAAGGAGACACTAAAAAGTTAACACTTGAATGAAGGAGGTAAAAGTAAAACACATATAAAATCTGAAAAAGGGCCTTCCTGGCAGAAGGAATAAAAAATGTAAAGGCCCCGAGAAGGTGGTGGTTTGTCTGCTAAAGGAAAAATAAGGAGCTTAATGTGGTTGTAATAGTAGGAGAGGAGATTATTAACCACTGCAAGGACTTTGGATTTTACCCTGAGTGAGATGAGAAGGTAATACAGAGCTTTTAGTGTAAGTGTGACATGATTCAACATCTTGCATTAGACTGTAGGAGTTAAGAACAAAAGTAGGTAGAATACTTTGGAGTCTATTATAATAATTCAAATAAGAGATGATGGTGATTGAACCAAGATGGCAGTGGTGAAGAAAGTGAGAAATATTTATATTCTGGATATATTTTTAATCAATGGCCAACAGGGGATATAAAAGATAGAGGGGACTTATACGTGACTCTGAATTTTTTGCCTGATCAACTGAAGGAAAGGAGTTGCCACTAGTAAATGGAAAAAACTGAGCATAGAAGGTTTAGGGATAGAGGAATATCAGGAGTTGAGTTTTGGAAATGTTGAGTAGGAGATAACTGTTAGACATCTAAGTAGAGATGCCAAGAGCCAAGTAAATATTTGGGTACATGAAACAGGAATTTGGGGAAAAGATCCAGACAGGATCCAAATCCAGGAATTTGGGAATTATTGACACATAAATTGTATTTAAAATAATGAGACTGGGTGATATTTCCAAGGTGCAATAAGTAGAGACATGGAAAAGATTTAAAATTATTGTTCTCTGAAAAAGAAGAATAAAACAAGGATAGAACATTTGTTTATGGAAAATACAATGGCTTACTGTTAGGAGTCTCTTTTTAGATACCTTCTCTCATTTTATCTAATAGTACAGATCATCTAGATAGAATTTTAACACTGAATGATCTTTTAAAATTGAGAGTCATCTGTAAGAGGAAAGTTTTCCTTAATAAAAGTATTCCAACTAATAATACAGAAGGAAAACTGAATTAGAATATCATCATTTGACATCGCCTAATTATTAATGGATCTAGGCATTGAGAATCAATTACAGCTAAATTATAAAAAGAGAAAGAAAATGATAACATGGGCCTCCTGATCCAAATAGCCCCATCAAAAAATAAAATAAATCTAACCTAAATCTTCTCAAACCACAAGGTCCAACTACCAATTCACAGGAGATTCAAAAGTCTGAGGGATGAGCTAAGTTGATTGTTTACAGGGGAGGAAGGAAGAATTGGGTTCTTCTGAAATGACATGAGCAATTTTGATAAAGAAGGTAGCATTTGAGTTAGACTCTGAATAGTAATTATGATTTCAAAAAGAGAAGGGATTTAAAGGGTTTTTTTCATGTTGCGGGAACAATCTGAGCAAAGACAGGGAAAGTGTAATATATCTGTGACAAGGCCAATCAATTGTCCTGGTGGCTGAGGAAGAATCTTAGCAGAATAGTGAAACCTTGCTTGAAAGTGAAGATGGGAGTGTGTGAGTTTATGTGTTTCCCTTAACTGTACTTTCTAAATTTTCTAAAATGAACAAAGGATTGTTATGTAATTATATTTCTATACTTACATAAATTCAAGTTTTTAAAAATGTAATTTAATAGAGCTTTCAGTCAACTATTGGAAGACTTCAAATGCCATGATCAAGTTATTTTACTTTTCCCCTCATCAATCCTGGTTGTGCAACTAAAGATACACTTGGCTGTAACTCTGTTCCATTAAATGTTAATGCTAAGGGTGTCACCAGTCATAAATTTTAGAAAAAATCAAGTAGCTTTTTCAGGAATGTAAAAATCATTACCATTACTGAAATGTTCAATTTGAAGCCCAGTTTGAGAAATACAAAATTTCTACTTTATCTTCAGGGAAGTCTTCCAAGCATACTTAATGCTGATGCCAATAAATTTTAAAATACACTGTGAATATAAACAGAGTAAATACAATTTGTATAGGCTCCAATTAAGACAGATATTAAAGCTATAGCTTGATTTCCAAACTGTTTTTCGTCCTGCAGATTGGGGACAATTTAAAACCTGACGATTGATAGAACATGGCAAGCTAGTCAAATGGAATGAGCAGAGACAGATGTGGGAGCGAGGATGAAAATGGAAGGAGTGATCATCTAAGAAGAAGGATAATTTAAAAGACTTGAGAACTGTAAGGACTTAAGAAAAACTCAGGGCTCTCAGTCTCTGGTTGCTGGCAGAGGGAGGCTAAGATAGGGCTCAGGCAGCCAAAGCAGGTCTGCTTAGTCCGTTACCCAAATTGGCTAAGAGCAGACACACTTCAAGGGGTATGAACAATTTTTAACTGAAAAATGGAACAAAGATGTGTTCAAAGAAATGGTGTCCAACCCAAGAATAGTGTTTAAAATCAAGAAATCTGGGACTTCCCCAGCAGTCCAGTGGTTAAGACTCCACACTTCCACAGCAAGGGGTGAGGGTTTGATCCCTGTTCAGGGAACTAAGATCCTGCATGCAGCACACTGTGGCCAAAAAAAAAAAAAAAAATCTGGGTTCAAGGAGATGTCAACTAGATGGAGAAACAGGATAGGGATCTCAAAAGGAGACAAAAGAGATCATCCAACCTTTGAAGCCAGCAAGGATGCCAAGAACTTATTCTTACTGAGTTTTTCTGTAAGGAAAGCAGTTCTGCTGAAATAAAGAGGCAATGCCAGAATAAACCCTTACATTTTACCTTAATATGTTCTATCTTGGGAAAATCCACCCCAATTTTGTGCTTTTTCAACCTTTCTTACCGTTATCAATCAACACAAACTTGATGCCAAGTAATTAATATGTATCTATATTTCTCCAAACATATGTTATTTGTATAATATGAAATTATTCATGGACATTTGCAGTGTATTTCCTGTTGAGGGCACCATACATTCATTCATCCAACAAATATTAATTGGGTACATACTCTTTGTAAGCTCTTGTAACTGCTGGGTATAGAGAGGTGAGTAAACCTAACTTAACCTCTGCTCATTATGGAACACATTCCAACTGAGCATTAAATAAATAAGATGGTAACAAGTTCAAGGTAGAGATTTGGAACAATGGGGTGTGACAGTTAGTGAATGAGTGGCTACTTTAGGTTGGGGTGGTCAGGAAGATCTTTGAAGAGGTGGCATTCAAGCTGCATCCTGAATGGTAAGAAACAGCCCTAAATGAGTGGGTTTCAGTGTCTAGATGAAAGACAAGGAATAAAAAAAAAAACTTTTTTTAATTAGGTTTTGTGATAGGATACCTTGGAAAATGTTTGGGAAAACCACAGGTGTTTGAGTCAAATCTCATATTTACTTTGAGCTCCTCTTTTCAGAAGCATTTCTAAAAGAAAGATGCCCAGAGGGAGATTTTTTTAAAGTTTGGAATCTTCTCTAAGGGAGAAGTATCAAGAATGACTACTAACTTGAAATGAAAATGTAGATTCTGCAGAGCAAAAGAGATGAAGCCATCATGTTTTTATTGTACAAGCTGAGTTTCACAGGCGAATTTGATACTTGCTAACATCCCCCGCATGCCCGAATGAAATAAATGAGAAATGCAGGAGATGAAGGTACAAATCCAATTTCCCTTTTGCAACAAGACAAGAGTCAGTAAGTCTTTGCTGCTTTCTTCATTTGAAAACTCATCCATATTTTATCTTCCTTCATAAACAATGTTTAGATAAACCCAGTGAATAATGGGGTTGAAAGGAAATTTTAAAGGTCATCTTGTGTATACCCCTGGCTTCAGGCGAGATTGCATTCATGCCCACCCAAGAAGCTGTCGTCTTTTCTGTCAGGTTTTGTTTTGGATAATGTTTATTTTTTCCAGGGGGGAGTTGGGTAGGGAGGACAGTAATGAAGAGCATGTTTGCCTTAAAAGTACAAGCAGAGTTATTTTTAATGTAGGATCCCTCCTCTCCCTGTTATGCCAGGGGCAGAGTATTCTCCAAATGCCTTATACACTTACTTTCAGCTCTAAATGTATTTGTGCAAATCTCATGAATCATCAAGGCTTTTGAAAATATTTATAGGGAAAGAAACTCTAGCCTTTTCATTAGAGTGAGTTAGACTCACATTTGTATCTCGCTATTGTTTAAGGAGAACAATGGATGGGTGGATGAAAGAGAATGTCAGCTGGATCAACAAACAGCTGTTCCAACAGAAGTCCTGCTACCCTATACAGCAGAGCAGTACTAACTGCTGCCTTCCCTGGAGCCTCTAAAGATGCTCGATCGGCACTTAGTACCCTGTTTACCTGAAATCAAAAGTTAAGGCTGAAATGAGACTTTCATCATTATGACTACTTCACCTCCAGAGAGAAAGCTGCAGCCCTTTAAAACTTTCTTTATCTGATCTCCCAAGAAGACTCCACCACGTTCCAAGGCAATATATTCTAGTGTCCTCTTCAAATGACCTAACTGAAACTTATAACCGGGTGGTCTCATGTCCAGGCTTTGATGGAAGCCGGGACTCTCATATTATGTGTAAATATATACTCCTTATAATATTCATAGGCCCTCGTAATATTATTTTCTCTAGGACACAGAAATCAAATTTCTTCTGAAGGCAGTGTGGTACTGGGTAAAGGTTATAGGAATTGGACTCAGTTCTGGATGAGAGTCTTGGCTCTTCCATTGACTAATTGGATGAGCAACTTATTTGAGACCCAGTTTACTCAACCTTCTCAAAGGGTTGCTGTGAGGATCAAATGTGACAATGCATAAATCATTTATAACAACATGCCTAATCCATATTAGATGTCAATTTTTATCACAGCTTACCCACCTTTTTCCTTTATCAATGGGTGTTTTTCAAGTTTTTATATGTTGTTTAAGTCATAGACTATAGATAGAGGTTCAGTCATCTAAGAACCACAAACAATCCAGATAACTTTATACTTCATTACCAATTTACATGTGTTTTACTTAATTAACAATAGAGCATGGGGATTTCCCTGGAGATCCAGTGGTTAAGATACCCCGCTTGCATTGCAGGGAGCGCAGGTTCGATCCCTGGTTGGGGAACTAAGATCCCGCATGCGTGGCACAGCCAAAAAATAGAAGGAAAAAAAAAATCAGTTAAAAAAATGAAAAAAAAACCCAATAAAGTATGAAGATTATGAATTCATATTTTGCTTATGATCCAAAATGATCTACAAATTCTTTTCTGGGATCTTCTTAAAGCTTGTCCTGTGTAATATACATTCAGAGATTATTTTTCTTTTCTTTACATAGTAATTATAAACAGTATTGAATCACATCTTCACATTTCTCAAATTCCTAAGATATTTTAAATATAAATCCTTTTCTTTTGAAGTCAGGCAAAATATTATTAGCTATAACAGTATTGCTGGTCACCATTCTGTCATCTAGATTATAAATAAAAATAGTAAATAGGGCCATCCTCAGTACCAATTTGGGTAGAACACAATATATTTTGTGGATGCAATGACGAAAAAGTGCTTTCAGACCAAGTTTTCTTCTACTTATGAGTCATGCCACAATTTTTTTTTGTCTTGCCTATAATGTGCCAGGCACTGTGGCAATAAACTTGAATGACATATTCTTGTAGACTTCAACTTAAAGAGGGAGAAAAAATTGCAAGCTTGTAAGTTACAACACCACTTGACAGATGTTAAAGCACCTGCACAAGCAAAGTGTCAAGAAGCAGTTGAGATGGGATACTTGAGGTAGTCTAGATGCAGCATGGTATAACGGATTTACCAGTCACAAGATTCTAGGCACAACTGTGTGGTTCTCAGTCTCCTCATTTGTAAAGTGGAGATTTTTTTTATCAGGGGAATTATAGCACTGTGTTGTCAGGGTCTGTTATGGAGTCCTTTTCTTTCCAGAGATCCCAGATCCCTGAAAAGAGAAAGAAATTCCAGACAGCTATCACCCCAAGTGTTCTGATTCAAGATCATCTGAGTCTCTAGTTTCTGACCTTAGGATAAAGTGCAAATTCTCCACCAATATTTAACAGCTCTCCACTACACTCTTCCATGTTTCTCTCCCGCCTCATGATTCACTACCTTCCCCAGACGATGAAGGAGGCAAAAACACTCTAATCAGAGGAAAAACATATGCAAATAAAATCTCAGAGACATGAAAAATTGTGACATATTAAGGAACATTTGGAAATTTAAGGTAGCTGATGAAGATGGGAGCCATGTAAAGAGCAGCAAGAGGTGGTACAGACAGGTAGGTTGAGGTGAGATATAATATCAGGATAAAGAAGAAGACAATTTTCTAGGCAACAGAAAACTAAAAGAGAGAATTGGCTCCTCAGTTCTTGTTTTCTTTCTTTTGGATAGAAGCAAGTTCTCATAAGACTTTTTTTTTTTTTGAAGATCATGCTGATAGTGGTGGGGAAAGCGAACTGGAAGGGTTAAGAGATGGAGTCTGAGAGGTCAGACAGTCAGCTAGGGAAGAGCTCCAGGTGAGGCATGATAAAGGTCTGATGAAAGTCTATGCTAAATTAATCTCCTTATCACAGGGCCAAATAATGAAGTATTTTGGCAAATGTCTGCAATCACCAAATTAACATTATAATCTGTCATAAGAACATGTCTTGGAAACACAGGTCTGGGAGGGGCCAGAAAATATGTTTCCTTCAACTTGCCATGTCATCTCTCAATCTCAATCTCAATGGGTTAAATGTGACTGCCTAAATTTACTGTCCAAATTTCCAAAGATGATTCATAATCTGATTAAATTTTTTAATAATTCCTTTAACTATTACATTTTCCTGGACAGCCCTGCTCCATCCATCTCTTGACAATGAGACTGAATCCAATGATACTATAATCTCAGCTCAGTTTTAAGTGCCCTGTGCTTTGCTAGCAAATTGCCTACTCAGAAACCAACACCAGTTTTAACCCTATTACAGTCTATTGTGGAGGCTCTGTTATCTTCACTTGCTTTACAGCGGATGACTATTATACACCACGGGACTCCAGAACCTGGGACTCCTTTCAGATAAAGAAATATAACCTAAGGTGTCTGCCATATTCAAGGCTCTGTCAGTTGCTGATAAAGCTAAGAGGATATACAGATCATCACAGCCATTTCACTCCTCCTGAAGTAGTAGTCAAATATTATCTAACAATAGGCTACTGGGATTAGACTGTAGATGGCTTGCTGTGATGGTCCATCTTTGCCCTGGCCCAGGAAGTACCTCTTTTGGCAGTTTCATACCAGTGGTGTCAAAACACTGCATGAGTCTGTTAAGATTTACCCAAATATTTACTGTTTGCTATTTATTAAAATGAAAGCCTTCTTTTTTAACCTTTCCCTCTATTTATCTGACATTCTCTCTCAATAAAACACCTACACACTCCTCAGGAACAAATGTCGATTTAACATTTTCCACTACTAACCTTCAGGACAGCTATAGATGTCTGACAGCATGTAACTTAAACATTTCAGTGGCACTTAGCATATTTTCTCAAGGAGCAATTGGTGGAAGTGAAAAAGAAACAATATACTTTTCAGTAAGCAGTCTATACCTAACTGCCTACATCTCTCCCTCTCTTGCCCCCTTCCTCTTCTGGGAGGTTGCCACGGTGCCAGACTACGTGTATTGTGAGTGCTGCCGTTTACAGTTTAAAATGAAGCTTATACCTATTACAGAAAATCTGGGAGGGAATACAGAAATGTAGGAAGATTGAGAGAAAAATTGATCTGTAGTAAATCAATAATCATTACTTTGGAACCGTTCCATACAGTATTTTTCCTATGAATAAAATTTTGGAATTTTGGTGTATTTTAATTTGTTATAAGTGTGTTTGTATTGGTAGGATCCATATTAACTTGTTATACTCAGGAATCTTTTACTTGCTAGTGACAAAAATCCAAACTGAATAAGCTTAAGAGAAAAAAATGTTAGAAGAAAAAGGCTCTTTCATGTAACTTAGAAGAACAGGGGTTGATCAGGTATTTTTCTCAATTACTACAAATAGGAAGTATTCACATAATGTGGTAAGAAGAGGGAGAGTACTTTGACATCCTCCCACTTAGAATCCCAGAGGAATGAGCTTTCTTGGCTCCCAGGGAAGGACTCTGGTGGATCTGGATCAGTCGCTATGTTGGGGTAGACCCCTCTCTCCCTTAAAACTATAAGAAGTTGGGGAAGAGCAACTTCCCAAAGAAAGGGAAGCTCCTGTTTCTAAGAGCACAGCCAGCAGGAATAGTGGATAGTCGCAATCAAGAGATGAGTATTTTCTAATGTCAGGAACCATGAATTTTCTACAAAGTAAGAATATTCCTTATCCCAGGCAGAAGGAGAGTAGCAGAACTTTATGAGGTGCATTTCAATGTATACCTACTGTCCTTCATAAAAGATTTTTAGTTTTATTTCTTTTTTCTTGCTACTTCAGCTGTGAATCTCTGTATTGGTGAGCCAATGCTATAGATAAAGATGTTGTATTCCCTCAAGTGTGTTGGGGGAGAAAAAAGATTAAGGATCAATTGTTCATCCACAAGTAATGAATCAAAATTTAAATACCAATTGATCTATTGCTGGAGATTTAGATTGTCTCCATTCTTTTACCATTTTAAATAATGCTACTTAGAACATAAAGAGCTTTCTAGATTTAGAATTATATAAGACCAATTTTTAGCAGTAGAATTACCAGTTCAAAGGGTATATATAGTTCACTTTAAGGCCCTCAGTCCATTAAGTATTACTGAAACAGTATTTCAGTGATGCAGTTTCCTAATGCTGGCTGGACCAGCTGATTTATTTTAGTATTAATTGTCCAATGGTCTGCATGTATCAGCTCATGTATTTACAGTTGTTAGCACTAAGCGCAGTGCCTTGCATATGAAATGCATTCAACAAATGTTTTTCAATGATGAACAAGAAGATGCTGGTGTTGAGAGTCCAGGGATTTTCCTAATTAATCTGTATTTAGGATGAAAGCATGAAAAGGAAATTCCTTTTATACAAAAGAAGGACGCTGAGACAAATGACTGGGAGAGTAAAGTAACTCACCTCATTCATTAAGTATAAAGGGTAATTCAAGTTTTACCTGCCTGTCTGCTGCTTGCAGGAGCTTAGCCTACTCCATGTGTCCAAAGAAGATTAAACAAACCAGTATTTATGGAAAGAAGCCATTTGGTGCATATAGTGGAAAGAACTCCAGCTCTGGAGTCATGAGACTTACTCTCCAGTGGAGGCTCTTAACCACCCTGGGTGTTGGTTTCCTTATTTGATCAATAGAGGTAAGAATGTCTGCCACGGCTGCCTCTCAGGGCTGCTATACAGAATGAATAGGTAATGCATGAGGAAGTTCTTTGTAAATTGTAAAATCCTGCACAAATAAATTATTCTTACCATTATTATTGCAAATTCAGAAGAGTTGCTCTTAAATGATTTGAGGTTGTACATCTCTTCGGAATGTAATTCAAGTTATGAGCTCTCTCTCCCAAAAAAGGGGCACATACTTTTTTTTAAAAAATATCTTTTATTTTATTACTTATTTATTTATTTAGGGTGTGTTGGGTCATCGTTGCTGCACGTTGGCTTTCTCTAGCTGCGGCAAGTGGGGGCTGCTCTTCGTTGTGGTGCACAGGCTTCTCATTGTGGTGGCTTCTCTAGTTGCAGAGCACAGGCTCTAGGCACATGGGCTTCAGTAGTTGTGGCACACGGGCTCAGTAGTTGAGGTGCACAGGCTTAGTTGCTCCGCGGCATGTGGGATCTTCCTGGACCAAGGCTTGAACCCATGTCCCCTGCGTTGGCAGGCGGATTCTTAACCACTGCGACACCAGGGAAGTCCAAGGGGCACATACTTTTGAAAATTATATACAGTTTCAGGCTGTTTATGAAATACCACAAACTCAGGGGTACATGAAAATAAAACACAGTATGCTCTCCCTGCTCAGAAGCTACTTGCACTCTAGTCAGACAGACATACATTAAAAAAAAAAAAAAAAGAAAGAAAAAAAAAAGAGAGGAGCAAACAGGATGTGGTAATTATGGATGACTGTAAAGAAGAGCTATCACTGGAAGTCTAAAGCCATGCAGAAAGTCATCATGGAGGGGGCTTCACATGGGATGGTTCTTGACAAAGGACAAACTATGTACGGTGAAGAGCTATCTGGTACACAATGGAAGATGAGAAATATACATACTCTATTATGTCCAGGCACTATGCTGGGTCTTGGACAATAATATAAATAAATTAGACATATTTATTAATCTTAAGAAGCTCCTGATATAGAAAAATATAAATGAAGAACAAATAAAGAGAATGTGATGTGATAAAGTGTAGTACTTTTTCTGGGAGGGTGAAAAAAGGTTTTCGAGAAAGTGTCATTTGAGGTCGGTTTAAATTGTGGACAGAATTTAAGTAGAGATAATAGTATTTGGAAAGAAATAGCAAAGAGAAACAGTATGTTACTATTACTGGATCATTATGGGGGTACATGGCAAATGAGGCCATGTACAAGAGAGTGGACCTAGAGAGCTTTTCTAAGGAAAAGGCACTTTATCCTGGAGATAAATCCAGACTTGCTTAAGGATAAGAATAACCAAATGTTTTATTAAAAAGCAGACTCTCAACGCCCACTTCCCAAGATTCTCATTCAGAGGATGAGCAGGAATCTCTGTTGTTTATTGGTGTCCTGGGGGAATTATTATTTTCAGGCAAGTTTAGAAAATAATACTGGAAGTAAAAAATATTCAATGAGGGGTTTTCAGCTATGTAAAGGTATCTTCAGTCCTGGAATTTGGAATCATTCCTTTGATGGCAGTGTGGACAATTATTAGATGAAGTTTGAAGCAGGAAAATATTCTGATGCCCCATAGTAACCTATCGCAAGATGTAATAGCTTTTTTATATCTTGCTTAATCCTTACTCTATTTATTCTTGCTTTATCCTAGTGGAGATAACCAATAACTGGTCATGACCCACTTTATCAAAGCCCATCATTTCACATCTAAGTTTCCTTTTGGATTACATTTGGTCTTCATAGACTTCGCCTCTGTTTTCTAAAGTTTGATTTTAAGAACAACTCATTTTAATTCATTCTTTGGTCTCCTCAAGTTTTCTCCACATTTACCAAGTTCTGGAGCTTATTTACAACACTAAGCCAATTTCTTAGGAATTTCTGCACTCTTTTTATGGCTTGAAATTCTATTTACACTCATGTCTCAAACAGCTAAATAAAAATGATGACACACAGTCAACCAATTCTGTCATTTATTCATGCAACAAATATTGCTTGACTATTACATGGTAGGCACTATACTAGGTTTTTGAAACACAAAGATGAATACAAATAAAAGTTTATGCCTTTCTGAAGTCCACAGTGCAGGAGTGGGGGGAACAAGAAGTAAACAAAGTTGCCCCCCAAAAGTATCTACTTTTATAATAGATGGAAATAAAATATTTTGGAAGCACAGAGGACAGAATTATCTAATGCTAATTTGTGGGGTCAAGGAAAGTTTCACAAAGAAGATGACACTTGAAGGAATAACAGGAAGTTTCAAAGTGTATGGGACTGTAATGGCTGCACCCTCAGTGTTCTATAGCATCCTTGGGTTTACCAGCTTCTTTAGTTTATCCCCGATCCCTGTTAAACATTTCCCTAGACATTCATGATCATGTTTCCTTTTTGTTTCATAGTTTTATGTCATAGCTAGGTAGGATGACAAACATTTCCCTGGGTTTAAACCAGGAGAATTATATAAACTCACCCAGGTTCAGTTGAATATTCTGTAACTATTGCCTGAGTCTTGCTTTGGAAACCAAACCTGAAACCGGATAATTTTCACATGGTTTCAAGTTTCACCATCAACAATTCACATGATACCAGGCTCAATTCATGTATAATATAAACAGGTGTAAAATTTCAGCCACAAGTCACTATAGACATATGTTGGATGGGCCTTGAGCTTGGCTTCACAAAAATTATTTGAGCTTCCAGAGAGAAAGTATTTCCATTTGTCATCATCACAGGTATTCTCCCTTCCAACACATATACCAATAGCCACCGGTCTAATTGTGGAAATAACACTTCCTGATTTGCAAAGTTCAGACAACAGATGACTGTCCTCAAAATGACAGCCTGGTATGTCGAGGCATAACAATGGCCAGCCACAAGTTTGGTGGAAACTAACAAAACGTTTTAGAATAATGGGAGATGATGAAATGGATCTGCAATGAGGACTTAATATGCCATTTTTAAAAACCACTAACATATGAGGAAACTTTCCAACTTACAACAGTGTGGAAAGTAATGCAATAATATGTTTGATTAGAAAGTACTTCAGGATGTATTAACGTAAGCACTTAGCAAGTCTCACAAACATACCATTCTGCAGTGAGCATATAGATTTTTTCAAACATCCAGTTCCACTTAAGTTGTGCTCTAGCTGATTGCTCTAAATGCAAGGGCAGTTCTACAAGCTCTTTCATGTACAGTAAATTCAAACCCTTTGATCCCATTTTGTTTTGATTTTTTAAATGGAAATAAACACAAAACACTTAAATCTCTGTATTTCTTCATAAGCTGTGCACATTAGCCTGGTTCTGAAAGTATCTTTCCCTTTTGAATCCTTGTAAAACAGTCATTTAACACTATATTCTTTCCCTCTGATTCTCTGAGGATTTTATTTGCTTTAAATTCAAAGTGCAAAAGACTTCATCAGATAATAAATCAAGAGTTAACCTGGAAAGACTTATGTTTAACTACTCTCTTTGGCAATGTTTGAGTTCAGCCGTTCTGACATGGGGAGCAACATTTGAGAGCAAGGTAGAGTAAAAAAAAAAAAAAAAAAAGCAAGACCCAGAGAAGAAAAGGAAAGGAAAGGAAAGAAAAAGTCTTGTTTCCTTAAATAAAAATAATAGGAAAGCATGGTAAACCTCAGAACTTTTATCAGGACTAAGTACCACAGGTGAGTTTGGGAAAACAGGAAGATAGGTAAACAACAAAAATGAGAAAAGTTTGCAATTGTAAAAGTAAACATAGGTTTATCACCCTTGGACAGAGCCTCATCAGAAAATGCACAAGGAGGCCTGGATCACTCCCACTGCAATCTAACCATTAGCAGAATGCACACTGAGAAGAGAAGGCAGCCTGGAGGTAGCCGGCATCACCCACGCCGGGGCTTACCTGCAGCTTTTTATAAAAATACACATGCCTGGGGAGAGTTTAAAGATGGCGGAAGAGTAAGACGTGGAGATCACCTTCCTCCTCACAAATACATCAGAAATATATCTACATGTGGAATTGCTCCTACAGAACACCTACTGAACACTGGCAGAAGACCTCAGACCTCCCAAAAGGCAAGAAACTCCCCACGTACCTGGGTAGGGCAAAAGAAAAAAGAAAAAGCAGAGACAAAAGAATAGGGACGGTACCTGCACCAGTGGGAAGGAGCTGTGAAGGAGGAAAGGTTTCCACACACTAGGAGGCCCCTTCGCCAGCGGACACTGCGGGCGGCGGAGGCAGGAAGCTTCGGAGCGGCGGAGGAGAGCGCAGCAACAGGGCTGCGGAGGGCAAAGCGGAGAGATTCCCGCACAGAGGATCAGTGCCGACCAGCACTCACCAGCCCGAGAGGCTTGTCTGCTCCCCCGCCGCGGGGGGCGGGGCTGGGAGCTGAGACACTGGCTTCGGTCGGAGCACAGGGAGAGGACTAGGGTTGGCGGCGTGAACACAGTCTGAAGGGGGCTAGTGCGCCACGGCTAGCCGGAAGGGAGTCCGGGAAAATGTCTGGACCTGCCGAAGAGGCAAGAGATTTTTTCATGCCTGTTTGTTTCCTGGTGCGCGAGGAGAGGGGATTAAGAGCACCACTTACAACAGGAGCTCCAGAGACGGGCATGAACCACGGCAATCAGCGCGGACCCCAGAGACGGGTATGAGACGCTAAGGCCGCTGCTGCCACCACCAAGAAGCCTGTGTGCGAGCACAGCTCACTATCCACACCTCCCTTCCGGGGAGCCTACACAGCCCACCACTGCCAGGGTCCTGTGATCCAGGGACAACTTCCCTGGGAGAACGCACGGCGCGCCTCAGGCTGGTGAAACGTCACGTGGGCCTCTGCCACTGCAGGCTCGCCCCGGATCCGTACCCCTCCTTCCCCCCGGCCTAAGTGAGCCAGAGCCCCTGAATCAGCTCTCCTTTAACCCTGTCCTGTCTGAGCGAAGAACAGATGCCCACAGGTGACCTACACACAGAAGTGGGTCCACATCCAAACCTGAACCCTGGGAGCTGTGCAAACAAAGAAGAGAAAGGGAAATTTCTCCCAGCAGCCTCAGGAGCACCGGATTAAAGCTGCATAATCAACTTGATGTACCCTGCACCTGTGAAATACCTGAATAGACAACGAGTCATCCCAAATTGACGAGGTGGACTTTGGGAGCAAAGATATATATTTTTCCCCCTTTTTCTCTTTTTGTGAGGATGTATGTTTCTGTGTGTGATTTTGCCTGTATAGATTTGCTTTTACCACTTGTCCTAGGGTTCTGTCCATCCGTTTTTTTTTTTTAATTTTTATAAATTTTTTTCTTAATAATTACTTTTTATTTTAATAACTTTACCTTATTTTATTTTACTTTACTTATTTTATCTTCTTTCTTTCTTTTTCTCTTTCTTTATTTTCTTTTCTTTTCTCCCTTTTATTCTGAGCCATGTGGATGAAAGGCTCTTGGTGCCCCAGCCAGGCATCAATGCTGTGCCTCTGAGATGAGAGAGCCAACTTCAGGACACTGGTCCACAAGAGACCTCCCAGCTCCATGTAATATCAAACAGCGAAAATCTCCCAGAGAACTCCATCTCAAGACCCAGCTTCACTCAACTACCAGCAAGCTACAGTGCTGGACACCCTATGCCAAACAACTAGTAAGACAGGAACACAACCCCATCCATTAGCAGAGAGGCTGCCTAAAATCAGAACAAGGCCACAGACACCCCAAAACACACCACCAGACGTGGACCTGCAAACCAGAAAGACAAGATGCAGCCTCATCCACCAGAACACAAGCACTAGTCCCCTCCACCAGGAAGCCTACACAACCCACTGAACCAACCTTAGCCACTGGGAACAGACAACCAAAACAACAGGAACTATGAACCTGCGGCCTGCAAAAAGGAGACGCTAAACACAGTAAGTTAAGCAAAATGAGAAGACAGAAAAACACACAGCAGATGAAGAAGCAAGGTAAAAATCCACCAGACCTAACAAATGAAGAGGAAATAGGCAGTCTACCTGAAAAAGAATTCAGAATAATGATAGTAAAGATGATCCAAAATCTTGGAAATAGAATAGATTAAATACAAGAAACATTTAACAAGGACCTAGAAGAACTAAAGAGCAAACAAACAATGATGAACAACACAATAAATGAAATTAAAAATTGTCTAGGGCTTCCCTGGTGGCGCAGTGGTTGAGAGTCCGCCTGCCGATGCAGGGGACGCGGGTTCGTGCCCCGGTCGGGGAAGATCCCACATGCCGCGGAACGGCTGGGCCCGCGAGCCGTGGCCTCTGAGCCTGCGCGTCCGGAGCCTGTGCTCCGCAGCGGGAGAGGCCACAGCAGTGAGAGGCCCGTGTGCCGCAAAAAAAAAAAAAAAAAAAAAAAAAAAAAAAAAA